>NC_061089.1:61945525-62033025 GCF_015104395.2 Macrobrachium nipponense
GAAACTTTTATGGTCACAAAAACTCTATAATTCACGGATTTTCTTATATTACTTGGACAAAACGTTACTTAATACTGTATAGTTTACAACAATAACCCGTTTCCCTGGCTGGAGGTGGATCGAGAGAATACCAACACATCGGTCATCGCTATATTGATACTTTAACTGCTGAATTGTAAATGAAACAACCTGGGAAAACCTCAACAACATAAGTTCCTACATATACCTACACGACAGCTTCATCATCAGATAATCAAACTCTCTTACGCATCTTTGCCTTGCATGCACTCTCACTCTTCCTGTAAATTAATGTCTTTTCTTTCCTTAATACCTTGCATATCAAACTATTCAGCACTTCCTTGGTCTTCACCACCGTACACTAACATTTTTATCACCTCTGTGGATCACCATAATTCTCACTCTTTAAAACACGTCCTATACTACATATATTACAGGAATATATCATAAGAACAACTTTAACATGTCTAACTAATTTTACATTCAGCACCTACTTTTCACCTTTATAGAAAGGAATTTGCTCAGTAATCCACTCCACCCCACTTTGAGCTCACTTAGACCTTCCAAGTCTCTTCTGTGATTCAACTTTTCACTAATCCTATCATTATCTGTTACGTTTATTTCCCAATATCTTTACCATCCAAATATCTTTACCCTCTCAACATTAATCTTTCTCTCATTTTCTCTCAATTGTTACAGGCATTTTCCAATTTTTCTCTAGTTTCCCAAAGCTAAGCCCAATCTGTAGGGTAGCCTATTATATGCAAACATCAAGTGCATACCCTGTTTATGAGTCATTTTCTTATCTCACAATTTTTCCCCTACATCGTGTGTCCTTTCTCTAATTTTCATTCATTCTCGAGTTGCCCCTCTGAACTATAAGCCTCCGTTCTCCCTAAATCATCTCTGCTTCCATTGGCTGCCTAGAATTAGTCTCCCCAGGTGTCCTGAATGGGGGAGGAGCACATCAATGCCGAGATTTAAAAGGACGGGCCACAGCAGCTCTCTCTCAGAATTTTCTCAGATTTCCCAGATGACTCTCACCTACAGAGCTCCCCTTCCCCCCCTTTTGCTCCCCTGCTTCCTCTGGGGATCCCACAAGTGTTCTTATAACATCCATAGTACACAGAAATATCAGCAGATAAGAAGACAACAAGATCAAGGATTTCCAGGTACTGTGAGAGTAATTTCTAGTACAGTCTTGGAATCGTTTTTGCCTAGCCTGTATTTCGTTTCATCCTTACAAGATGACTTACTCCCTTTCTTGACTCAGCTTCTCACTCTCCAATTTTGGTTCAATGCTGTGATTAATTCCCCTTGAGATGCTAATAATGATATTAAACATCCCTCTAGTCACTCAACCAACGTAGTCCTCCTTTCTGTATAAGCTCCCAGTCATTTTATGCCCCCTTGAGTGAGCTTTGATATGTGATATGCAATGCTAAAAGCAAATAATGTGTAACGTTTTCCCAGGTGTCCATCGCCTCAGTACTGATGCTAGAATGCAATTTCTTTGCAGACAAAGATCGTGCCTGATTGTGAGAGAAATATTGGGAACCATTGGTTACGACGCTTCCATTTTAATAACCCACTTTGCGCAAATCAATTCTCTGGGTCTGGGTCTTTTCCCATCCACGTGTTTCCGGTGGACCTACAATCCACCACCTTCCATTAATTTCTGGACCGACATGTAATTTAAATGTAAATATAGTTTATTTAAATTAAAGTCCAGAGTTTAAGTAAATGCCTCCTTTTTAGTAATATCGGCCTTCAGCCATAGATTTTTGTTTGTTTCAAACCTTGTCCCGCCTCACAAGGCCATTTTAGGAGTGCCAGAGGGTCACATTCCCACATTGTATGCTGAGGGACGAGCAGTTTATAATATATATATATATATATATATATATATATATATATATATATATATATATATAATTGTGTGTGCACATGTAGGAAATGAAGGAAAAGGAGGATTACCCAAAGGAAATAAAGACTAAAAAACTTAAATGTCTCTAAATTACCTGCAGGCTACTCATCTCCCCTTCAAAAAATGAAATAATGTGAAAGCACTGGATATGCTTTCCATATCCATATGAATAGTATTCAAACATTGAGGATGAAGATATCATTACACTAATAGCTCTGTCTTATTGTGACAACTCGCAACGTTAGAAAACAATATGCCTGGATGAGAGAACTTGTCCCAGCCATCCAGAGATTATCCCGAGTGAAGGGTCGTCCATCATCAGCTCTTCTGCGACCAACGACGCTGGATGTAAGGGGAAGAGAAACGCGGCGGAGACAGGGAATCTGTTCTCAAGTGGCGCTAATGGGAAAGAGAGTGGGAAACTTATTATCGCATTACCTGTGCTGTAATTAACTTAGTCTAATACTCATCCCCTAGCAGACTCATTCCCAGGGCTGATTCGTGGAAATTATCTTCATAAAAACTCTATTATGAAAGATAAGTGGTGACTTTTATACTGCAGTAAAAAGGAATTTTTAATTACGCCAAAATGAAGAAATTCTCGCTGGGCGAATTCTATTTTCATTTCGGTAAACGACGTTATTGGGAATAGGGATGTCTAGGACACAGCCCGCCATTACTTTGGCTTTAATGGTGACGTTAACGATGCATATTGCGATTTAGACGGCGCTGTTTCGCTTATTTACATTTACTATAAAAACATCCGGGAAAAATCACGAGATTTTTCAGTAAAAAACGTATTCATATATTTCAGCGCGATGTTATCTGGAACTGTATGAGCCACCAGTGCTAATATATATATATATATATATTATATATAAAATATTATAATATATATATATTATATATAATAAATATATATATAATTATATATTATAATAATATTATATATATATAGAGAGAGAGAGAGAGAGAGAGAGAGAGAGAGAGAGAGAGAGAGCAGAGTTAATGAAATTACAAGTGAGTTGCTGTAGTATATGGTGAGGGTCATTCAATAGGAGACCAAGATGAGTAACGGATGATATGACGATATGAAGAGGAAAAGGTTAAATGGAGAACCGAAAATAAGAAACCAACGTCCCCCCTTTTCTAGTTTATTTTGATAACTTGTCCTCTTTATTAAAGCAGTTCCATGTCGTTCGACCTCTCAGAACATAACATAAGAAAGCGTGCGTGAGTGCTGTGGCCTGGGACATAGAAAATGTGGTGTTTATAAGCGAAGGGTGATAAAGCGGTGATAAAGCATCATGTTAAGAGAAAGAAAAGCACATTTCAATCATAACTTTGTTATGGAATGGTTATGGGAAGTTTTATAATATAGATCAAAGCTCTATGAGTAGTACCTTCATCCAAATAAGTACCACGGTAGTCATGACAGATTTGAGTGGTGCAGTATGAACATTCAAGTGAATCGATTTTTTTTTTTTAGCAGAAATGAAGCTTATTGAAAAAATATGTTTCTCGATTTGTTTGAGGAAAACCATAAAATCAATAGGACTGGGGTATTATTCTTAATTTATAGAACAACTTCCATTGCAGTATCAAAGTTTTTTTTTTTTGTTTTGGCATTGAAAATGTCTTATGAAAGTTGTCACAAACAACGGGAGTTGGTGATATGATGAGGACAATAGTGACAATGGTATTAACAACAGAGCTGATGATTTATGATTTTACAGACGTGGATCCATCGTTGGTGCCTTTGCAATACCAGTATTAGAGGATTTTTTTTTCAGCGATAAGAGAAAGAAAATGGACTTTGAAATGGAGGCAAAATTGAAAAATAGAGAAAATAATGAGGAGAAATCCCTGGAGCATACTGATCAAATAAGAGAGCGAAAAACAAAAGCGCATTTTCGCAGAGGTGATGAAACAGAAATCAAAATCAAGAAAAATAAAAGAGAAAAATTCCTGTTGCATTCTCAGCGTTAAAAACTTTTTAATCTACACCCTGGAAAAAAAAGGATAGACAGCGGAACAGGAATAAGTGAATCAGAGGCCGGGGATAAACTCCCTTGCCAAATTGCGATAATCAACCCAATCGGAAATCGCCGAAAAGTTGTTAATGCTATTTCGACGAATAGTGCGTGAGAATTGATTAGAATTGATTAGATCTCCGCGAAGTTCCCGGTTGAAGTGGGGGGGCGGGCGGGTGGGGTAGAAAAAAGTTGTTTATAAAAAAAAAACGATTTTAGAAAGTTATTTTCAGAACTTATGCCGGAAGTATTGCTATATGTATATATAATATATATATATATATATATATATATATATATATATATATATATATATATATATGCATGCTTGTGTGAACTGTGTATGGCAACCTATATATTTTACAAACACTTTCATTTATAGCAATTCTTGAACATGTTTATACATAAATTGATGTGTAATTAAGGCCAGACATCCATATCAAACCTGACATGTAGCGTATGTATTCTAATATATTTATAGTAAATTATAATACACATTCTCATATATACGTTGGTATTTTCTGCATAAGACCACCTCAGACTTTCGTGTATTTTTTTTCTCACTCCCAGACTTCAAAAGTTTCATACCTAAAGTTAAAGGAATTTCTCTAGTTTACGCCTCCTGCTTGAGGAGATATAACAAAGTTATGTGGAAACTTCCAATGGTACGAAGTACAAAAAAAAAAAAAAAAAAAAGGGGGAAAGAGAAGGAAGACCGAAGGAAAATCTAAAAAGAAAAAAGGGAAAACGATAAAAAGCCAATATGATGAGGAAAGATCACATGAGGTTATATTTTCTCGTGGGTTTCGACGTGGGTTTTGGACAGCGGCCTGTGCCTTTACCTTTGATATTCTTTCCTTTTCCAGAGAGCAGTTGCACCCTAAGTACTACAACCACTTCATGCATGATGGAGTATCCTGAAAAGGTTTGAAAAAAGTGATAGCAGGAATTTAGATTGTTTTTTCCGAGGATGTTCATTCAGGATGCATAAAAGATTTTTTTTAGTGTTCTAATTTCCAGCGCCCATGTTCATCCTCGTGAAACATATTTAGGTATTTGATTTAGGTATATTTGATGAACAACTTGTTTAAAAAGCGTTGCTTGACAGCCATTGCATTTAGTGGAGCAATTCTCTCTTTTTAGACGATAAAACTTGAGAGAATGAGCAGTGGTTAAGGGCGCATTTTCACGACCAGATCCTGTGATTTTTGTACGAATTTTCAACAGAACAGATTTGTTTCACAAATGATTATCAACTTTCAAAATGTGAGAAACAGAACGCCTAACATCCATACTGTTTGACGGGTAAGTTCTTTTTTAGCTTAAAGCAAAAGCTCAAAAGAATGACTGTGGTGATGACCGTGTATTCCACGGCAAAAATCTGGCATTTTTTGATGGAATTTAAAGAAATGGAGTTGTTTCGCAAAGACCCCATCCAGAACACCGGAAATAACGAGAGCGTTATTCTTGTCTGGTGTTTATATTATACTGATTCATTTGACCCAGATAATGCTATGCAGCTTAGAATTATGATGCTTCCGCGGAGGCAGAAAGGAGATTTCTTCCCTATTTTATGAGCACAGCAAGAAAGGAATTGCTGCTATATTTCGTGAGAGCACGATTCTTGGCTTCAGAGGGCTGAGAGGATAAACCCAGCGGGAGATGAGGGCGATGTCGGGGGTGAATTAGGGGAAAGAACAAGACCGAAATAACGGAAAAGGCCTGAAATAAATATACTCTCTTCGATTATGGGAAAAGTGCCTACGGGTATCATGTGTTTCAGAAGGGAGAAGCTTTATGCATATCGTTCATAAGAGATTTATGTCCCCATAAGGTGCGAGAGAATGTATCTACAAGCATGAACTATGATTTAAGCAGTGAAATAGTGAACTGAGTTGGAGTCAGATACGTTCCATGTTTGAAAACAATTTCCCCACTTTAATACTCGTAAGACCACAGAAAATATAACAAAGACAAACATATACAGCGCAGTTCAACGCAAGCTCGGGAAGTTGAATTGTTTTATAGCGAACTAGATTGGTATTTAATTTTAGTTTCTCACGAAATGGACCTTTTATGACCAGGTCATTCAGAAAGGTTGAATGAAAATGGACTAACGACTTTCCAGATAAAAGACAATGATATTTATTTATCCTTGATTGTTTGCCTTAATCCTATGTTGATTTCGATAAACTTGAGTTGAATATCATGACAGGAGAAAATGCAGTTATAAGAGAATGTTTGTCTGTTTTGAGGGACAATGATAAGGAAAATCTGTTTCACAGAAAATAAATTTTTTTAACAGACTGAGCAGAATCAAACCAGTTGCTGGGCTGGGTCAAGAGGAGATTATAGCGTAAAGGAAAGGAAGAACAGTATATGAGATAACATTCATTAAAAGAGAAATGGGGGAACAAATATTGCAGTCACTCAAGATTCCTTAATATCATTGTTTCAATTATAACCAGTGTTTAGCAAGGTCGTAAAGCTTATTCCCGTTATTTAACTTGAACTTCTAATTATCTCAGGCAGGAGAGTTGAAGATTTTAAATAAGAATGATATTTCTGGGTTTGAGTACTTGTCTCGGATATAATACGTATAAAAGTATAGACCTCTGATCGTGGTTATAATCAATCTTAGAAAATTTGCGATTCTAAAGAATATTAGCTGAAAACAGTGTCACGCTGATCTAATTGCAGCGATAAAAAATTGAAGAAGAAGAAGAAGAAGAAGAAGAAGAAGAAGAAGAAGAAGAAGAAGAAGAAGAAGAAGAAGAAGAAGGACGATTTCCGGAGAGGGGGTCCAGGGACATAATTACCCAAAAGCCATTCGGCGGAACCTTTTGGTGTGCTTTCGCCAAGAACCCCAATAACCACCAGAAATGACTCGCAAGTTTTGAACGCCTGGAACGTAAATTCTAAACGAGATTGCCTTGTTTTGCATAATTACGGCAATTTCTTCAAGTTACGGGAACTGCAGTATGACATGGCAAGAAACAATTGCCGGGTTGTAAGTACTCGCGACGCAGGTGTAGGGAAATATAACTCACAGGACTCGATGCACAGCTTGGAATCACACTTTTCAGAGTTGCTCATTCATAAAAAATGATTCAGACTTCAATAACGCAGCTCTCTTCAGAATCGAAGTTTACTTGGGGGTCGCAATGCACACTCGAAACAGCGTCATTGTTCATCTGGGAAGCATATTCTGCTTTCGCTGTTAGTTGTCTTTCTCTTTGCTTGGTTTTTTTTCTCATCTGTATGTAAATTGACTTAATATATTCTTCTTGTTCAGTTTTTTTAATATACAGAATGATTGAGATTCTATCTTTGGAAATCAGTGGCCTTTGAGGTTTGCTATGTAAGGAAAGAATGCTCAAACAGGAACAACAATCATTATAATAATAATAATAATAATAATACCTACGATTTCAATAAAAAAAACTTCTTCAAACTAACTGAATAAGGACAGACTATCTACCAGATCTATAGGCCTCTCAAGAACTAAAGATAAAACTCCCCTCAAATGAGAAAGAACTTTGCTGGTCAGACATATGGCGTTGTTGTTGACTGACTGATTCAAGTAAGTGGGTTAAAAGCCTGGCGCTTTAAACTTGCATCTCTGGTCGTTTATTTGGCTACCTCTTTGCTATTATCAGGAAATAAACAGCCCAAAAATTATGGCTGTAAATATTGATATTTTTCGTTGCATGCTAAGCCACTAAGTCATTTCATTTATTTACACAAGGGATCGTTCAGTTTACAGCATTTAAATGAAAAGCTTCTTTACCCTCTATAAGAGTTAGAATGTTTGTTTCTGCGCTAAGCTCCACTTCTCATGCCAAGGCGCTGTAGCAGTATTTCAGGGTAAAAGCAGTAATCTCATCGCAAAATGACAGTATCGGCTGTGACTTACGAGCGTCTGACATCCAACCTCCTCGTCATTCGGGAGATCATTAATGTATTTTTCATCGGTCGAATCGATGATTTCTAGACAACTCAATGATCCGTAACGGAGGGGGAATGAATGGCGAGAGGAATCCGTATTTCTATAGATGAAGGAGAGACTTTGATAGCCTTCGTCAGTATAGATGAATTTCCGGCTAGCAATATGCAAGTCGTATTCATTTCCATTTGCAAAACATATTTCTGTCAAAGAAGTGTTGCTCTGTTTTGGTTCTAGGAACACAGCTGTTGTTATGTTTATTTCCGGAGAACGATGTTTACCATGTTTTGATAATTATTAAAAGAAATTCACGTATGATTACTAAACGCATAACGCACATACAAATATACACAAACGCATACGCAACCACAAACACACTCACACACACATATATATACATATATATTTGCTTATTATATATGTATGTATAATATATATATATATATATATATATATATATATATATATATATATATATATATATGTGTGTGTGTGTGTGTGTGTGTGTGTGTGTGTGTGTCAGTGTCTTAAGCACGAAGGGGTTTTGCATCATTATTAGGTTCTCCCATTTGGTAGTAAGTGAGATTTTGACAGTTTTTCGTGTATTAGTTGTCTATGTATTAACTGAATAAATAAAAATTATTAGTATATTTCCATAAGTACTGAGAGAGAGGAGAGAGGACGACGAGAGAGAGAGAACGAGAGAGAGAGAGAGAGAGAGAGAGAGAGAGAGCGCACAAACAAACACAAACACAGGTTGTGAATAACTAAGAACCCACTGTCTCTATAACCTTCGGAATTAACTCCACTTATAAATGGAAGTACATTTACAACAGGATCCTGAAACCAGTATGCCTTTGTCTTTATTGTAATCGACAGGGAAGTTGCATTGGCCGTTAAATCAAAATTATATACGTACGCAAAAGAATAGGCAAGGAAAAACAATTAGAACTGTCGACAATGAAGCACGTCTAGCTTGAAATTTCTGCAGGTTTTCGGAGACACTAATTCTAAGACCAGGATCAATGACTGATGACGATAACACTCAAGGGGAGCTTTTAATAAAATGGAATGAAGCAGACATTCCCAGAGGGCAAATCGCTAACAGTTCAGGTATAGATTTTCGAAGTGTTCACGAGCATCTGTTGCACTCGTAACTTCACTGAACAAAATCTAGAATGTCTTTCACCATCGTCGGCAGACACCTAATTATCAACTTGCGAAACAGAGTAAAAAATAACTTTAAAGAGTATCTTGATATGTATAAACCGACAAGAATTTAGCTATGAACTTATACTTAAATTACAACTGTAAAAGCTGACGTTCACGTGCAGTTTGGCATAAAACGTCACAAGTTGAAGGTAAGGTATAAAAACCGGCCTTTGTCTGCAGTCTCGCCTCTCAAACAGTCTTCTAAGGAGCGCCAAAGGCCTCTTAATGCGTATATGTCTAGACGATCAAAGAGCAGCTGCAGTTAAAATCATTAAACATTAAAGACTTCATAACCTTGAACGGCTCTTGAGAGAGTGGGTTTAAATGCTGGATTAAGGTACATGATAATTGCACTTCAGCCATGAAGTCAAAGGGATTTGGAGAACTCCTTTTCAGTTTCGACGAATGTGGCAACCCCGTCTAGGCTTTATAGAACAGCTTATTAAGAAGGTATCGTTGGTGACCCTGTAAAGGACTTCGACTGACGCAGATATTCGAACATAAATGATTTGTAGGGGAAGTCGTTTGAGACACGATTGATAAAATGGCAAAACTTGTATGGCAACAAAGTCTGGGCACAGGTGCGTTGCTAAGTAGCCGGAGGAAAAGGTAGTCGACCAGTTGAGTAAAAAAAAAATTAAGAAAAAAACACACACACACTCACTATCATTATAAGGCTCCTTCATAGGCATTTAGCAAATAAAAAAAAACTCGCATGTATAATGAATGGCTTGGAAATGAAATCGCAGAAACAGACGTTAAAAAAACAAAAAAAACTGCACATATTCTTATGACCATAGAGACTTAACTTACCTTGATAATATAATTATTATAACTTTTCTGTTATACTTCTAACAGATTTTGCACAGGCTGAACTTCCTATTAATATTCATTTGATAATATTTATAATGAGCAGTTCCAGTTGGTTATACTTAAATGGCCTAAATTAACCAAACGGAAAAAAACGCCAGCACACCCTTGAACGGAGTCAGGTGGTTAAACGCCCTGCGGATTCTAGATAAGAACTACGCACTTCCACAAATATGAATTTGACAAAATAGAGAATTCTATTACAGCTAAATGTTTAAACTGTAAAGAATTTTTTTAACGGGGAATGGGTAACTGCTAGTAACAACTACACAAATGGCTTTCCCCTTCTTTTTTTTCTCCCCTATTTTTACCCCCCCTACTTTTTCCCTACTTTTTTTTTTGACCACGCAGGAATTCAGCTTCCATTTTAATAGGACCCCTAAATGGATCGCCGCTGTGGGAATAGCCAATTAAGCTCAACCCTCTCCCCTTGTCATCTATCGCATCAAACCTCTCGAAGTTTTTTTATTTCGATTTTTACCACTTTCAGTTCTTTTTATGTTTGCTTTTTCCCTTGTTTTGTTTGTTTTGGCTTGGTTTTATTTGTTGCTACATCCTGAATTGAAACCCTGCTTGGTAATCGAGGGATAAGTAACTAGATGAGCTTTTTTGGGTAATGGCAGTAAGTACATAAGCTTCGGGTCGTAAAAGTAAGTAGAGTACTTACAGTAATGATTGCAGAATTAGCAAAAGCAAAGGCAACAGTACGAACAATGTAAATAAAAGCTGTAGTAACCACAACATGCGTTAAAGTAGTAACATCGAAAACAACAATAACCAGATTAACCAGTGAGACTAAAAAAATAAACAAATAAAAAGCGAAAACTGATTTGGAAACCATTGCCTAAAAAGAGAGAGAGAAAAAAATTACTTATCATCTAATCCAAAGGTTCTCCTTGAGACATAATTCAATAAGTTGGCATATCTAGGAACAAAAATTCATTCGTTTCCAAGATCAAAGGTACCCATACGATAGATGTCCTATGTTACAAGAAGAAGAAGAAGAAGAAGATGGTGATGATGATTAATAGATAAATGCTATATGCAAAAAAATAAATAAAATGTAGGAAATGGTTAAAAAATGGTATAAAAGAGGGCTTGTAAAACCAATGACATAGCCAATCAGAAGTAGAAGGAAAAAAGTTGGTTTTTAGGGAAGAAAGTAACAGGCACTAAAGGCTACGTATTCCCGACTATCTTTTTAACTTTACAGAAAAAGATACAGTTTTAATATTAAAATTCTTCCCTGTAATGAATCATGCAGACAATTTAGATCCACCATTACATTAATGATCTGAAAGTCTGTTGTTGTGCGATGTAGTTGTACATTTCTTTTTAACCTTTGAAGTAATCCATTCTAATGAAGTATTTCAGAATAATGTTTCATTCTCAAATTCAGTGCCGTGCTTTATTTTTGCGAGTTATACGTTACCCGGAGCTGTAAAAGTTAGCTTAATGGATTAAAAAAAGGAATACTTAGATTAAAGAAAAATATCTTTACCCGTGGGCAATCTTGAATGATTATGGAGAGAGAGAGAGAGAGAGAGAGAGAGAGAGAGAGAGAGAGAGAGAGAGAGAGAGAGAGAGTTGACAAGAATATTTGCCATTTATTTATCAGAAAATCTTTCGTCAGTCATGAGTTTTATTTTAGCATGATTAAAATTTCGGAATTAATCTCAGACAATCTACTCAGAGGATAATCCGTTACAAATGACAGAAGATTTGTCTTTTATTTCTGAGAGGTCTCTAGAAAATATAATTAACCGGCTTTCTCATTCCCTCAATATTTAGTGCTATCATAAAGTATCAAATTTATGATGAAACAAATAATTTTAACTTTACTCATTACTCTTTGGCTCGACAGTTGATCAAATTCGAATTTTGTACTGTAAGAAATCCTTCAGCAAACAACACATGTTCATTGATACTGAAAGATGAATTTGTCAGTTTGTCTTTTTTTTTTAGAAAGCACGATTGTATAAAAAGTTTATTAGGTAAAGAAAAAAAGTCTATTCTGTATGTTTTTCACCTGAGGGTTTTAGGTCAAATCTGCAAAACTATACAAAACTGCTAGTGTAAAGAAACATTTTATTCGCCGTGTTTTTTTTTTCTTTTTTGAGAAGAAAAACATAGATATAGAAAAACTCGAGGAATTGTCGCAAACTGACGCAGTTTAAAAGCAAAGGTATTCAAACCGTCGGCATGGGGTAAAGGAAAATAGAAAAAAAAATAAATGGGTCCTAAAGTTGCTGTAAAAGCTGTTAAGAAAAAGTTTGGGAGCGGACGATGGCAGAGCCTAAAGGGAAAGTTGGTCTAAGCCTCGGCTGTGTATCCTGATAACTTATAAAACCTAAGTTAAGCGAAGATTTCCATTTTTTCTTAATCTAATGCAAGGAATACACCATCTCTCTCTCTCTCTCTCTCTCTCTCTCTCTCTCTCTCTCTCTCTCTCTTTTATTCGCCCTCAGCTTACAAACAGAGTGACCTGAGTTCGATTCTCGAGGAGGAAAAGATGTGACAAGTGTTCGTTGCCTAGTCAAAATGGATACCATCAAAGCGGGAAGGCCTCGATGAGTTATTCCTCACCTCATTGGGCGAAACCATTCATGAGATATTCATAAAATACTCTTCCACGTTTACTGTTATATTACAAGTTCAATCACTCACTTTCCTGGTTTTTCGGGCCTCATTGTGAACCACTGCCGTCTTCATCAGACTCCTAACTTCTTGCTATCTCCGTGCCCTAGAATTTGAAATACATATTAAATTCAGCAAGGGAAGGAGATTAGGTACCATCTGATAGATTGAGTGTTTCTAGCAATTGTCATATTCCAATCGATAAATTATACAATAATAACAAGACTTAAATATGTTGACACGAAAAAGGAAATTTAATTAGCAAGATATCTTAATCTGTATTGTGAGTTCACTTGCCGAATATAATTAAAAATGCTAACAAAATATTAATACAAATTAATTGTGCTAACATTACAAAGAATGCCCCAGTATATAGCAGGAACAGAAAACTAAAAAAAAAAGCATCTCTATATATGAACTTTTAAACCAAATAATTGACAGGCAAAAACAACTAGAGTCTGAGATTATTTTCAATCACAGAAGAAGCAAAGAAAGAATTAGCCATGAATCAGTCACAAGGAAATTTGAAAGCTGCTTTAACTTCACATTTTCTTTTCGTCTGGTGACAAGCCTCTGCTCCCGCTTTTCCAACTCTTGTGTGAGAACTCGTTCAGTAACTCTGCAGTCTTCTTAGGCCTTACCGTCCTTTTACCTATCTCAGCCTCTCACGTTTTGTCATAAGTACGCAAGCACTTATATTTGAGATCAAGTTCTTTATTTTGACTAAAATAACTTCATTTTGCTTCTTTTTTGTGTTTTGGAAATATTCTAATCACTTAAAGAGTGGCATGACTTGAACATTTCCCGAAAGTCGTATGATGGTCACTTGATACCCCATTTTTTAATGAGAAATCACTCCGAGGGAATTTGTAATACGATAGCATCTTCCTGTTATCAGGTCTTCCAATAGTGACGTCAGTGCCACCACACACACACATATATATATATATATATATATATATATATATATATATATATATATATATATATATATATATATATATATATATATATATATATTATATATATATATATATAAAGTTTATTTAGTTTAGGATCAGACACAGACCCATATATTAGTATGTATATACACAATATATATTTATATATAAATGTATATATACATATACATATGTAATATATATATTATATTATATATATATATATATATATATATATAATGTATATATATATAATAATAATAACTACTCAAAACTTCTCGCTGCAACTCTGATTCCCTTTGCTTTCCATGGCTCTGTCTTAACTTGGTTCATAGGAACTGGTCGTTTCTTTGTCCTTAATAAGATGCTTGAAGGCTCACTCTCTTTCGCTCTCTATTTTATTTCTTTCTCATGTGATCTTTGTATGAAATACCTTTAAATGTAATCCATTATTTATTTCCTAAAGATTTCAGTCTCTATCTCTTTATTCTGAAACTAGTTGCCACATTTTTCATGGGTGGCTTTTCTGACTTCATCATTCTTGACCATGACACCAGCTGTATCTTTTCCCCTCGCTCTCCGTCCTCATTCTGATGCAAGTTTCCCCTTCTTTAATTCCTAGTCTTAGTCACGATTTATTATTATAATGCTTAATTCTTGCACGCCGGCTGGTCTAGCAGTGTTGCTTCTATTCAGAACGAATTATTGGATGGTATAAGATTGGTCTCCCATCCCACATAAAAAAAAAGAATCGTGTTAGTAATAAATGCTTGAGGTATGTAGAAATTTATTGCATAGGTTATTTCCCCTCTGATTTATTTTGTCGGACAATGAAAAAGAATATAGAAAAGATTTTTTTGCGAATTGGGAGGAATATGATATTCAGAAGGGACGAACTAGTGTGCTGTAATAAACTCATAGGGGAGGGATTAAACTGTTTATGTAATGTTTAGGATAAATGGCGCTGCACTTAGATAAAGTTATTATTATTATCGAGTGTTTTGCCTATGAGCGAGTTACTTTTTTGAAGTCATATGAATCATAATTATGTGTTATAATTGAGTCTTTATCCTAATTAAACTCTCTTTCCTGGACGAATAATTTTTTTCTCTTCTGGTTGTATGCTAATGTATAATCTACTTTCGTTTGCAAATTCAGTCCATTCGATTTCAAAGTCTTATTAAGCCTGGCCATTGTCTACTTTGTTCATTTTCATTTTATTTTTCACTCTATTGTTCCTAATTATTTGAATGACGATGCTGTTAATCCTTTCGCCGTCTATTTGTATTTCACGGTCATGCCCTGTCCTCATTGGTTCGGTTTCGCTTAGATTTATTTTGCATTCCATCTGTATAAGTAAGTGATGCAATCTATGTAGCAAGCTTTGCAAATCTTGTAATGCTCTGTGGTCAAAACATCAGCTGCGTATTCTAAGTATGAGTATTCTAAGTATGCAAAGTTTCAGTCGATGCTGAACCTTTCTTTCCATCTCCAACCACTTTCCTCATTATAAAACCCACGAGAAGGGAAATATTTAAGGTGACATAACATTCCCTGTAGTCACACCCTGTTTACTGCAAATTCATTTGACAAGACTCCATCAACATTAACATTTGCATCTGCTCCATTCTCAGGTGGAATACTGCGCTGTCGAATTCTTTGTCGTAAAAAAAAAAAAAGCCATGACAAGGGTATTTTTAATCCCATACACTGCTTCACGATATGTGTGTAAGCTAAAAATTAGAATTCATTAACTTTCTTAAATTCCATTAAACTATAATAATAATAATAATAATAATAATAATAATAATAATAATAATAATAATAATAATAATAATAATAATAATAATAATAATAATAAGACTATACAGCCAACTAAGAGGAGAAGACAGCCACCAGGAAATTCCTGGAGCCGAACCAAGTATGAGACTGGAAAACATAAAAAAGAAAGTGACAAGGACTGAAGGGATGGATCTATCAGATGGGAACAGCATCACACACATAGATAAAAAAGGATACAAATACCTCAGAATAATAGAAGAGGATATAAAACACCAAGAGATGAAGGACATGATCAGGAAAGAATATATGCAGAGACAGAAAGGGATACTCAAGTCATACCTTAACGCCGGAAATATGATGAAAGCCATAAACACATGGCCACTACCAGTAATCAGATACAGCACAGTAGTGGAGTAGACGAAGGCTGAACTCCGCAGCATAGACCAAAAAGCTAGGAAACACATGGCAATACACAAAGCACTAAACCCAAGAGCAAATACGGAGAGACTATACATAACACGAAAGAAAAAAGGGAGGGAGTGGACTACTACGCATAGAAGACTGCATCAACATCAAGAGCACAGCACTGGGGCAATATCTGAAAATCAGTGAAGACGAGTAGCTCAGGAGTGCATGGGAAGAAGGACTGATAAAAGTAGACGAAGACCCAGAAATATACAGACAGGAGAATGACAAACAGAACGGAGAAATGGCACAACAAATCAATGCACGGGCAGTACATGAAAGAGACTAAAGAACTGGCCAGCGATGAAACATGGTAATGGCTACAGAGGGGAGAATTCACGAAGGAAACAGAAGGAATGCTAACAGCGACACAAGATCAGGCCCTAAGAACCAGATATGTTCAAAGAACGCTAGATGGGAATAACACCTCACCCAAATGCAGGAAGTGCAATATGAAAAACGAGACCATAAACTACATAGCATGAGAATGTCTGGCACTTCCACAGAACCAATACACAAAGAGGCATGAGCAAAAGCCCTCCACTGGAACCTGTGCAAGAAACACCAGCTAGCTTTGCAGTAGTAAGTGGTACGAACACCAAACCGAGGAAGTGATAGAAAACGATCATTCAAAGATAATCTGGGACTATGGTATCAGAATAGATAGGGTGATACGTGCCAATAAACCAGACATGATGTTGATTGACAAAATCAAGAAAAGAATACCATTCATTGATATCGCAATACCATCGGACACCAGAGTAGAGGAGAGAGAAAAAATTGATAAATATCAAAACCTGAAAATAGAAATAAAAAGGATATGGAAATTGTATCTATAATCACAGGGACGGCAGGCATGATCCCAAGATCCCTGAAAAGGAACCTGGAAAAACGAGTTGCTAAAGTAGCTCCAGGACTCGTGCAGAAGAGTGTGCTCCTAGAAACAGGTCAGATCGTGGGAAAAGTGAGGGACTCTTAATGCGGCAGGATGCAACCCGGAACCCCATACAATAAAAATCACCCAGTTGAGTAGGATGACTGTGATGGAAAAAAAATTATTATTATTATTACTATTATTATTATATCATTATTAACATTATTTTATTGTGTTATTATTGGCATCACATATAAAACATTCATCACATTTTTCGTCATACGCCGCAGGAGTTTATGGGCGCTATTACTTCTCCAGTCATTTATTCTTAACTGGATCCATTACGCCCTAATTGCTATGGTGTGTTTCAGCATCACGTTCTAAATATGATTACCAAATTTAGTTCACCTGATTTGCTTGACTGTAAATGATCGCCAGGCAGTGAGTAAACAGCCGCGAATATATTATTATTCCTGTTCTCAACGCGTATCGGGAACACGGCCTTAATGCTATGCAGATCCATCTAATATCGCATTATTAAGGCTATAATCTCATTATCGCCGAGTTGATCATAGTCTGTGAGCATTAGATTTGCTGAATTAATCACTCCTTGTTAACTGACCAACGGGCCAGAGCGCTGCCTCGGCCTAGACATGTGCTACAGAAATAATGAGTTTGATTCATTGCCTCATTAGCATAATGGCGTTGCTGCCCTACGAGTCAAAATGTACAATACTCTTTTGTTATGACTCTCGACCGATCGTTCCTGAAAAATAGACGAGGCTTTTTTTTTTTGCATTCTTTTTATACTGCGCTTTTTGAAATTTGCTTTTAATTAGGAGAATGTTTACTTTTTTGTCTTGTTACTAATGATGGTTTTTTTCAATTAGAAACGGAAAAATGAACGTACAAAATGTGGACAAAACACTGATGCGAATTATCGTAATGTCAATACAGCAGAACTGTAGCATTCCAGGCGTTTTTCGAATTACAGGATTGTTGAATGTGAATAGATTTAGGATGATACAAACTTCTGAAGAAATGAAGGGACGCAGATTTATGTAGAATTACAGCACTGAATATTTTATTTTTGAATAAGAGAATCTGTTAACTTTTACCATATTAAACAGAACAGTGATAGCATTTATAGAATAAAAAATTTGCAAACGTCTATTGGTTTATAAAAGAAAACTTTGTAGATAAGAAATAATTGCAAGCCTTTATGGAAGGAATGAAAGGCGGAAAAGTTTTCAAAATTATAAGGAATTAAGCATAGAAAAAGAAATTGCAAATTCACAAGTAGGGGGGAGAGAGAGAGAGAGAGAGAGAGAGAGAGAGAGAGAGAGAGAGAGAGAGAGAGAGAGAGAGACCAGCATTTCCTTGGGGATGGAGCAAGAAAACATCTATCAGGTTTCGGCAGACACCGAAGGAATTCCTCAGAGCTTCTCGATCCGATAATACCTCACCATTCTCATCACGAGCCAATAAGAGAGAGAGAGAGAGAGAGAGAGAGAGAGAGGAGAGAGAGAGAGAGAGAGAAAATGTCTTTTCTCATATTGGGTCAAACCCATTACTAACTGAAATGGGAAATTTTCCCACATCTGCCGAACAGTTTTCTTTATAATTTCAGAAATTGTATATATATATATATATTATATATATATATATATATATATATAAATCAATCAATATATATATATATATATATACATATATATATGTATATATATATATATATATATATATATATATATATATATATATATATTATATATATATATATCAGCAATAAGTCATCAAACAGCACGTGACATATATGTACGTAAATAGCCACATGAAAGGTGAAGAATCAAAGACCAGGTACCAAGCGCTTTCGTGTATTGCGTACACTTCTTCGGGGTACAAAGTAAAATAAATAAGTAGAAACATAAACAAGAAAATTTCACAGATAAGTAAGAATACTTTAAAAGTGCTTAAGAACTGAAACTGCAGTTAGTATAACAGGCTGTTGCTAAAAGGTGGCATTGTATTTCCCTACAATTTTATAAACAAGGTAACTATCTAATTTAAAAAGACCTGAACTCAGATTCATTAGTTGATCGTTAAAATGCTTAATAAATGCAGATTCAGTTATGTTTCTTTTTACAATATGGTTACAAAATATTACTTCAGATGCATTTTTCCAGTCTATACTATGGTTAAAATCATTCATGTGTACAAATAAAGCACTCGTCGATTGACCTGTTCTAACTGCGTAACGGTGTTGTTTTAGACGGTAATCTAGTTCTTTACCAGTTTGACCAAGGTAGTTGTAATTACAGCCAGCACAAGGAATCGTGTAAATGCAGCCACTAGTTTGTTTTGGGGAATTACGCACAATGATATTTTGAAGTGTTCCTGAATTTTTATATACCACATTTATCTTGAAAGTTTTCAGTAATTTCTGAATAAAAGAAAGATTGACATTATATGGCAGTGTTAAGATATTTTCTCTCACAAAAGGCTCCCTATTGTTAGTGGAATAAAAAATATTTCTAGCTTTCTGCAAAGATTTGTCAATTAAAAACTTTGGGTATTTTAACCTATTTCCTACGTCATAAATTTTACAATTCTCGGAGTCTAGGAATTCCGGACTGCATATCCGTAGTGCCCTTAAAAACATGCTACAAAAAACTGAGAGTTTTACATTAACAATGTGGTCTGAATAATAGTGGATATATGAACAGACATTGGTAGGTTTCCTGTAAACATCAAACACAAAGCTTCTATCCCTTCTATGAACCAAAACATCTAAAAACGGTAATGAACAATTATTTTCTTCTTCAGCGGTGAATTTAATAGAGGGTACCAAGTTTTTTGTAGCATGTTTTTAAGGGCACTACGGATATGCAGTCCGGAATTCCTAGACTCCGAGAATTGTAAAATTTATGACGTAGGAAATAGGTTAAAATACCCAAAGTTTTTAATTGACAAATCTTTGCAGAAAGCTAGAAATATTTTTTATTCCACTAACAATAGGGAGCCTTTTGTGAGAGAAAATATCTTAACACTGCCATATAATGTCAATCTTTCTTTTATTCAGAAATTACTGAAAACTTTCAAGATAAATGTGGTATATAAAAATTCAGGAACACTTCAAAATATCATTGTGCGTAATTCCCCAAAACAAACTAGTGGCTGCATTTACACGATTCCTTGTGCTGGCTGTAATTACAACTACCTTGGTCAAACTGGTAAAGAACTAGATTACCGTCTAAAACAACACCGTTACGCAGTTAGAACAGGTCAATCGACGAGTGCTTTATTTGTACACATGAATGATTTTAACCATAGTATAGACTGGAAAAATGCATCTGAAGTAATATTTTGTAACCATATTGTAAAAAGAAACATAACTGAATCTGCATTTATTAAGCATTTTAACGATCAACTAATGAATCTGAGTTCTGGTCTTTTTAAATTAGATAGTTACCTTGTTTATAAAATTGTAGGGAAATACAATGCCACTTTTTAGCATCAGCCTGTTATACTAACTGCAGTTTCAGTTCTTAAGGACTTTTAAAGTATTCTTACTTGTTTGGTAGTGACAATTTGTAATGATAATTTGCTTGTTAATGGCTTTGATCTTTGTTCTGTGAAATTTTCTTTTTTATGTTTCTACTTATTTATTTTACTTTGTACCCCGAAGAAGTGTACGCAATACACGAAAGCGCTTGGTACCTGGTCTTTGATTCTTCACGTATATATATATATATATATATATATATATATATATAATATATATATGTATATATATGATATGTATATATATACATATATATATATGTATATATATATAATACTTACAAAAAATTGTGTATTTCATAGAAACTTAATATAAATTCATAGCGGGCAATAAAACTCACGCGATGAAGAAACGGCCTCAACGGATTAATAAAATTTCCGAGAAAGTAGTAAAGTATTTTTCTTTTGAAGAAAAGCTAAAGAATATTAAAATTCATTTCGTTCCCTAAAATATTCCAAAATCGAGAAATAATGACGCATCATTAGAAAAGTTGAACGCATTTCCTAAGAACTCTGGACAATTTATGAAGGCATTACTTGATAATGTGACTTTCTCTGTTTTATCCACTATTCCTCTATTTTTAGGTATATGTATGTTAAAATACTTTCTTAATAATACATTACCCTGTTGTATATATAATTCCTATGTAATATCTTAATTAATATATATATGTATGTATATATATTACGTGTATAATATAATTAATAATAATATTATATATATATAATATAGTATATATAGATATATATATAATATAACATACATATATATATAACCTATATATATTATATATAATATATGTGTGTGTGTATGTATATATATTACGTGTATATATATATATATATATATATATATATATATATATATATATATATATATATATGAATACACACACACACATACATACTATATATATATATATATATATATATATATATATATATATATATATATACGTATATATATATTCCAGTTTCTTCTCTGGAGAAACAGGAAACTGGAAAAGGCGGCGCCGGAAGGATACAACCTTCCTTCTCATTAGCAAGCTTTTAAGGGTGCGGTTGTTAGCTTACGCATTTTATTTTCGACCCCAGTAGTAACTGGTACCCAATTACAGAAGCGAGGACTGATGGGCGGTAGTCCTGGAGCAATTCACGGGGCTAGTAAAGTGAGCTGAGTCGAGCGCTGCATTGCCTCTCTCGACTCAGTTTCCCTTCTTAGGTTTTTGGATTAAATCTTTCAGGGTCAGTTCGTCATTTTTAATTCTACTTATATTTATCTTCCCAATTGTTTTTACTCTGTTGATAACTATTCACTTTATTATCCTTTCAATCAATTCTTCAATTTTTGATATAAATATTCGGCATATTGTTTTTCCAAGCATCCTTTAAGCATCCTTTTTCTGATGATTTCCCTTTTCACTGTTAGTTTTGAACAATTCTTTTAATTGAAGTTTCTATTTTCTAAGCAAACGACAGCTATGCAATACTACACTAAACCTGATTATAATAATTCATGCACACAATCAACAATCACAAATTACAGTTTCTTCAGTCTTCAAAAAAAATCTATTTATTCTTCATACTCTTTAAAGACTACATAAGTTTTGATTGATATTCAATTTTATGTACATAAAATAGTTACAGAGAAGGTTTTGAAACATGAGCACTGTTAGGAACAAGTGGATTTAGCAACTTGTAGTATTTTGCCTCGAGACAAAGCAAGATTTCGTCATCAAGGACTCAGCACTTCTGGAGATGGCGCGATGTTGAAGTCATCTTTATGGAAAATGATGTGCAGTTGGGCATTTGGGGACGCATTACGTAGTTGGATGGACGTTTTAGAGTGAGAACTTATCTACTGCTGAAGGGGTAAGCGTATTTATGTTAATGCCCAAAGTGTATTTTTGCTTTTTACATCTTAAACATTGGTTTCAGAATTTTCTCTATTGTGTGACTTTTGTTCCAGGAGATTGATTTTTTTCTTATTTCATCGCAATTTATTTCTGCGTATTCATATGGGATTCCTCCTTTCTCAAATGGATCTGGAAGTTCCTAATAGAATGGTACATGTCAAAAGTGACTGGGACTATTAATTATATATTTTTTGACGGGTGTTTACAGATGAGTTAGTTGCAAGAAAGAAATGCATTTTCGACTAGTTTTGTCCAATTCCCAGTTTTATTTTGGTTGTCCCATTTTATATTTTGATTTACCATTTTCTGTGCTGGTGTATCTTCTGAGTTTTACTCATGTTTCGTATAGAAGGTAGTTTCAGAACTCGACTTATTTAGTTAATCAGTTGCCTTAATGTTTCTATACGAATAAAGGCTATTTTTGATAATTCTGGATCTAATTTGGCGTGTGCGTGTGTGTGTGTGTGGTGTGTGTGTGTGTGAGAGAGAGAGAGAGAGAGAGAGAGAGAGAGAGAGAGAGAGAGAGAGAGAGAGAGAAGTCATGTCAGCCAAACGCTACCATTAAATTATCTTCAATTCACAGGTAAATAGTCCAGACGCCTTTAAAGGCGTAACATATATTTTCCTTGACTTTCTCATTTGGAGCATCATCAGTAATTCATTATAACATCTGTTCCGTTCTGGATAAGAAGGTGTTTTAATTTTCCCTGAGTGATACCCCTCATAGGGCATCAGAAAAAAACGCCTCCCGTTGAGTAAATTTTCAAGGTCATTATCATTCCCCATTCTAGCCTCTACCTTCTCTTTCTCTCATTTGCGAAAATATACTGACAAGTCACTTCCATTCTCTATAATTTCATTCCGCGTCCTTACTACTCGTAGTACTTCAGTTACACGACCTCTCTTTCTGAGAATGGAGAGCATAACCGGCAATTTCCATGGAGTCTCAGTTTATCATTCTTCGCCTATTCCCAGGATTATCAGGGAAGAGTGCAGTATCAAGAATTTAGTGGAATATTTTCTGAAGACAAGCAAGTTGCTCTGGACATTTCTGGGGAGAATTACGAAGTTGCATAGATGTTACAAGGGATTCATAGTTTTGTAGTTACGGGGTGAAAGATGCAAATGGTAGTTATACTATATTCCTGAAGGATTTGATATCTTTGATATTCCAAGACCCTCGATTTACTCTGCCTAAGGTAAGTAACCAAAATTTCGCAATTTTCATGCAATGTTTACAGTTTACTACGCCGTTGTCACTGACGTTACTGAGGTTAAGTCTTCCTTTGTGAATATGATTTTTGACTTGAATTTAGTAAACTAAGCATTCTCAAAGGGTGCTAACATAAGAGCCAAAGATTTAGTTGAGGAGCCACTAATTCATCCGCACGCCCCTTCCAACCGACCCACAAATAGACGCACGCATAACACACACGCGCACACACACACACACACACACCACACACATATATATATATATATGTATGTATATATATATATATATTATATTATATATAGATATATATATATTATATATATATATATATGATATATATGTATATATATTATATATATATATATATATATATATATATATATATATATATATTAAAGTTAAAAGTTCTTCATGTAACTTCCTTATGGGCTGCGAAACGTCCAGGCTCATTAAAAAAGATAACGAAAAAGAAGAAAAAAAAATGGGGTGGGGGGCTGGGAAAAGGACAACTGAGAAAAAATCACCTTTGCGAAAGGTGCAGTTAAGAGGCCATAACTCTAGATTAACTGACAGTTTAAGCCAAAATAACCAAGAAGAGTTCCACTGCTTTCGTTCCCGACACTCGGTCGGAGGTTATCACATTTCTCTTTTTACTATCACGGTTTCTTTTCTCGTTTTCCCTGCGTTTTCGCCTTCCTTCATCCCTCTGACGGAGGGTCAGACTTTAGACGTGAACGTTCTATAACGTTGCAGAATTTCAAGCGTCGTTTGGAAGATAATCCAAGTCATAAAAGTATTTTTCTGATATGTCTTTAATTGGATCAAATTTTGGCCATGTTTTGAACATCTTGAGGGATTTATTTTACAAATACATAGTCCATCTGCATGTTATGGCGACAGGCAGTTTTATCCAGCTTCCAGTTACATTAATATCAATATGTTTCAAATGAAAAGGAGTTCGTAATATCATTTGCTTACATGTAATTATATACGTACTTATAGGTATGTCTGTGTCAGGGAAAGTGTCTCTGAGAGAGAGAGAGAGAGAGAGAGAGAGAGAGAGAGAGAGAGAGGAGAGAGAGAGAGAGATAATATTCTGATAATTCTTTGTATTTGCTAAGACGTGTTATTATAAACTAATTTATGTCTTGTGGCAATTTTTAGGAAATAATTACAATTCTTACGCAGCAATCATTCGTAGACGAGAATTTAATTTTCATCGCAAGCAGAAAGACTGCATTTTAATTCTTTAGATTCTCTTAGTCTTTAACTAATACTTTCCATTTAATTATTACTCTTTTAGTCTTTTTATCTCCTGATTAGGGAGGAAGGTGTTTCCCTCTACGTGGGAAGTGAGACTCGCCACACAATAGAATTTCTTGTTAACGAGGATGAAAGGAGAGACGTGGCAACGGTGTGAAGATCACGTTCCTATTAATGTGAAGTTTGGTGTCGTCTTCCCTCCACAGGACGGCTTTCACGGATATTTTCTTATTTCCATGCAAAATATATTTACCTTAAGGTTTTTAGTTTTCTGTTGAAGAAAAACATTGCGATGGCTTTGTTTGCCCGTCCTCACTCTTTCTGTCCACCCATTGATCTTAACGTTATAGGACAAGCCATCATCGGGCCGTGGCTGAAAGTTTCATGAACCGCGGCACACAACCTTATGCGCTTTAATGAAAACTCGATTGCGCCGAAGAAACTTCGGTGCATTTTTTACTTGTTTATCACTATTCATACGAATGAATTTTAAGATAAAACTATGTCCTTTCGTTGTCAATGGTCATGATTGCCGGACGTCATTAATTAAAAATAAAGTTTCTTCTGAAGTAAACAAAAAGAAAATAATCAATCACTCAATAAGTCGTCTTCAGGTAAGAATGGAGTGTTCTATATTACGCAATCCGCCCTGAAAATTATTTAGAAAATTGCATTTTCTATTTGGTATGAGGTGTTTTCTTTACAATAATTTAATCGTTGTCTGGGTAACAGTTAAGCTTTGAAAAACCCATGTGGTATGTGGTCACCGCCATCTTGAATCAATTCAAGGTGGCGGTGATGGTGAAGAGTGACCTGTTATTAATAAATTCTATATTTATGTGATACTTTTTTCTATTCTCCTTCTTTTATGGCCGATTTCTTTCCGCGATTTCACGTTGTACTTCGGTGATTACCTTTGTTTGTTCTGCAAGGGAATATATAATATAATTTCATTTCCTTTGGAGCAGGTACTAGCGCTGTCTTCCACAAGTCGGTGTTTTTTTTTCAAAAGCGAAAGAGGAAGGGGGTTATGCAAATATATCTACCATTCCATAAAATGGAGATTTGTTTATTTTGATGGAATTTTTAATGGTTACTTTTTATTCTGGTTTATCCATTATCAAAGGAAGACGAATTTGTTGGATATGGCTTCCCTGTTTATGCATGGTGTTCTTATTTTTTTTTTTAATTGCAACTGGAGAGGAAATGAGATTAGCATTTTGATTAAGTAAAAAGCAGACAAGGAGAGAGAGAGAGAGAGAGAGAGAGAGAGAGAGAGAGAGAGAGAGAGAGTAACATTTGATACTGACTTCCTAACCGACTCTATGTGGGAAATGAAAATTTATCATGCATATCTTGAAAAATATATGATCGCGTTCCCTCGAGCGCAAGACTATCTTTGAACAGAGGCGCTGATGTACAGAGTATACTCTCTTCTGACCTAGAAATAGTAAATCTTTTGTTAATTGTACTTGGTCCTCAAATAAGCGAAATATTGATAAACAGATTATGTATCTTGTCGTATATAGAAGAAGATTTCTTATATATATATTATATATATATATATAGATATATATATATATTATATATATATATAATATAATATATATATATATATATATATAATATATATAATAATATGGGACGATTCTGAGTATTCCGGGACTTTTTTTTATCAAGTTGCCCTTGAACGAGTAAAAAAGCCTCTTGTTTCTATAATAAACATTAAGTTCACCTTAACGAAACAATCCTTCTCTTTTTTTATACATAAGGGTTAAGTATTACCCTCTGCTCCAAAATGGGAAACCAATATTCCCAAAATCATCTACCCTTCCGCTTTCGCTACTTAATCAATTATCTGATTTGTAAAAGACCCGTTTTCCCCCCACGGAAAGAGCAAACGAATTTGCAAAGAACCATTTTTATTTATGATGGCAAGGAGATGATGTGAATACATACATTCATACATATATATCTACACACATGCAAACATATATATATATATATATATATATATATATATATATAAATATATATATATAGTATGTATGTATATATATATATATATAATATATATATATATATATATATATATATATATATATATATATATATATATATATATATATAGATATATAGTATATATATATATATATATATACATATATATATATATATATATATATATATATATATATATATATATATATATATATAAAGGTATATGCCACGAGGGAAAATAAACAATGGAGTATCCGCGAGATCTTTCGACGTTCAAACGTCCTTTAAGTAAAGGACGTTTGAACGTCGAAAAATCTCGCGGAAACTCCGTTGTTTTTTTTTTCCCTCGTGGCATATACCTTTATTTATGGATTTATCACGTTCCTAACTTTCGTGATCCAGTTGCACACACACACACGCACACACACACACACACACACACACACACACATATATATATATATATATATATATATATATATATATAATATATATATACATATATATATATTCACGGGCGTGGCCATGGAAGAGGTAGAATGGATGGCTCTATAAGTGCCTTGTCCTTGTCAATAACACTCTGACTTAAGGGAGGAGGGCGTCCACGCTCCAGTGAACAAAAAGCAGGACTTTAGTGATTATACAGTTTCAACTACAAAATGGGATTCAAGGGAAATTTAATTAATCCCCTTAATACATTTAATTCACTAAAAGGGATCAGAAGATAAAATACAGGACATAACTATAGAGTCCCATGGCACTACCAGTTACTGTGCAAATGACGATCATGACAATCTCACAAGCAAAGTGCTACACTACTGCAGGTATGTACATAAACCTCACTAGGTTAAATTCATCAGTAAAAGAGAAATTGGACGCTTGCAAGGGAATAGTACAAAGGGGAATTGTAGAACACTCTTCCTACTGGGGTTGGAACGCTTGACCGGATATGGCACTGGCAATGGCAAGGGTGACACCGTTGACATGCAGGTGAAACACAACAGGCACTCAACCTCAGATCACCAAATACAGGGATTGTTGTAACATACGAGTGGGATTACGAGCATTACAAATGTTGGATACACTCAACAAAAGGGAATACTTAAACAAGCGAGTTGGTAAAATCAACACTGATACTTACAACTGAAATTGTATCAAGAGTAAAGTAACAGAGGCATCCCATGATCCCAACACTATTGAGAAACGTTTGAACCATAGATCAAAGTCACGAAATCTCAGAGGGAGATTGCTAGGGATGTGGTTTTTGAGAACAGGTGGGTACTAAGTAAAAGAGACCGTGAGGCCAAACTACAAATTCCAATCACTATACCTTTGTCCGTGGATGAGACTTGTGTAGAATAGAGCCAATCTGCAGTGGCAGGGAACATCAGTGGAAGTGGCATTGCAATCAGTCCAAACCAAGGGGGGAGATGAGTGAGTAGTGGTGCCTGTCTGGGCTTACAGGATCATTGGCATGGATGTCCAGGGGGGTTGAGGTAGGAGCCCAACCTTCATAGGGACAGCTTTTCAGGAGAGCAACTACAGCAGCTCTCGTTGTTGGCTATCAGCTAGCTCTCCCAACAGTGACTCCAGCCATCAGCAACCAACAACCAACATCCAAAAACTATTATAACTCATGTGAGCATTGTTGCTTCCATACATACTCGAGATGACCAACGACGTTCTTGCTTTTATGTTTTGGATGTAGACGTATGGTCAATTGTCTCCTATTCCTTCGGGGATGGAAACCCTACCAGGTAGTTGGAAAGGAAATCATAGGAGGCCGGCACCGAGTTCGAAGGAAGAGTTTAACAATAGCAAAGTCATTTACACTTGAGGGGCAAGGGTCAAAAGTGGTGAAAGGATCGAGCCACCGCCATCTTGAATTGAATTCAAGATGGCGGTGATCGAGCCCGAGTGAGTAAAGAAAGGTGTGAAGTACTCTGGAGCGATTTCGCTAATGACTTCGGAATGCTTCTCAAAGGCGTTAGGATTTCTACTTAATTAAGCCATGATTAAGCTCGTGGGGCAAATCCTCAAAATGACTTTTGGGGGTTACCGTCTAAATTACTTTATTCTCAAAGTGGGAAAATATGACCCAAAGGGACTGGTTTTAAAAACAACACGGGAAATGTTTACATACTTTCTTTACTTATTCAACTTTTATTTAGTTACATCTTTGTTTTAAGATTTAAGGATAAGCATCAGCAAACTCATAAAGTGACGTACATAATATATATATATATATATATATATATATATATATATATATATATATATATATATATATATATATATAAGCAAATATCACACGAAAATGATAGGCAGAAATCTAAGCGCTTTCGTCTTTACTAAGACATTCGTTCCTTGACAATGTCTTAGTAAAGGCGAAAGCGTTTGGATTTCTGCCTGTCATTTTCGTGTGGCATTCGCTTATTTAATGAAGTCACGTGTATCTACTGTGATTTTTCAAGCATGTATATATATATATATATATATATATATATATATGTGTGTGTGTGTGTGTGTGTGTGTGCGTGTGTGTGTATACATATAATGTAGTGGAAGGGAGGTTCGATATCAAGGATCAGGACTCCCTTCACAAACGAGATATGAATATTATAGGAAAACTTACTTTGTATATAGAATGGAAAACTCATGAAAACACATTCTCTCATATACATTTCTTTCTGCTTTTATCCGGAAAACAGTTCTTTTGTATGAAGATCCCACTAAAACCCTGTCTTTTTAAATGAATAGGTACTGCATATGTAAATAATTAAAAGGCCAGTTCAAAATCATGAAACTGAACAAATTTCCTAGCAATGATACTCTTAAGTCAAAAACAATAAAAATGAAAAGAAATGAATGTTTAGAAAACATTCTATGTAACCTTAGACGTCTACGTGGTTTGCACAAGCAATCCTCTCAAGGTACAAGTTGGCCAAGAACATCCTCTAACACCCGCACAGGAAATTCTGTTTGCAAGCTCTCGCCTTCCTCACATGCTGGAGAAACACAATTCCAAACAGAATTTCCTTTCCAAATATTTCAGGGTATATCCTACTACGAGCGAGCCCTCTTCACAAATAAGGAAGTTATTTGAAAAGACGACCCGCTTTGCAAGTACATTCCCAATTAATTTGTGTAGAATACTCCTAAATCTCAATCAGATAAGGAAATTAATTCGTAGTAAATACCTTTCTCCACTGCGTTACTGAATTGATTTGCAAAGAGTACACGCTCATCATGTAAAAGAAAAATAAAATGCAAATTAGACTATAGAGAACGTCTCTTTTTGCAATGGAAGGAATTTCATTTACAAAGAGGTTCCCCCTCACTCAAAAATACAAGACAAAATGAGAGTAAAACCAGGTAATTAATTCGTTCACGATTTTTTTCCGATTCAGAATAGGCTAGCAGGATTAATTATTTTTGAATGGAGAGGGAAACAGGAAAGAAAATTATATTATTTGGATACTTTTTTTTTCTAAAATCAGAGCAAAATGATTTATCGTCTGTCGCTGCCTCGCCTCTTCCCAAGAGGCACATGGTCAGTGCAGCTTTAATCTTGAACCATTGAGCTCGGTCTAAATGAATAATCAGACCTAAGTTATGAATCCATTGTAACACGAAGCATCAGTGTCTCATTGTTTTGCATTTTTGGGAAAAAAAGAAGAAAAGAGATGTATTATGCATCGAGGGACGTTTCGTAAAGATTTATTTCCGATTTTTTTGTCCATCGTTCGTGTTGCAAATGAGTATTGTATGGTAGATTGTTTTTTATTCTTGCGTTGTTAATTATTCATTTTCTCTTTTCCTGGTTCATTAAAAAGTGGAAAGCTTTTAGTGTTTAGTTAGCGTTTTGTAAATTTCAGAAAAAAACAATTATTATTATATATTCTATATATCTTCTATATATTTGATTACATATTCTATATATATTCTATTGTATTTTGCCAATATATCGAATTCACAACAAAGACTGGGTGATTCTATAGATCATGGCGTATACAAATCTTAATTTAGGAAAGCATCTAAGCGACGAATAGGAACTGCATAATATTAGATTATGCAGCCTCTCTCTGTGGACTCATAGCTAAGTGACAGAGCGTCTGGTTCACAACCGGACGATCCGCCTTCGTTATTCGAACTGGACGGGGAGAGAAAAATTGGCGAGGTGCCTCAAAATCCACTGCGCCCCTGTTGACCTGAGCAGTGAATTAGGTACTCAGTTCATACACAGCTGTTGTTAAGAGAGAGAGAGAGAGAGAGAGAACTTAAAAAAAAAAGATGAATACCATTACACCATTAAACTGAAAGGCCTCGACGAGGTTATCCGTATCCCACTGAATGGAAAGCATTCATAAGACGTTCGTAAGATACTTGAATTTAGTGCTTTTGGCAGACGAGGATTTTAGTTACAATGCACAAAATATCCAAAGGATAATTTCGATAAAATTACCTGTAGATGGATCTTCCAAAAGCACCGAATTATATAGACAGGAAGACACATAAGCTTTGTATTATATAAATGTTTTGGCAATAAAAGCATTTAACTTTCTATATATATATATATATATATATATATATATATATATATATATATATATATATATATATTCATTAAGATACAAATGTCCTTTATTATCCAATTCGCTCTACCTCGGAATTAATATATTTCATATATGTTAACCGAAGGGGAATTCTTTAGTTGATAATAAGTTCGTCCTCTTGATAACGCCACTCAAGTCCTGATTTCTCCTCTGTCCGCTAGGCGCTGGTTCGAACCCACGAGAGGACGAAATTATTATCAACTAAAAAAATTCCCCTTTGGTTAACATATATGAAAATATAATAATTTTCGAGGTAGAGAGAATTTAATATTAAAGGTCATTTGTAGCTTAATGCATGTATATGAATGACGGTGATGTGATATTAATTCATATATATATATATATATATATATATATATATATATATATATATATATATATATAATATATATATATATAATAAACAAGTTTTGTTGACTTCATCTTGTAAGTAAACTTTTCTCGACATTGTAAAGCCATATGAAAGGCTATCTAATTGAAACTGGGTAGACTGATCAATAATCGTTTGAAATACACTAATTTACATTGAAGTCATAACGCTGAAAATTACATACGGAAGGCTAATCTGACACTTATAAATGAATGAATGTATCGATTTGGCAGAAAAAGTTTTGTTTAGTTTGAATTCGAGAATCTAAATAAGAGCGTGATTCATTGTCACAACCTTTCAATCGTTTTTAGAATTAACGATAATTGGTGGGTTTTGTACGCTCTCTCTCTCTCTCTCTCTCTCTCTCTCTCTCTCTCTCTCCTTTATCTTTTAATGATTCAAAATCTTATAACATTGTTAGTAGTATCCTCACCAATATCGCTTTAGTAACTGAGTCGGACGATTATTTGAATTACTGTAGGTCACTGTGAGCAGTATTCTACTCTTTTATTTACTAATTTTGGAGGCTCGAATGCAGTTTATCCCGGATTTTTATAATCGCCTATCTTTATTCTGGAAAAGGTAAAAAAAAAAAAGGTTTAGTTTCAATCTTTATAGTATGTACAAGTACAGGACAATAATTTATGAACTTTCGGGAAGGGAAAGTCACAAAGGTAAATCACTTATTTGAAAACGCATTGTAATAATTATGAAAGCACTCCGGAAGAAGGAATGAAGGTAGGTAAGATCACAAAGACGTCTTTTTCTCTACGAAATTACATAAATAAGCCAAATGTCAGCCTATCCAATTACTTATCTTCTTATACGTTATCGACATAGATAATCATAGTTCTAACACGTTAATGTTTCATTGTCTTTTTGTGTTATGTAACCCATTGAAGTTAGCAAAACTTCTGACCATTGAATAAGAACGTAGAGCATTTTGGTTTGTATTTCTATCATTTGTTTTTCTCTAAACTGCAGCGAAATACTGTCACTTTCATGAGCATGATAAAATGACTTGAGATTAACAGATTAAATATTGTTATCACGAGCAAAGCTGCCCTTTGTAACGTGCTTAGTCGATAGTAAGAGGATCATGCTGTCATTCTTCTCGTAGGATTAACCGCTCATCTTAGCAGATTATTGTGTATATCTTTGCTTCGTTGTTTCTCTCTCCCTCCTTTTCTAACTGTTACAAAATTTCCAGTAATCTCTCTCTCTATCATATACACACACACACACACACACATATATATATATATATATATATATATATATATATATATATATTATATATATATATATATATATATATATATATATATATATATCTGCTTCTACCATTTCTGCGTATCGGTAATCCCTCTTTTCACTGTTTTTGCATTATTCTATAATCTCCTTCCTCTCTTTCTCTCAGAGTAATTTAAATAAAAATCCCGCCAAATCCTGATGTGCATATACGTTTAATTACCTACAATATTATAATTCCTTTAAAAGTCCAACAATATTGTTTGTGCATTTGTATTATTTACTGCATAAAATTGGAAATTAATTTAACTTGTAAAATATTCACCTAAAAATTTAATATGCAGTCCCAGTGTTTAAAGGAATACTTATGTACCGGATTAAATATTTCTTATAAACCGGAAAGTTATTAATTAAATTTGTCATATACAAATAAAAAACACAAAGGATTTATTATTTATTATAGTAAATTATTTACATTCAGCATAAAAAACTTGTTTAAAGATTAAAGATTTTGCAATTTATATTTTTTTTAAATAATACATAAATACGAATCAGTTTTTTCTTTTTCCTAATAGGTTTTCCTAGTAACGCATAAGTAACAATTTAATTTTGTTTCTTTGCTTAATAAGACGTAAAGAACTATCTAAAAAAATGTTATGCGTCTATATTACGTATGGACTCATTTATCACCTTTTCCCTCATGCAACGGGACCAGATATCCTTCTCATCTATTCTTTTGGAATCTTTCCTTCGTCTGGATAATGCATTGCAACATTTCACTTGTAAGCTCATCTCTCTTTTGTATTTTATATACACACATATATATTTATGTGTAAGAACATATATATCATGTATATATGTACATAGATATCTATAAATATGTATACATGTGTGACAGAAGGGAGCGAGAGAAAGAGGAAGAGAAGTTTATTTTGTTACAAGGAATATGATTTCCTAGAGACCAAGTTTGTATTGGTTACTTATCAACTTATAAGATATAATGATATCAATATGACTTTCGGAGGTACTATTAATCATAGGTACGTGACACTGAGCATATGAAATGAAAACAATGGTTAAAAAAAAGTTGACATGCAAATACTCTGACTGTCTTTTGTTTTTGAAAAACGATATAGTATACTCTTTCCTGTTTTTGAGTTTGTGCACTAAGCTTTTGTTCTGGATAGAGCGCTGAAGCTACATGGCTAGTTTGCAGCCAGAAATGTTTTGGGATTTGTTGTTTCTGTTTGAGTATTGGAAAAAGAATGTGGGTATGCAACAGTGGCTGCTCGAGCTCTGGGTCATAAATTTAGGTATAAAGATGTCGAACAGCTGAATTTAGCATTTGAAATGTACTATATAGTTTTTTTTATATATGTTATCAGGTTAAAAAAAAATTCTGTCAGACATCACCTCCCACTCAAAAGTGCAGTTATAATGTATAAGGTAAAAAAGGACTAAGCTGGAAATCACATACAAATAAATAACAAAACTATGATAGACAATACATTAAATAATTCCACCAAAAGTCTGCGTCAAGTGGAGCAAAAATTATCGCAAAGTTAAAATCGGAGGAGGATATTGTTTGTCCTCAATTAGAAAACTTGATAAAAATGATGATGATGATGACAGATGTCAATAACATCACTGCTCACCTTTCTATAATCTCAGTAATCCACATTAATATCAAATTACTCTTTGCAGTGCACATGGATCCATGTATAATGAATACAGAATGAAATTAAATCCTTTTTATCCAGTTAACCAAGTTTAAAGATCCAGCACTAGATATCAGTGTTAAAAGCAACCGTGTTAATTCTACACACAGGGGATAGGGGGTGTATTCTTGTGAGTATTCTTGTGGGTAAGAGGGACTGGTGTTAGTTGGCTAAATGATTTCCAAATCCGTAGGTCTTTCTACGAAATCCCTTGCACGTATGGCTCCAAGTAAAATGTTCCTCCGGGCTAAGGTTTTTAAAAAAGATAAAAAAAAAAAACCTTGAGGTCACCCCTGTCTGAATGATGGTCTTAGTTCAAGACCAGAACCTAAAAGGCTTATTTTACTTGGCGCGCTTCACTACTCCAAGTTGGTGTCGCAGATGCGGGTAAAAGAACTGAAGAATTTTCAGACACAACTAGATATAAGCAAAGTATTCATAAACTTGGTGTATAATGTCTGTGTACATTTGCTACCAAGTAGTGCTCTTCATGCCAGTAATTAAGCATACAAGCTATTCATGCAGGCGGATTCACTGTTATATTTCCTGGGTAAAATACAACGGAGAGCATTTCAGTGGAAGGTAATACAGTCATATGTTCCACTGGCCACAAGCACACATATATTACAAACACACAAACGAGCATACATTTTATATGTATATATATATATATATATATATATATATATATATATATATATAAATGTATATAATATATTTTGACTGTATAATCGTGAGCCATGACATCGCTAAAAATGCCTTATCAAGGCTGGTCTTTTAGTCGCAATTGGACGATTAAGATATTAAGTTTCAAAAGCAGATTCTTTTCATGGTGTGTTGATTTTTGTGCTTGTGACGCTTTGTACGGATTTCTGAATGTGTTGGCGCCTTTTTCATATATATATATATATATATATATATATATATATATATATATATATATATGTATATATATATATATACGTATATATATACACACACACACATATATATATACACTATATATAGTATATATATATATATATATATATATGTGTGTGTGTGTGTGTGTATATATATACACATATATGAAATACTCAGGAAGAAACTTAGATAAATACCTGTCCTGAATTACTTTTGTTTTTGTCATTATCAATTTTAGTTTATGCTGTAGAGGGGGGGCCTCTATATATATATATATATATATACTATATATTATTAATAATTATTTTGTTTAATATAATATAAATATATATATATATATATGTATATATTACAAATGTAATATACAGGGTGTTTCGAAATTAGAGGGCCCCCCTCTACAGCATAAACTAAAATTGATATGGACAAAAACAAAATTAATTCAGACCAGGTATTTATTTAAGTTTCTCTCTGAGTATTTCATATTTTGTGTGGCCTCCATCTGCATGTACCATAGCCTGCATTCTTGAGGGGTATGATTTCAGCAAATCGCAAAAAAGCTGAAACTCAAACTCCATTTCCCTGAGCACTTCGGTCACCGCTCTTCGCAGGTCGTCAAGGCTTGGTATACCATCATAGTTCACTGTGCGTGCTTCAACACGATCCTTCAAGATACTACCAATGTTTTCACACACATTAAGGTCAGGGGAGCTATTTGGAAATTCACTTGACGAAAGAAATCGATACCACTGTTTCGAAGCAGCTCCTGTGTCTGAAGAGCCTTGAAACATGGTGCCTTATCATGCAAAAATGAGACTTCTTCAACAGATAACACATTTTCAGGATCTTTGAGGAAAGGAAATACTCCACCAGTAAGCACAGTTTCTCTGAAGTATTCACCATTCCATGACTGTCCTTTTTCTTTGATGATCCACATTAACCGTTTGGCTGTGAAACAAAGAAAAATTTCCAAACATTCAGGAAATTTCACAACTTGGCGATAGCACACGTCATCACTGATATAATCCAACTTTGCAGCCCAAATGATGTCATTTTTATGATTTGGCTTCCTGACTGTGTAAATGAAGAATTCATCTGATGCGGCAACACAGAGAAAGTCAGCTTCATCCCAATCTTTAAGAAATGAACCACAAAACCATGTACGGTCTTCTCTCTGTTGCTGAGTGATGTTGGGCTTGCTGGTAACATGAAATGGCTTGATACCAGATTTTTTCAACTCACGATATACAGCACTATAACTTTTCTTCTTTCCCCTTTTTGTTTCTAGTTCAAGCGCCAATTTATGTAAAGACTTTCTTGCCTCAGCTATGATATCTTTTGACTCCTGAGAAAGGACTTCAGGTCTTCCAAGATTCACACTCTTTTCACAATGACAGTTATATGGATTTTTGTTCCAGTTTCTCTTAACAAAGGATTCATCTCTTTTAATGTATTTAGCTATCCAGGAACATGAAATGAAGGATGCGCCAGCATCCCTGGCCTCTCTGGAGGTTATAGCCCGGATTCGGTCAATCCACCTGACTTCCTCTGAGTCGTTAGCCATGGCTGTATCTAACTCCGTCACTCAGTCTGAAAATACAAGAAATGTAAAATGGAAAACAGCTTAATAGAAACTTAAGATAATAACTTTCCATTTATTCTGTGGAGGAAGGAGCTCTAATTTCGAAACAACATATATATACTAAGATATATATATATATATATATATATATATATATATATATATATATATATATATATATATATATAGATATATATTATATATATATTATATATAATTATAATATTTATATATATATAATATATAATTTATAGAAAAAGGCGCCAACACATTCAGAAATCCGAACAAAGCGATACAAGCACAAAAATTAACACATCATACAAAGAAGCGACTTTTGAAACTTTAATTTCGGAATCGTCCAATTGCGACGAAAAGACCAGCCGTGATAAACCATTTTTAGCGATGTCATCGCTCATGATTATACATTCAAAATATATCTTTTTCCATCATGGACAGCCAAAGTCAGGGCAAAGCATAAAACTGGAATTCAATTTTAGCCGTAATTCCTCTGCGCTTACGGCCCATAATTGGATTACACTTTTCGCTTTTTATTTTTTATTTTTTTTTCATCTGGGAGCTGGGAATGAATATAGATTAAGTTAATGAGGCAATAGGCAGTGGATAGGATGCTGACGTATAGTGTCCTTGCTCCCGCTGGATTTGCATTTGATTTTGTGAAAAATGATTCGCGCTGGACTGTCTGCTGGCTCCCCACCGGGCGGGAACGAAATGCTAAATAATGTAATGTGGATGGGATTGTAAAAGGGACACTATTAATAAGTACGGGACTATAGATAAAGTTTATTCTTTCCTGAAAAAGAGAAAATGTTATATATGAGGATGCTGGAATTGTCTCTGGTGGTAAATTAACGTATGCATGTTTAGAAATAAATTACGATATCGATGACGTGATCTAAATTAAGAGGGAACTTTGCATAGGGAACGAATTTGTCACGGTCAAGGTCTGTGACATAGTAAGAAAAAAAAAAAAATGAGATGAATTCTACTCACTTGGGAAAGCGTTTTTTTTTCACTCTTTTATTATCATAAAACTTCGTGAGGATATACTTGAAACAGATATTTTAATATAAAAACACTATTTTCCTTACCAAATTGTATAAATTGCTTACCACATGAGTGTGAAGACAACTCAGGCCTCTGAACTGATCATCCTGGGTTGATGATACAACGCTCTGGAAGATTCGTAAATGCATCCGTCACTGTCAACTACAATTTGAGCTTCCACCAATTTGTTGACAATGAATGATGATTCTTTGCAACATAACAGGCCACGTAATGTTGGCTGTTAAATATTTGTAGAATATTTGTAAAGTAATGTAAGTGTTAAAAAAACATACATGTAATATCACAAGGATGATATTATCTCAAATGCCATATACCGTTAGACTATTAAATAAAGGATTCATTCAGAAAATGAGAATCATGAAAGGGATTAATCCGAATTTCGTTGTTGTTCATAATTTAGAATCCTTCTAATAGGATTTTATACCTTGCATTGTCATCAATAAATTATTTGTAAACATGAAAGACCAAAGACCTCTTACACAGGGACATTTAATTTCTAAATTTCTCGGATTAACTTCTTAAAAAGAGAGATGTATTAGGGGATGGGGATTTGGGTCAAAGTGCCATGAATTAGCAAATGATGATACTTTGTAACATAACATAAAAAACAGGCTACAGTTAAATATAAATGCATCTGAAGAATAATCAAAAGAGAATTTCATGAAGGGACACGCGAAGACAATGTAAAATACAGATTGTTCTTGTTGAGAAAGTAGAGTCTACAGCTGTGCAAACACATCAGAAAATAGTTGGGAATACTAAAATGAGGAAAAAAACAGATTACGGATTAAAATCATGCATAAGCAGTTGGCCGCAAATCAGAAGTCTAAAAAAACATTTAAAGAGACTTTCAGACCAAACACCTTATATAACAAAGTCTGGTAATTTATTGACCAGAGTCAAGGAAGAAAAGATGGAATTGGGACAGTTAAAGAGAAATATGAAAATTTGCAGGAAAACATATTTTTGAAAGGAACATAGGTTATTCAGGAAGGGCTTGATAAGTACCGAGAGAGGATACTTCTTTTGAAATGTCTTACGAAAACAAAAGAGAAACAGTAGAGAGATACATCATCTTACAGTAAAAGGTAACATTCTAAGGGATAGGAATTCCTAATGAGGTGAAGGTAACAATACACATGCACATCAAGATAAGTTTATATCATGATACAGATCACTTACTACAATGATTACGTTCATATAAATGCATAGAATTAATATACTAAATTTTTGTGTTGCTTGAACTTACACAAAAACTTAAATACATATGTCTGCGATTAATTTATCGTTCCATGTGCTTTTTAGTGATTAGAGCACTGACATTCTATATACATGTATATCTATTTATATATACACATATACTACCTGACCAACCCGGCACATCTCGGGAAAACTCTGAAGAACTCTGAAAAATTTTCCAACATCTCCTTTGAATTGTTTTATCATGTAAAGAATGCATACTGTCACTGAAAATGCTAAACTTTCCTGTGATTAAGAATACGGTCTTGAATTCATTAAAGACTCTGCTCGGGGAAAAGGTGAGTGTCATACAGACCACCGCAAAGAACAGAAATTTATGTATACCGAAGGGTTAGTGCATATGAAGAAATTCACTCATGGGAATGATTAACGATAAATCTGTGTAGACTATAAGGGCCCTTGGATATATATGTGTATATATATCTATATATATATATATATATATATATATATATATATATATATCTATATATATATATATATATATGTTATGTAGGAACTTCCATATACATACATAACTTCAGGAAAGCCGAAGACACATGATGAGATAAAGGATTTATTCGAAACGTTTCGCACAAGGAACTTTGTGCATCATCAGTCTGTTAAATAAAAGTACATTTTAAAATAATAAAAGCAAAATACAAATAAAAATTACAATCTAAAATTTAAAATTTAGAAATTATAATTTTAAAAATTGCATAATTCAAAGTCAAAAGTGAAATAAGAACATTAAATCACAACTACTGAAACACCAACCATTCGCTAGGAAAGGAGAGAGAGAATAACTAGAAATGAGATTGAGGTCAGAAAGAAAACTATGCCAGGTATAGCGGAGATGATGAACTACCGCTATTCAATGAAGGAACACGTCTTTTGATAATAATGACTCAAGTGTTGTTAAATACTCAGAGTCCTTATTGTAACCTAAAATGGAGAAGTGCTGTTTCTTGACTTCAGACTTACATTTGATGGCATGGTTTTTGATAATTGAATGCTCTGGGTCTACTTAATCTCTGGCTAGTTCTAAAAACTATACCCCATGTGGCTGCAGATCGCATTTGCAATAGCTCTTGTAGATCCGACGTAAATACCAGGACATCCTGGGCCAACGTAAATACCAGGACATCTGGCACGTAAATTTAAAAATCACTCTGGAACTGCCTTACCATCAGCGAAAACTTGTGCTACCGCTTCTCTCTCTACGTTTCAGTCAGATCAGAATGTAATAGAATAATTTCACAAAAAACAGCTGATGAAAGACGTCAGCAGGTCTATGAAGCGTGGTTTGGGCATCAGCATAACTTCAGTTAACCAAGAACCATTCAGTCTCGTAATTATCTCCTCGTTTTCAAGACTGGTATTTGATGGTTATCGCATAAAACCCATATGGTACGTAGTCAGCTTGGCATACAGCTTCAGAATATCCATAATTTATTAAAATACAGTGTCTGTTGGCTGCGTAAATATTAAATTACTGTCACCACGGTAATCTTAAACACCGTAAAAAGAGTTGCAACTGTTTTCAGTGTCCTGTGCATGTTAACGAACGCTCTTCGGTTTCCTTTGGCGTTTCTGAGGGGAAGTGTAGGCCGAAGTCTGAATGGTCTAATATAGGAATAATAGATATAGTATGGTGATTTTTTTAGTACTTAAGAATTGGTATTTTATTGTGAAGGTATAATTAAGTTATGTTTGACTTAATTAAGCTGAGCACTAAAAAAAATGTGGTGATTCCGTCGTGAATAATTTTTTAATGGGGGTTAGTTTTGTCTGCTAATACGAATGCGTGGATGGTGCTGGATTGGATTTGTGTCATCTCTGCACTGAATTAGTTCTTGATTTCCAAAGCTATGCAAGCAACTACAAATTTTTTCGCGGATTAAGCACTCACATTCGTTACGTGTAGTAACGTTGTGGTACTCTTAGTATCCGCCATCTGTCTCTGTTTCTGAAAGCTCTTTTGTTCTATAAGATTGCCCGATCTCAATAACATCAATGTATTTATATACACAAAACCTAATCCAGAAAAATTAACACAAAGTTTCCCCCAATAATGGATAATAAAAGGCAAACGCGCCACACGCCCAGTATATCATCCCATGAAAGCAACAACAACAAAAAATAGGGAGGGGATAGAAAAAGAAAAAAAAAGGCAAAACGCTTACTAAGCGATCCAACCCGACGATCGTCTCACACACACCAACTCTCACCTCTCTCTCTCTCTCTCTCTCTCTCAGGGCGTGACTCGCAACAAAAAACTCCGCTCGAGTAAATTCGCCACAAACAAACAAAGGGAGCATAAACAACAAAAAACAACAAAAAAGTAAAAAAAAATAAAAGATAAAAAGGGGAAAATAAGAAGAAAGCTTGAAAAATACACTCACATCTTCATATAACTGGAAACCGAATTTGTGTACGCACCGTAAATATGCGTGAACTATTTACCACACTTGTGAAACACTTTAATACGTCGAAAATTAAACTTTTCCCCTTCACGTTTTAAAACACTGGTATTCAAGAATCCCAAAATAGCTGACGCTGACAGCCCGAGAGACGAACAGCTTCTCACTGCCCAACCCATTGAATCAGCAAAAAGAGCCCCGAGTTGCCTGTGACATGATTATAACCCCTTTCCCTACCAAAAAAAAAATCTATGTCTGACTGGTCACCAGTCTCTTCGTTAGCGTACCTACAGCTTATAAAATATATAAAAAGCCTCTTAAACCACCTGCCACCACTCTTACCCCCCCTTTTATTAAAACTACACAAATTGGAAACCCTTACCTGTTGTCAATGGTGCCCTCTGTCTGCAACCATGTCGTTAGGCTATTAAAATCACGTAAGTATAAAAATATACTATTTATTACCCAAAGCAGATGAATATAGAATAGAACAAAATGATTAGCAAGTTATAGTGACAAAAACCCAAATCTGACCATAAAGAAAACTAGTAAGTTATCACTCTACCGTCCTGACTAAGAATTCACTCCCAAACCCAGAATGTCAATAAGTTCATTATATTAGTCAGGTTAGAGAATCCCGTCTCTAGTACAGTGGAATAGAACCCATCTGTAATAAAGATAACAATCGATAAAAGATACACTTCACACATCACTCTCTTCATAAAAAAGGAATGTGACTTTCGCAAGTGCCCTGGTCTATTAGACCTGTAACATCCGTATAAACGAAAGTACATGCTTGATGACAAGACGAGTGGTCTCTCGGTTAAAACGCTTACGTACCCAAATTCCTTCACTCAAGTATGCTGCCCCATACAGTTCAGCCTGTCTCCAAGCAAGACATGATATGTGATTCACTAACATTACACACTTGTAAGATATATATATATATATGTGTGTGTGTGTGTGTGTGTGTGTGTGTGTTTGTTTGCGTGTGTATGCGTGTGCATATTCCTTGAATATACTGAAGGATTTACTTATTGTTCTCAACAAAACTAACTTCTGCATCAGTATTTTTGGAATATTTCAGTGCAATATTTCAGTATGGGATCTTTAAACTCATTCAAAAATAGTGTGCTAAAGTAAAAAACAATAATAATAATTGGAGGTGAGTGACAGATAGAGGAAAAATAAAGAACTTGTATGAAAACAAAAAGCTTTTCCGTCATATTGAAAAATGGCTTTAAAGCACTGCTGGAGTAAAGGATTATTTCAATGTTTTGAATGAAAGTTTTGTTATTCTTTGTGTGAAATGGTTTTGCATTCTGAAAGTTATTAAAAAAATGATTTAGTTTGAAATTGAAAAGTAAAATCAGCGCCTCAGTGACGTGGTCGGTATGGTGTAGGCGTGCCACTTTGTTGGCGGCGAGTCCGGTTCTAGGGCATTCCGTTGAGGTGTAAGAGATGTGTATTTCTGGTGACAGAAGTGCACTCTCGACGTGGGTCGGAAGTCACGTAAAGCCGTTGTCCCGTTGCTTAATAACCACTGGTTCCATGCAACGTAAAAACACCATACAAACAAACAGAAAAGTAAAATCACTTCTATCTAAAGCAAGAGCATTCTATGATATATTAGGCTAGATAATGAAGGGATGCAGAAAAGAACAGTTTGGTGTGTGTGTGTGTGCGAAGAGAAATAAAAGAATTAGGAAAATGAGGCTGTAAAACCAAGACAAGTTTCCTAGTCTCCACACACTGTTTTATTCATCCTTCAGAGCGTTTTGACCCTTAATGTTTTTTTTCCTGACTATCTGGAAAACTCATATCCTCAACTTTTATTCTGCTGTAAGTTTAAAAAGTAATTTATTAATCCCATCCCCTTTGAGCCTTCGTACCAGTCGTGCACAAGGTAACAAAGTGCGCAGAAATCAGATAGAAGAGAATAGAGAATTATGGATGGAGTATGATATGAAAGGAGCAGTAAATATAAACTGCACGCATGTTAACGAATGGCAAATGATTGATAATAGTTTTGCTACAATTCTAAATAAGTAAATAAATAAATAGATGAATAAATAAATAAATAAATAAGTAAAATAAAGGCTACCCAAAGCTGAGAAGGCTGCTGCAAAGCATAGGCACCACCCAGTTTTTGAAAACTGGTTGTTTGACTACCTACTGGTAAGAGATAAATAAAATATTACACCTCAAATGACACAGAAATCTCCAAACGTTAGGCACACTACTGTCAACTTTTCTACAGCAGTGGGTCATGGCAACTCAGTCAATGCAATTTATCAAAAGACTTTCACAGAGTCGCAAATTGTCTCTCGGTCAATTTTCTGGAAGGATATCTCGACCCTCTGTTTCGGGTAGTTGAAGGAAAGAGTCCCATGTCCCTCCTCATCTTTGTCAGCCTCGTTATTATCCACCACATTCACTGGGTTACAATTTCCTACAGCGAGTGCGAAGATCAATAATCCTTTGATTGATCGGTTCGGGGCTTTCCTCTATAGTGTACCGCTAAGCTTTGGAATCCTCCACTGTCTCCTGTTTTTCTTGATTCTTGTAATTATTCCAATAGGCTTTATAGAGGGTTTTTGCGGTTAAGCCCTGCTTTTTACTTACTCGGGGAGTAAGCCGACGAACTACATTGTTGTTGCTGTTCTTGCCTGGGGGTTAGGAAAAGTCTATGGAAGAGCCTAAAAAGGCCTGAAAAAGGTGTTTTGGGTTGAGTTAAAGATACAGGAATTTTAGACCAGGATATTTATGATTTATTTATTAGAATGAAAATGTAAAAAATAAATAATTTACATGTTAAACAGTACAGAAAAACTATTTTTAATAAAATATAGCGTATTCATTTAATTTTTTTTTGGTAAAACAAGGCTCTATTCGACCTTCTGTTATAGTACGATTGAATTTACGTTAAAAGTTAGGAATATAATGTTTGCAACTTATGTGTGAAAGAAAAGTCTTGCAAACGTTCCGAAAAAGCTGGAGGTCAGATCACGCCTTGTTCTCTTTCACATTTTAGTCATAGCAGTCCGCGGTTAAATCAAAGCATTGGTTCCATCCCATCTACTTTTGAATTACCAAAGCAAAACGAGAAGTCTCTTGGATGAGTCCGTAGGTACGGTGAGTTAGCGTACTCATTTCTATTCTGTAATTTAACGATTTTAGAGGATTCCTAAGTATTTATTAGTGGACTGATAAAACACGTCAAGATAATATCTACATAATTACATGGGTTTGACTATGAGGAGTAAATTTCTGAACGTAAGGCTCGGATTTTCATATTTGATCTTAGTATAAAGGCAGTTAGTGACGTAGGCTCCACAGACGGATGAAGAGGACATAAAAATGAAAATGAGCCGGACATAAAACATGTACCACTGAACAAAGCCGGATCTCCCTCTTCCCCCTCCCTTCTTTTTCTTTCCTCGCCAATCTCGTTAAAGGTAAATCTCGACGCTGCCTTTTGTTGAGGATCCCTTCAATGGAACAGAAGCCACAAAGGAAGTATCGGCCCTTGACCAACTGGAAACCCCCGGCCTTTGATGACGCGGAAGCCCCGCCGCCCCCCGCCCTCTCACTTCGTTGACTTCTTCTTCTTCCTCGTCTCAAGTTGCAGAAGTTGGTCTATTACGACGTCGTTTTCGGAATCCGCTGGATGCACTTGCTGCCATTAAGGTGCCGACTTGTGTCCTGCCATTCACTCCAAGATCAAGCGGAATAAGAGCACGAACCTTTGAGATGTGGACGTCTTTTGAAAGACCATATGAATGTTGGCATTCCCGTCACTTTCAAAGGCGAGGAGGGATGCCTTGTGATAATGATATACTTTTGAAGGGTCGTTGCTGTAGAACAAAATCCGATCATTTTGAAAGCTTTACAAAAAAATTATTCGGTTTGTGGTGTAGAAACTGAAAAAAAGGTATTTTCTGAATTCACCACAGTAGAGGAAAAGACCCCATATAGACTCCACTTTTCTAGCCCCGCCCCCCGCCCCCCACCCCCCCCCCCCCGCCCCCCCCCCCCCCCCCCCCCAAGGGGCGTGGCTACCCCCCTCCCCCCTCCTGATTGGCTCATGTACGTACGTGAGGCCTAAAAAGGGGCGGGACAACCCCAAAACCCCCAAAAGGGGTGTGGCCACCCTGACCCCATATAGACTCCACTTGTCTGGGGGTGTGGCCACCCTGACCCCATATAGACTCCACTATTCTGGGGGGTCGTGGCCACCCCTGACCCCAAATTGACTCCATTTGTATTATAAGCTCATGTACGTACATGAGCTCATAATTGGACTCCATATGTATGATAAGTTCATGTACGTACATGAGCTCATAATTGACTCCATTTGTCTTTACAAGCTCATGTACGTACATGAGCTCATATTAGGGGGGCGTGGCTCCCCTAACCCCAAATCGACTCCACTTTTCTACCCCTGTGACGTCACATAAACTATAAGGGAATAAGGGACTTTTCTTCCCTTTTCCAACCCCTAATTTTCTGGGGGGCGTAGGCCACCCCTGAAACCAAATTGACTCCCATTTGGTATTATAAGCCCTCATGTACGTACATGGCTCATAAATTGAATCCATTATGTAGATAAGTTCAGTACCCCGCAATGAGGCTCATAATTGCTCCATTTGCTTACAAGCTCATGTCCTTACATGAGCTAAATTTAGGGGGGCGTGGCCTCCCCTAACCCAAATCGACTCCACTTTCTACCCCTGTGACGTCACAAACTAATAAGGGAATAAAACACTTTTAACCCCCACTATTCTGCGGGGTGGCCACCCCTGACCCCAAATTGGCTCCATTTGTATTAATAAGCTCATGTACGTACTTGCTCATAATTGACTCTATGTAGATAAGTTCATGTACGTACATGAGCCTCATAATTGACTCATTTGTTCTTACAAGCTCATGTACGCTACATGAGCTCATAGGGGGGGCGTGGCCTCCCCTAACCCCAAATTGACTCCACTTTTCTACCCCTGTGACGTCACATAACTATAAGGGAATAAAACCATCCTTTCAACCCTCCACTATTCTGGGGGGGCGTGGCCACCCCTGACCCCAAATTGACTCCATTTGTCTTACAAGCTCATGTACGTACATGAGCTCATATTAGGGGGGCGTGGCCTCCCCTAACCCCAAATCGACTCCACTTTTCTACCCCTGTGACGTCACATAACTATAAGGGAATAAAAACCAACATTTCAAGCCCTCACCCCAAATTGACTCCACTATTCTACCCTGTGACGTCACGTAACTCTCTGGGAATAAAACCATTCTTTCAACCCCTGACCCCAAACCCAAATTGACTCCACTATTCTACCCTGTGACGTCACGTAACTCTCTGGGAATAAAACCATTCTTTCAACCCCTGACCCCAAATTGACTCCACCTTTCCTACCCCCGTGGACTCCACTCTCTGGAATAAAAACCAACTTTCGTGGACGTCACGTAATCTCTCCTGAATACTAAAACCATTCCTTTCAACCCCTGACCCCAAATTGACTCCACCTTTCCTACCCCCTGTGACGTCACGTAACTCTCCGGTAATAAAAACCAACATTTCAACCCCTCACCCCAAATTGACTCCACTATTCTACCACTGTGACGTCACGTAACTCTCTGGGAATAAAACCATTCTTTCAACCCCCGACCCCAAATTGACTCCACCTTTCCTACCCCCTGTGACGTCACGTAACTCTCCGGTAATAAAAACCAACTTTTCAACTCCTCACCCCAAATTGACTCCACTATTCACCCTGTGAACGTCACATAACTCTCTGGGAATAAAACCATTCTTCAACCCTGACCCCAAATTTGACTCCACCTTTCCTACCCCCTGTGACGTCACATAACTCTCATTGGGAATAAAACCAACATTTCAACCCCCACCCCAAATTGACTCCACTTTTCTACCCCTGTGATGTCACGTAACTCTACGGGAATAAAACTTGACCTCACCCTGACCCCAAATAGACTCAGTTCACTGTTTTTTGCGACTCATGTCCCCTTTAATTGTTTTCAAAGTAACCGGGACGTTTACCTCATCCTCCTCCTATAAAATCTCTAAATTTTATATATGCATATTGCGAAATATACTCTCTCTCCCTCCCTCCCTCCCTCCCTCCCTCCTTCCCTCCCTCCCTCTCCCTCCTCTCTCTCTCAGCCGTTACATTTTGTTTTATATATATACACACAGCTGCTTAGATATTCAGAGTATCATGATAAAAGGATATTTGGCGACTGACTTCATCCACATGTGATATCTCCCCCACCAATAACCATATCAGAGTCAATGTTATCTGATGATGAATCACGCACACACACACACATATGAAGAAACGAGACCTTATCGCCATATTTGCCCAGCTGACTTCACGCCAACGTGAAATTTTATTTTTCATAGAATTTGAGTCATAATCTAGGTGGCGAACACAAGGACAAAGGTACACATTTCAATTTTGTTTATTTATTATACAGAGTTTGAAAGAGGTGAAAAATCAAATTACAGACGGAATTGTTATTTTATATTTATAACCAATCCTAAATAACAGGGAATGAATAATATTCCATACAAATACATAACATTAGAAAAAAAACTGTACAAACACGAACGCGATAATATGCGCATTCGCTTTTTCAAAACAATACTTCAACGAAAACATACTACGGCTACTATATTTTCTAACCTGTTCCTTGACATCACACCCCTTAGTATATACCACAAACATCTTCTCCAGCACTTTTCCCGACCGTGTATCGAAGACGACGACGTTTCATCTAACACCTCAAAAGCTTTTAAATTTAGCTAACAAGTTTTTTTCACTAACTTGTGCGAAGAGTTGATGAAGCCATGGCGAGAGTTCACGTCTTGATGTGACAATCCTTCAAGTCATCCACCGCATGACTCATTTTATCAAAATCAGTATCACGTGACTAAACAGCTCCGATATCATTGTTCCTAAAATGTTAATAAGCCACCCACACACTCGCCATCTTGTTTTTCGCATGTCCCGCCCTCACCTTCCCACCCCCTCCTCCTCCTCCTCCTCCTCTTCCCCCTCCTCCTCCCTTTTTCCCCATATTTCGCCACGTTTCGATTTGCTTTTTAATGGCTATATTCCTTAACATCCAATCTTTAAACCCCCGCCATTTCAATGAAGTAGCGATAATTCGAAATATTATCAACGTGGGTTTTTTTTTTATTCCTTGAAATTCTCGAGCTATATCTAAAATATTATAACCTGCGAGCGGATGAGTTTAAATCTCCTTCTTCATTCCATTCAACGTGTTAGAATCTTGTAAGTGCTTAACAAAAGGCGTAACGTATGACTTTTGGGGTTCTTTAAAAATATCGGAATAATACCTGTTAAATCGATTGCTCTTTTCGCGAGTCATGTCCCCTTTAATTGTTTTCAATGTAATGGGGGCGTTTACCACCTCCTCCCCATCCAGTCACTGCACTACATTTTTCTATAGGAGGGGGAGGAGGAGGAGGAGGAGGTCCCGTGAGCGATATAGCCGGCATAGTGTTTTTGATATTTAAGGGAGACGTGGCCACTACTACTACTATCTGCCGTATCCCACTTGCCGTACCCTCTAGGTTATTATAACTCGCATCAAACCTACTTTCTATTCATTAACCTCATCATAGGTAATGGCAGGGCTACGTAAAACTCCTTCATTTTCAATTAAAAAAGACTCCCTAACCAAACTCGCCAGCAATAGGCAATAAAACGATAGAATATCCCACCCTTTAACGACTTTCAGTAATAATTTTTCTTCTTAGATATGGCGTTTTTTCAAGGACAGCAAAGAGGACTTTCTTCGTCTACAATTTCTAAGTGTTTAATAAACTTCTTATCTTTGATTTAGATTACCACAAAGAAAATTCTAAAAATTTCCGAGAGAGTATACACACCAACCACCGTTTAAGATGGGAAATAACTTTACTTCTTTTCACTGGGTGATAAACCAGAGATGAATAAATAAAGTTTTATTTTACGTAATTAAAGGTTGCATACCGGTCATATCCGTACAATTTGAGACTCATCACCCAGGAATTGAATTACTCGGTAACCTTTTCCAATGACCGTAATTTGAGTTTTATTATCTTTTCCTCCTCCTTCCCAGAATAGTGATATCATACGTTCTGTAGATTTGTGCGAAATTAATTTCTTCACGATAAAATACGCCCTTTATTTCTTCACTCCCGCTAAATCTTCCAAGAAGTATAACGACCGATTTTGCCTTGTATCCGACTTTTCGATTTAAAATTTCAGGAGTATTTTGATTGTATAATCCCTCCTAAAATTGCGTTGCGACGCTTCATCGGCAATACGTAACAACGTCTCAACTTCAAGAGCGAAATGGCGGGAGGATTAACGAGAACAGCCTTTTTATATACATTTGCCCCCTTTTCGAGAATTGACGTTCAATGTCATCTCTATCCTTGAATGCGTGAAACCTCTTGCGGGGTGCGACCCCCAAACTTCTATGGGGGGTATGATTATAACTCTGAACATGTCGCGCAAGACGTCATGTATTTTAGAGGTATTCGTAATGTGTGGGAAGTATCTATATATACGACCCTTAATAGTCCTTATGACTCTTTCAGCTATAGAGGAGTTTATTTCTCTCGAATAAACGCTATCTAATTTTATTTTTTTACTATCTAGATATTCCTGACGTGTTTGTTATAATATTTCCGCTACCCTCATCGCTATTCCAACGTGAAATTCCCAAAAATTCGTAGATTCGATAACCTTCTGCAAAGCGCGACGCATAGTAACACATCCTTCTTTTTCAAGGGAAATTTGTAGATATCCTTGGAAACCAAGTCAATAAAGACTTAGCAAATTTTTTAAACCCATTATTATACCGAGCTAATTTGGACATATCAGCTAAATCGGTGGCTCGCTATACTCTCGTTTGGGTGATATGATTTTTTCTTCTGGGGAAATTTTTTTCGAGTGACCTTTATGCGTGTGTAAGACTTTTGCGCACTAGATTCTTTAAAAACATTTTCACGAGTAATTTGGCTATTTCAGATTTTTTCGCTTACTCTGAATAAAGAGTCCACCCCGCTGAACTACCCACACCCGTGCATCTCCGTCAAAAGTTTTTTAAGCAGTTGTATCCTTCGTTATCCATATTGGTAACTATTTGATATTCCGTTTCACCCAAATATTAGTTCGAGCTGTAAACAGATTCAGGTGTTGACGGAGTCGAAGTCTACAAGCAAATAACCGTAGCGGTTACGTGATAGGCGCCTTTATTATATATGTCTGAAAAGGCTGAAGCTTTTTGACGGCCGAATAACTGCCGACCTAAAGTTTCCAATTTTGACTAAAATCATCGATTTTCATTAGAAATTAATGGTGAGCAATTCAAGCTTATACCTTTCTACAAACTTGCCCGAATGAAACATATTCTGCGTTATGAAATATACGAAATATTGAATGACGTCCCCGCTGTGAAGCGTTGGTGACAAATTTATTTATCCTGCCTCAAGGCAAGCAATCATCGAGTATGAATAATAGACTCTTTATTACCCCCGTCTGTGCCCCTTTTCCAAGTGTAATCAAAGGGATTTAAAATTTCTTTCTTTGGATACTTTAAATTTGGGACCTATGAGGGATGCGTTTTCGAGGGGGTGTTCAGATACCCAACCCGCATATAAAAGTATTGGAATGCGTTTTCATAGAGTATTTCAATGATTTTTGACATAGGCTGACTTGCCACTGTTACTAAACCCCAGCGATGATATACGAGCGGGATACGAACGGTCTAACCACTGCCCAGGGAAGGACCTGTCGCGGCCATTATTTTAGCGCGTTTAAGACTATAGTTGCGTACTTACGCGCTCCTTTTTATATACAAGCGCTTAATAATAATTAGGGTGAATTGGAAGTTGACGGCCATAAGATTTGTTTAATCTCCATAATGAATACATACAGGTTTTTCCCTACAATATAAAAATAGAACGAAAGTAAAAAGGCAAACTATAATAAAAATTAAATATAATAATTGCAAACATATAAAAAAAACTAACTGTGTAATATGATTATAATAATAAATACATTATATACAATATAATATATTACAATATATGATAAAGATAAAATATATAGTAAAATTACAAACTATGACATCCGCCCGGTCAAGTGTGATACTCCCCGTTTAACTGAGGAGAGGGGAACCATTTTCCCGTTCCCCGTCGAGGAGAAGTCAAAGACGTCGAAGAGAGAGAGGAATTAAACATTGTATATTTTACTCTTCCTCTCTTCACGTTTGAACATCCTTTCACCCGTGGGAATGACGTGATGATGTAGGGTCGGAGGATAGGGAGCGTAGGAATTCTCGAGGTGCTAGGAGCGGGATTTTAAAAATTGTAGAGATTGCCGCCAACTACCGGCGCCACACCTCTACCCTCTCTAGATCCTCCTCCTCCTCCTCCCCCCTGCCCCTCCCCTCCCCCTCCTCCCTCCGCTATACCCTCTTCACCCAATGTCCTGGATGTCCATACGCAACGATTTAATAAGGTGTCACATAATATCTCTTGTCCGTCTAAAGGACAAGAGATACCTTCGCTGGCTCGTATGAACAGATCGTGCTCCTACTCTTTGCAAATTGTGCACACGAGTATAAGTATCTCATTCTTTTCGATACAGCTTCGATACTGGTCATGTGGAATGGTCTTTTGCCGGCTATCTTTTGTACAACCTTTCAAGGTGTTACACGACTATTTCCGTCAGATACGAATAACTTTAGGTGTAAGCGCCGATAAATTCCCTCATGGAGTTCAGCCCCCTTTTTCACCCTTCACTAACCCGAGTTCCCTTACGTGACTCATCATACAATTCGTGATTTTTTGGGGAAATTACTCAAATCCATGTAGGGTTTGACACAACACCCTTCAGTTCCCGATTGAGGTTATCCAGTCACAGGGAACAGATCAAGCTGTCATGTCGTATAAAGTAGCTGAACTGCGGTGTCCATACTGCTTTCGAAGAACTCGAATAGAACCTAATACATCATATCCTTTCGCCATGTCTAGTATACTGAAACGCTATAAATCGGGATTCACCTATAACAGACCTCTTTGCAATGGTTTACAATGTACCTGTCGTTCCCATTTTATCCAAAGACTTGTACGTGTGTTTGACACATTCTGAGAAGAGAGGCTCAACCGTGGTGACGACCAGTTCGGCTAGAATAATTCAATGAATTTTTATAGTGCACGAAAAGACCATTTCATTTGATTTGATGGTGTTTCCTCTTGTCCCGGATCGTCTCTTTAGCACGCCTTTCGGCATCTCCAGAATAATAGTCCTCCAATACGAAATCCTGTTTGAATTTGTACACTTTCTTATTACATCAACTCGAGAACCGAGCCTTATCAACGTTTGTATACGGAAGCAGATCAGTGATTACGCATGGTATGCGTTACCCTCAACTTACATTTTTTTGGGTAGCTTCACCTTGAACTTATTCTTAAGGTTTTTACTATAGGGCGATAGATCCCTGGTGAGTCACATCATGTATGAATGGCGAGAGGGAGTCGTCCGTCTGCAGAGCCATCTCCGTCTAACTGGTTTGGTATCGGGGAACGTAAAAAATACCGTATTCACCTGTGAATCAATGGCGGTAATATCGTAGCGACAAAACTTCTAATCTCGACGGGGGAAAAGTTCGTTTATTTCACCCAAAGGGCTTTTGTGCTATTTACTGCGGATGACTGTGGGATACAAACTGGTGAAGTCAACGTATAATAGTACGATTAGATCACCCAAACCTAAAACTGATTTAACTCTGTTATTAGCCTAGGCATTGCCTTCGAACTAGACTACAAAAACCGCCGCGGATGTTTTTACAAAATTAATTGATAGAGTTCACCATTCGAAATGAGGGGAGACGAATTTTAGAGGATATATAAAGCATCGGGGGGGGAGGGAGAGAGAGGTAGAAAGTCAGGTAGGCAGGGTCTATTCCGAATTGGCACATGGCAGCCTTCCTCCAAGCCTAAATAATCGTCCGCTAAATCTCGACCTCCATTACCAATACAAAACGGTATATCAGAAGATTGGTGCAATTAGCGCGTTTCCAAACATTGACCACGTGTGCATAGCCCCCGCTGGAAAGGGTTTTCTTCCGTAAGTTCCGAATCGAACACGCTCGAGAAGGGATGCCGGGCTTTCGCAGGATATTGAAGCCCGTCACATAATCATAAGGTATTACTGTTTACCCGTACCCAAAACTAAATCGAGACATCCGAGAATACTGGGTTTAACAAATGACGTGCGATTTCGAGGGAACCTTTTCTGTTTGATATGAACTCGAGGCGAGACTAGAAAGGGTTCCCCCTAATCACGTTGTTTGCTATCCCCGAATCTCAATTGCCCGACTGGCCGAGTAAAATTTAACTACCCTCGCGTTTCAGATTTCAAAATCATGCTGAGCCCCCGCCCTCTTTCAAGCCAGGGCGATGTCATACGACAATTTGTACGGGAAACACTGTACAGTTGGCTCCCTTAAATTTCTATTCCAAATTACACTGTTGACACCGTGGAACACACAAAGTTGTCCCGTGCCACATAAATGATGAGCTGTGATTGTCGCATTTTCGTGACTCCAGCCTTGAAATTCGACTTACTCCTTCCGCATGATGCTCGCTTACAAACTTACGGGCGGATTCAGGCTCATATGTAAAGGATACGCACGCATTTGTTCACTAGCATACCGCCCAGTCCGGGTCATGTTCTGCAACAATCTGCAACGCATTTCTCTCCGTTGACTTAGTCTAATGGGTACAATATTCCCCTCGTTCTACCGTCAACGATCACGTAGCAGTAAGCGAAAGCTTTCTGTCCGGATACTATTCTCGGATCGTCTTCTCCGGTCTTCGGTTGAATATTATACGCCTCAAAATCCAGGAAAGCCATGTGCGAGATTGCAGCAGAGCTTTACTTTAGGAACTGTTTAAATTGGCCGGGTTCCTGGTATTCGACGTGGTTCTAGCAGGTACAGGCCGTGGTGTGCGGCCTCACGGATGTGGAACTATTAACAAAGTCAAACAATTGGTAACACATAACCACCCGCAGTGCTCAATCCCGCCCCTGCTTGATACGTGTCGGACTTCTTCACGAATGCCAACATATCTTAATCAATGCGATCGTGGGTCGTCATGATTAATAACACGTGACAAATGAGGCCTTTGGGGGTTACCACCTTTCCTCGCTAGATGTACCGTCCAATGTTTTTTTTCCGCTGTTTCCCATTTGAATAATTTCACATAATTTATACAGATATATGTTGAGGTTTATCCCCTTTTCTAATGTTTTGAAAGAGGCATGGGTCACGGCATAATCGGGCGAGTGTTGATAGTAAATTGTCCCTTCCCCCATCTCCTCATTAAACACGAGGGAGGTTGTTAATAACGTGTGGGAGGGGTATCTCGCAGTACAACGTACGCCTTCTAACGCTGTTAACGACACAGTTGTACCCGGACTGGAATATGATAACCTGATCACTACCGCGGACTCCCTTGGGATACACCTGGAAGTTATTAATATTCACTAACTCCCTCCGCGTGAATATGAAGTTTCAACCCTATCTAGCGATGTCATACACCAACCCGAACCCTCAGTACGGTTGAGTCTTTCTTCCAAGTTATTAGCTATAAACTCAATGCCTCCTCCAGGGAGTCCATAGATCAGTCAATCGTATTGAGGGTGTGTGGAGTACATACATGAAAGCACTTTTTTCATTCATGTCGCCTAGCATCCTCACGCTGTTGATATAACGCACAAGTAAAGGCAATAGCCGATCGAAATACCTCTTTCGAGAAGTTACTGTCACCATCTTCGCGTAATCGGTTTGCTACTACTTAACTTCATTGCGCACGTTCAATGTTGACCCTCTGGCGCCGCATATGATGTGCTCACTACTTTATTAACCTCCGTTCTGTTCCCTCGTGAGTGAAGATCCCTTCTGGTTACCTACACCTCCACCAACGTGCGATGCTTCATATTATTATTACTCCCCATTCAATCTTTCATCTAATGGGAAGTCTTTTCAGCGCGAAGGACTGTACAGATAATTTTAATAAGCACCGGAGTGAACGGTGTATTAAATAATAATAATATAGACTGCAAAACTGCAATAATAGTAATAAGAATGAATAATATAATAATACTAATATAATAATAATAATAATAATAGTCATAATAATAATTAATAATAATACTAATATATTTTACCTGGATCGGAAGGGTGGTGAGGATGATTTCATCATGGCGGTTGAGGCTTGGACATTTTCTTGATACGTGACAATCCTGTGTGAGTACCAAATTTCATGAGAAGTGTTACATACATGAACGTGGAGTTTTTATGTACATATAATTAAACCCGATGCCCATTGTTAGTCATAACAGTCCTACATTCAACATGTGTGGCGATCACATCATATACGTGGATAGCAAAATGCTGTATAGGTACATTTCCAGAAAATCGGGCGTGTAAATTTACCAATAGGTTAGCCGTCCCTATATCATTACCGAAAGGAGTGAATATGAAGTGGGGCTAGTGGGAGTCATTTCTCCCGAAATTATATTACGCTATTAAACCAGGAGACGTTGATTTTACTTATTCATTATAACGCTATCTATAATGAGTCAGATGGAAACGCATTTACAAGTATATTTATAAGTCCATTTTCGGGTTTGTTGGGTGTGATATGAATGTCATGACTAGAGCGTTTATACGAAATTATTGAACAATTATCCTGAATTTTACGGAGAACAATTCGCGAGCTATCCGCAGGGACGGTTTATTCTCAGGGACGATGACACGAAGAGAATGAGCATTCCACATATCGATGCAGGATCAGCCAAGTTGATATGATTGATTTCATTACGATTAAACTCAGTGCTAAAGACTAATATGTTGGTTTAATGAAAAGTCAGGTATTTTAATATACAGTTCGGTGGCGTTGAACTCATCACAGTAGAAATATATTCCTCAGGGCGTTGAATACGTTTACCTGTATTCGGGTATCGTTCACCTACCATCTGGGTGATAAAATGGTTAATCTCTAGACTGGTGCTCCGTGGATGTGCATGTGGTAAGAGGGCCGCATATGCCATTTATAACCTTTAATACCATTGACGATTGGATTACATTACTATCGATGTCTCGATCAGAACGGTGAAGATAATGTTTACTGAAATGGGGGGTTCTATCGTGCAGTCTCATAAAGACCTAGATAAAACGCTAGCGAAAACTTTTCTTATCAATACCTACGTGACATATACCCGTCGTATTATTTAACCGCATGGCTGGTGAACACACTATTATTTTTGAGCGTCCTCGTCGGTTAGACACGTATACCAACAATACACCTTCGAAATTTGCCAATAGATTACCTAACACCTATATTTATTACCTATGGGGTTTGAATATGAAGTAGTTTAGCTTCGATCATGTTCCCGGGGAGTTTATTTGCGCTGTATTATTCAAAGATGATTTATTTCACCTCTCGAATTTATTATAGAGCGTCATAAACGTGATTGGCATACATATTGTATAGACCGGGAATAGCAATGTTAGCGGGATAATGAAGAAGACTCGTGAAGCTCTTTAATAAGGACGTGTATGTTACCTTAAAAGTTTATTACGGTGATAATTTCATAAATTATTTTAATAGTACGTTATGATGTCATTTGGGAAAATGAAGATTTAGAAGAATTACTATACCACGTATCAAGAGAGAGAAATTGAGAAACGGGGTTACGTTAAAAGATATGACGTCAAATTTGCGGAAGCCGCGAATATTTTAGGTTTTCATATTAATACCGGTTATGAAATATATGGCGGGCGTGAAACTGAATGGAACCACGTTCCCTTGATTCCTACTCTGATTATTGTGGGGTAGATTAGATTATGTGTACGGATAGAGTTCAACCGACGATTTTTGGCGGGAGACTAGTAAAATATATTGGACTGTTTTACTTTAGCAAGTGGTAGAGGAAAAGGAATACATAATACAGTCTACAAATTGTTGAACACGAACATCTTGGATAAAGGGAATGCTTTCTTATCACGGATCAAAACGGTCACCTTTTACATTTCACTAAAGACTTCGAGTGTTTACTTGCCTGCTCTTATAAAAAACCTAGAGGAAAATTAGATGAATAGGTGAGTAGATATTTCGATGTTCAAAAAAGACTAGCCTGGCTTCCCTTTATTCGTGATCGTAACACCCTCGAGTCAACTAGAACTTGCGAATCAAGCTCAACTTAAATTGTTTGGGAATAGTATAAACAGTAAAATGAGAGTGTTATTCGCGCTCCTTCAGAGGGCGGAATTTAAAATAAATATTTTTATCAGACCCTTTATTACTGGGAGGAGAGGAGGGGATTTGAGGATATTTCCGTTTTCTATCCCGCCGCAGAAGGGAAGCGGTTTTTTTCGGCCATAAGTGGTATTGCACGGAACAGTGCTTCCTTTTCTATTTACAGCCGCGAAACCTTCACTTATGAATTCGGGTAGATCTGTTTTATCTGATATGGTAAACAGCGGTTTTTTACCTTTAACAAGAATCCATAAAACGAAATGGTATAAGGGCCCCCTCAAAAACTACCAGACAGAATTTTAAGCGGTACTGGAAGAGAAGGAGAACGATACGAAGAAAAACAGGAAACGTTTAGTTAGACGGTCGAGTGTGGGAGGAAAGAAAAAACGTGAGGAAGAGGAGGGCACACGAGTTTAAATCTAGGCGTAAATATAACAAGGACGTGTACGATCTTTTGTAACTCATTCATCAATTGACATTCCGGCGGGTACGCACTCGTCTAACCCTTCATTCTAAATATTATATAAACACAAAATAGGCTATCGTAGTTCCTAACATACCGGTGAACTGGGTATCAAGTTCCTGTTTCATCGTAATATTGCGGGGATATCAGAAATTGTTCCCCCGAATGTTAATAGCGTAGATTTTGAAACTTCAATTAAATTCAAAGTAAAGACTTGATTTTACACCTGTAATATTTCATAAATGCAAGTTCTATCTGATAAATATATAGAGATTTCGCATTATGGGGTGGCGGTTCTTTTCTTAGATTTGCAAGTATAAGCTTTAGAATTATATATCTCATTGATAGGGACGGTGCGCCATTAGAGGATGATGTCACGTGGGCCGTATCGTTAATGGTATTTAGTATAACATTATTTAAAATCCGCTCCGTTTTTCCTGAATGAAAAGTTGTTGGAATCCTGTCCTGTATTTAACTATCAATCATATATAAAAATGTTGAAATGATAACCCTCGACTTACCTACCACCGGTCGGCGGGATTTTTATACGATGACTATCATGTAACACACGGGGTAACTCCGGCAATTTACAGCCGGTACCTTCGTCAAACCGCAGGTGGGAGACGAAAGTTATGGGTGACAATTAAAACGAGGGGAGTGCATACATTTTCCACTTCTTTTTGGATATAGGCGACTTAGACTGTATTTACTGCTTCAGTTGATTTTGAGACTAGGCCGAATTAGCGAATATAGCTGGTTTATGGGCGCCCACACAGACGGACATTTAAATGTGTTCAATGTAGAAAAAGTGCTAAATTATGGATCGAATAGAGTTCCCCACATTATAACGCAATGTCGGCTTAATGAGGCGATAGCAGTGAATCCTATACAATATATATTTGATAAGACTTTATACAAGACATAACGTTATTGGGCAAAATGAAATTCGATTTAATTGGATCAGCCTTTTAACAGTTGTATAACCTGCAAAAATCACATTGCCATGATTGATATGGAAAAATTTCAGGTAATTACGCACCAATAGTCTATATTTTCAATCTTTTCGATTTAAATAATATACATATTACCTCTTTACGTTTAATGGGATACGTTATAATATTCAATGTAGTTTCCCCTAATACCATCATGCAATTAATAATCACGAGACGCAGAAAAGTATAGGGGGTGGCGTGATAATCTTATCACTTTAGATAGTTTTAAAAATGGTAGAGCTATTTACTGCTTTATTTTGTGGTGGGGAAAGTATGTTGAGGTTTCCATGCCAGTGGAAATTTCGGCAAACCTGCGAATATCGATCAGGCTGGGTACGGCCTACGCTATCCTTGCATTATTTTACTTTTTGGGGATACCAAGGGTATTTTAACGGTGGATGCGGATGAGGGTTATTCAGTGTGATGTTAGGGGTTAATGGATGGATACAATAGAAATTGACATAAGGTTTAAAGGTTTTCACTCGGTGACCGGTTTAAATATTAGGTGTGTTCGCTTCGGATGAAGTAGGATATTGACATTGCCATAAACGTAGAATTAACCTTTAAGTTTTTTATATCTAATACATTATCTCGTCTACTGATATTAATATTGTTGGTCCTTGGTATGTTTTTACTTGGAAAAATCACCTAGAAATATAATCGTCTTTTTTGATAGTTACGGTAATAAATCCAAAAGTTTATTCGAATGACTTCTCTAAATTTTATATGACGCATCCCGAATATACCTCTATCGCCTAATAAACAATACAACCTGATAAACATCGTACAAGTGCGGTCTTTGACGTTAGTTTTTTTGTTCATGTGCGTGGAGTCACCGTGGTGGTGAAGCAGTATTATCCTTAATACAAATGTATATCTCATTCACACGTCGTTTGGGAGTAATGATAAATGGATAACGGGATATTATTTTAAATATTTGAAGAAGTTTAAATGTTCACATTGTAGGTCGTGGTCAAACGTGCTATTACGTAACAAGGAATGTCGCCGCCTCTTTGACCAACTAAGGTAATGCCATATTTTTCTTTGATTTTTATATTAACTCATTATCACATTCTATTAAGGATATATTCTATATGATGTATCATACACCATCAATCACATAACTTATTTTACTTATTTCAGGATGAGCTTGTGAGGATCATTCGCCATGAACGTCCGGTGTTAATCTGGCTAAGACGTCTTAGTCGTTCCTCTTAAACGTTTTTTTCGCATATTCATGGTTAAAATAATGGATAAACGTGGAGTTATATTGGATGCGTGCTGAGACGGGCTGACAGCGCTTAGTGTATTGAATTTGTAACTCTTTATGTGGTCAATAAATCCTTATGATAATTATATAGGTGTTTGTTTTTACTATGCCCAGAATGCATTTGAACGGAAAAACAGGGAAACGGAGAAAAAAGAGTGCGTGTTTCTATGGAATCAGGAACTATTATTAAATAAATATATAACACATCGGTTTTACATACTTCACCGGGTTTGCTCTTTCCTTCAGTAGTGGGTGGTGGCGAAGTTGATCGGGGTTCACTGATTGTAGGCTGCCAGTGGTAGTTGTTGCATCTCCTGCTTACTTCTTCTTCTTCTTCTCCTGCTTCATGGTCTGAAAATTACCCGTTTTCTACCTTCCTAATAAAATGAGTTTGGGCTCCAACACCATAATAAGTAATGGTGTCTGACTTGCGTGTCTACTTCGTCGCTGACAGATTTCACTTACTAGAGTTTATTTCCCCATATCTGAAAGGGAGGAATAATGACTGTTTTATATATCCGCTTCTTTCAACGTGTACTTATTTTATAAGAATATCTATTCCATATACAGATGAATCTTATTGCTGTTTTTAATAGTTACTATACTCTATGTTCAAGTCAATGAAAGTGTTATATGCTTACTTACTGATAGTGACGGAGGGAACATGACGTTTCGTCAAGAAAATACTGTAGGGACGGAGGGTTTGTGTGTTGCACTTACTCTATACACTTTGGGTAATACAATAACATCAATTTTCCCTTGTCGTTTGTATTTATGGTGTACATGTTGGAAGTATAATCAGGTGTTACATATGATGTTTTTCGGATGAGTATTGTATTCCAAAGATGAAGTTCACGCCTTGTAGCGATAGAATTTATCCCCCTTGGAGGAAAGAATGATGTGGAAGTTTTTATATATGATTTCATATGGTGTGTGGGTGTGTGTGTGTTGTGGTGGTGTGTGTGTGTGTGTTTGTGTGTGGACGGCCTTTGTTGTGAGAAAGGATAAGGCTTGTTTACTCGTGATGCGAGAAACATGACTGGAGTGATACTGATTTTTGATAAAATAGTCATGTGTTGATGACTTTGGGTTGAGGGAAATATAGGACTTGTATTTCTGTTAGTCTGAAACATTGCTGGGAGAGTCTTGATGCTTCGTCGCAACATGGTTTGTAATCATTGATTGTGAATAGGGGTCTTGGTAGCGGGGCTTTTCGTATTTCATTAGCTCTTGAAGGATTGTCCACATCAAGAGTGAATCTCGCCATGGCTTCCTCAGCTCCTCTTGTAAGTTAGTTTTTCGGGAACTGTCCGAAAATAATTCAGGAGAGGAATATGTGTCTAGTGTGGCCACTACTGTGTGACATGCAGGAATTACGGTGTTGTGGCGGGACGTCATTCGAGCTTATCCTATGCCGATTGGCAGGTTTTTCGATATTCTCGACTGGTTGGCTAATAGATGCCTGTCCTCGTGATAGGGGTATTGAAGGTCCTCCATTAGTGAACAGACCTTAAATATCACATCTTGGGAATGCGACGAAGAATTTGATCTACCCACCATAGCAGCCTATTACACAATACGGTAGTGGTGCCCCATTTGACTATAATGAATACGCCAAAAGAGCGGGCTTATTCCAAAGAGAAGTCAGCCGATCGTTTGGCAGAGATACCAAACAGATGAGGTTCAATCACATTTTTTTTCTTCGGTCAAGAAATTGAAGGAATAATTATTTAAATCATCGTATGACTCATGCAAATATTTATCTTTCCCGCTGGCAATCGTTCGAGGAGCTGACTGGTTAATACGACTTGGTTGAATCAATATTTACCTGTGTTAGCTACATTCAGTGTGAATGAGCAAATTGGTATAATATGCTGCGTGGCTATAATGAAAAAGAATTTATCCTGTTGGAGGAGAGGTGTGTGAGATTTTATATATGAAAACTTGTTAGCTAAATTTAAAAGCTTTGGGGGGGGAGTGTTTAGCTGAAACGTGTCGTCTTCGTACACGGTCGGGAAATGCTGGAGAAGATGTTTGTGTATATACTAAGGGGTGTGATGTCAAGGACAGGTTAGAAAATATATAGTAGCCTTATTAGTTGCGTTGAAGTATTGTTTTTTTGAGAAAGCGAATGCCCGCATATTATCGCGTTTCGTGTTTGTAACAGTTTTTTTTTCTAATGTATGTATTTGTATGGACTTTATTCATTCCCCCTGTATTTAGGATTTGGTTTATAAATTAAAATACCAATTCCGTCTGGTAATTTGTTTTCCAACCTCTTTCCAACTCTGTATAATAAATAAACAAGAATTGAAATGTGGTACCTTTTGTCCTTGTTTTCGCCACCTAGATTATGCTCAAATTCTATGAAAAAATACTTTTCACGTTGGCGTGAAGTCACTGGGCAATATGGCGATAATGTCTCCGTTTTCTTCATATGGTGTGTGTGTGTGCGTGATTCATCATCAGATAACATTGCTTCTGATAATGGTTATTTGGGGGATAACATGTGGTGAAGTCAGTCGCCAAATATCCTTTTATCATGATACCTCTGAATATCTAAGCAGCTGTGTGTATATATATAAAACAAAATGTAACTGCGAGAGAGAGAGAGGGAGAGGGAGGGAGGGAAAAGGAGGGAGGGAGGGGGGAGGGAAGGGAGGGAGGGAGAGAGAGTATATTCCCCGGCAATATGCATATATAAAATTTAGAGATTTTATAGGAGGGGATGAGGTAAACGTCCCGGTTAACTTTGAAAACAATTAAAGGGGCTGAGTAGCAAAAAACAGTGAACTGAGTCTATTTGGGTGTCCAGGTGAGGTCAAGTGTTTATCCCGTATGAGTTACGTGACATCACGGGTAGAAAAGTGGAGGTCAATGTTGGGGTGGGGGTTGAATGTTGGTTTTTTATTCCCTGAGAGTTATGTGACGTACACAGGGGGTAGGAAAGGTGGAGTCATTTGGGTCAGGGTTGAAAGATGGTTTATTCCCAGAGAGTTAATGTGCGTCACAGGGTAGCATAGTGGGAGTCAATTTTGGGGTGAGGAGTTGGAAAGTTGGTTTTTATTACCGGAGAGTTAACGTGACTCAACAGGGGTAGAAAAGGTGGAGTCAATTTGGGGTCGGGGGTTGAAAGAATGGTTTTATTCCCAGAGAGTTACGTGACGTCACAGTGGTAGAATAGTGAGTCATTTTTTGGGGTGAGGGGTTGAAATGTTGGTTTTTATTACCGAGAGTTACGTGACGTCACAGGGGGTAGGAAAGGTGGAGTCAATTTGGGGTCAGGGGTTGAAAGAATGGTTTTTTTATTCCCAGAGAGTTACTCCGTGACGTCATTTGGGGAGGTCAGGGGTAGTGGTTTTTATTCCCCAGGAGAGTTACGTGACCCTCACGGGTGAATAGGGGGTGGGAAAGGTAAGGTTTGGGGTCAGGGGTGAAAGAATGGTTTTATTCCCAGAGAGTTACGTGACGTCACAGGGTAGAATAGTGGAGTCAATTTGGGTTTTTGGGGTCAAGGGGTTGAAAGAATTGTTTTATTCACCAGAGAGTTACGTGACGTCAAGCAGGGTACGAATAGTGGTAAGTAAGTCAATGGGGTCAGTGCCACGGGCTTGAAATTTGGGGATTGGTTTTTATTCCCTTATAGTTATGTGAGCGTCACAGGGGTAGAAAAGTGGAGTCAATTTTTTTTGTTATTTGGGGGAATATGGGTGGGGGGAGCCATTTTTTTTTGGTTTCGTTAAATGAGGGGGGCCCCCCTGGGAGACCAAACCGGTAATATGAGCTCATGTACGTACATAGGAGCAATTGTAAGACAAATGGAGATCAATTTGGGGGTCAAGGGGTGGTGGCCACGCCCCCCAGAATAGTGGAGGGTTGAAAGGATGGTTTTATTCCCTTATAGTTATGTGACGTCACAGGGGTAGAAAGTGGAGTCAATTTGGGGTTAGGGGAGGCCACGCCCCCCTAATATGAGCTCATGTACGTAACATGAGCTTGTAAGACAAATGGAGTCAATTATGAGCTCCATGTACGTAACATGGACTTATGAGCTCATGTTACGGTTAACATGGACTTGTCATACATATGGAGTCAATTATGAGCTCATGTACGTACATGAGCTTATAATACAAATGGAGTCAATTTGGGGTGGAGGGGTGGGTTGGCCACGCCCCCCAGAATAGTGGAGTCTATATGGGGTCAGGGTGGCCACACCCCCCAGACAAGTGGAGGTCTATATGGGTCAGGGTGGCCACACCCCTTTTGGGGGTTTTGGGGGTTGTCCCGCCCCTTTTTAGGCCTCTACGTACGTACATGAGCCAATCAGGAGGGGGGAGGGGGGAGGGGGTAGCCACGCCCCTTGGGGGGGGTTGGGGGTGGGGGGCGGGGGGCGGGGCTAGAAAAGTGGAGTCTATATGGGGTCTTTTCCTCTACTCACTCATTCGAGAAAAGGAAATCGAGGATCATTTGTAGGGAAAAATAATTGTCTGAATAGTTAGCATCCTCTTATAGCTACAATTGCTACTATGCTATAATATACTTAGCCACTTATGTTTTTAATACCATATTTGGGCCCACTGAATCTTCTTATAGATTTATCAAATATTGTAAGTCTCCCACCTCATCTTGAGTGTTATCTATCAGCTACGAACAATTTCTCTGATTTATTTAATTTTTATCAAATCATATCTACTTTTAGGCGCTATTCCTTAAAATGTCTCATAGGCAAGTAAGATTTTCGTTAATATAAGGACTGACATTCATTTTTAGAATTTCTTATTTTCCAACTATTAGCATTATAAGTATACGTATAAGGCAAATCAACGCTCTTCAAATTTACGTTGGCGCAAATCGTCTTAACATCATCCAATCTGAGCGTTTGTCTGTAATACTTTGAGATATATATATATATATATATATATATATATATATATATATATATATATATATATTATATATCTATATATATATATGTATATATGTGTGTGTAGAGAGAGAGAGAGAGAGAGAGAGAGAGAGAGAGAGAGAGAGAGATAGTATATGTATATACATTTACAATATCTTTTTCATTATTCTCGTATGGCGTTAAGTTTGCAGTTTGAAAACAGTTTCTCGATTTAGCTAACTCTAGATTTATCAAGACGACGCATGTCCTAAGGGTTTAAAACTTTTGATCATTATCTCAGAAGCTAATATGCTTTTTTTTTTACTGCCTCACTACAGCGGGAAATAGGGTACCGAATAATTTAAGAGACGCTTTTGGCATCTACACTATATTAAGAATATCTTTCTTGTTTACATGATCTTCATACTATGTTTAATTTTACAGTTCTCACACAACGTTTGCAAGGTGAGAGACTAAAATATCTTACATTAAAAGGATTTTCTATACTGATATGAAATTAAAGAAAGATGATTATCTAAAGGCGACTGCCATGAAATGTTTGCGCGAATTCTCAATAAACTTACGAACATAAGTCCACCAACAGATCCATCAAGATCCCTTTCAAGAAGATAATTTCCTTTCCCTCCCATTTTTAGTCTTTTCTCTTCCTTTCTCCCGACTTTCACAATTTCACTTGAACCCTAACAACGCCTGAAGGGTTTCCTGAAAAGTCTATGCCAGACTTTGCCTAACAATCCCGCCCTCTCTCTCTCTCTCTCTCTCTCTCTCCTTTCTCTCTCTCTCTCTCTCTCTCTCTCGTCCTTTCTTCGGACTGAATCTAATCTCTCGGTGTTTTCTTAACCAAACTTTCCTTGGAAGCATCATTTTGTTCCGTTGGTTTATTAGGTAAAGTTTCTTCCTTTTTTTCCCCTGGACTTTATTTTTGAACTCTAAGTTTGGAACGCCGGTGGCTGAGAAAGTTTCTGTTTTTCAGAGACTCCAAAGATGATTTGATAAGTTCTATGAGTTGTTGAATGAAAAACCGGGTTCAAGAAAGGAACAACAAAACCGACTGGCTTAGCAAGTAATAAAGTCGTTTTATTAATCGTTTAAACTTGAAGAGCCCCAGTTTTAGAGGTCAAGGAGGTCGAAAGCACCCGAGTCAGGCAAAAAAGTGCCAAAGAAATGAACCAACATTTCAATAAATGGTCAGGAACATATTTAGGAAGAGAAATTGCTTGAAACAAATTTGATAATCAATATTTAGATATTTATGATGCGGCAAAATAATTAATTATCACACCGAACCAGAAGCCTTTAATTTGATTCTGACACATTCAGAGAGAGAGAGAGAGAGAGAGAGAGAGAGAGAGAGAGAGAGAGAGAGAGAGAGAGAGAGAGAGAGAGACGATAAATCACCTACATCTAGATTTCGTAAATCGAGAACAGCTGCATAATTAATATCACTTTTTACTATCTTAATGCAATCTCTGTATCTCATTAAGAGAATTGGCAGTTATTATTCAGTACTAATAGAATTAGTTTTCTCGAAAGAATAATCAAACTAAAACACATCCAGAGGACATTTCGCGTGAGTACCTAATAATCTACTAATAACGTCAAAAGCAATGTGCCATTGTTCACACGCTAAAACGTATATTACGCTATTTCTAAAAGGATGGTTATTTTATCCGTAGGTGATTAAGGAGTAACAAGGACAGCAGTGAACTTTTATGAATATAAATAAGCTTCTTTGGCCGGGGCAAATAACCGAATTCCCGAAGCAAAAAATGGAGTAGAGTTCAATATCTATAAGATAAAGAGAATTAAATATACACACACACATACATACATACATACATACATAAATGTACACATACTTACATATATACAAGTGTATAATGCTTTAAGGTACTCCCCTTGCTTGCCTTATAGGCTTTTTATCTCTGGCCTGGTCTCCAACCAGTTCAAGGAGAATAATGTGCCGGCTCTGGACTAGTGAGCTACCAAAAAGTGCAAGAATTCATCTCCGTTCATGCATCCATTTACTGACAACAACTGATTTTGATTCCAATGAATAAAATGTATTATGTCGACAGGAAGGCGTAGACGACAAATACAGTTGCACACAACATTCCGCACATGCGCATGTTTGTCCATAAAATTCAGTGACATAAAAAGAGAAATGAAATGGAACAATTTCGATTAGAGAGCAATGACCTTTTATGTCCAATGTTCCGTGAATTTCATATCCGTGAAATACCTTCCTGCAGATTATAAAGTTCTGACGGTGTCTTCCTCAGGAGTCTTTATGAGTCTTAAAGGATGGTCTTAAGTTGGTCTTAAGTCTTTATGCGTCTTTAAAGGTGGTCTTATATTGGTTTCTAAGAGTCTCCTCCACGTCGTCAGGGGCCATGAAATTCCTTTGGAGTTGACATACTAATTTGACTTTCAAATCTATCCATTATCGGAAGGATGTCGAGGTCACAGAGAGAGAGAGAGAGAGAGAGAGAGAGAGAGAGAGAAGACTCTCCGGATTTCAGTTATCTTGAATTCCTTTTGGTCTTTTTGTCCACCATCGTTGATGCAAATAGAATTCGCGCAACTGAAGAATACCGGAATTGAGAAGAAACTTTGACGAATGAGACAAGTGAGCTAATCCTTTCAGGCAGCCAGCGTAGATACAAGTTTGTTGCATTTCATTGTTAATGGGAAATCAACCACTGTTATGATCAGCCCGGCACTGCAACTTTAACCTTATGCTACTGCTGCTACTAAGATCACTGCTAATGTCACCACTGTATTTCCTATTTTCGCTACTGTTGCTAAGTTTTTCTACTACTCCTGATGAGGCTGACAGTACTTTCTTTTAAATGCAAAAAACAATATTCAATTTTCATTTGATTCATAATCAGCTTGTATGCTCCTAAAACCAAATAGCATCTATGGATCAAGTGTTAAAATGACCATCAGCTCACCAAGGCAATGCAAGTTCTTCAGTTTGACAATATGAAGAGGAATGCTAAAGTTTACATTGCCAGTTCTAACATCTGGACGACGAAGGGCTTCAAGGCAAGTAGAATCATTTGGTATACATACTTTACATAGAGCTGGTGCGCTAGATCTCGTCAGATCTTGAGGCAGGAAATTCCTAGTACCAGGCCCTCTCTTTATCCTGACTGCGACCCACTTAAGGAGGCTATTATCAGGCACATAATCAACTGCTTGGAGCAACAGGAGCACAATGTGATTTAAATCTCCGACCTTCACAGATCAAGCTAACCTACTAAACGCAGGATCGCTTGCGCGTATACAAGTCTGTGTATACTAATATCTTGAAATCATTTGATACTCACTTGAAGATGTTATGAATACAACTTTTAGTAAAAAGCCATTTTTTAGGCTTTCCGTAATATATAAATATTGCGGAATACGAGAATTAGAAATTTATATACATCATGTGCGAAGTCATTAACGTTAGGTTATGAAAAAATTCCGTTGATCACGCTAATAACCGGACACGCCAACCGCGAAAAAATATAAGAACGTTCATCTCGAAAAGGTGGAGGCCTAGATTGGAAAACTTATTTCATTCCTACTGCATCAAATCGTTCCGAGGCTGAAGTGAGAGGTTTTTAATTCGGTGCTAATTCGAAGCACAATCACTCTTCCTGTTCGGTTCGTTAAGCATTGGCTTTCTAATGACAGGTCTGAAAAACAGGTGGGTGATGTGGCTGTCATAATTGTTTGCTAATGTGATTCCAGTGGGTGAACCCAGATAGGCTGTCACAATGACTGGGAGATAATCAACGGGAGGGATTAGAACAGTTGATGTTCGCTGAAGCTCGAAATTAGAGCTGATTAGGACTCAAAGCTTTCCTCTGGCTAAAGGTATCGAGTATCTGGATACAAAGAAGTCTACATTTTGCAGTTCTGTGACCAAATTCCTTGCAAATTATTGAAAAATTGTACTTTCCCTCGGAACTGTATTGTCTGGAATGTAGAGTTTAAATGACTGACATAAATGTAAGGTTTCTTGAATAGTTACATCTATTTTCTTTGTTCGATACTTCAGTTCAGCTTTATATCAGTGTGACATCGATCATAATTAGCATTTACACCTTTACTGAACTGCTCTTTTAATCTTAAATTGCTGCCATCCACTTTTTTAACACTTATTTTTAACTCATAAAATTCCTTCACCCTATTACTGGCACCTAGTTTACCACGATGGGAAGAGGGGTGACGAATTATCCCTTTCTGTCTGTTTCCCCCTTTTGTCTGCTATAAATTACCATGATGTAAAAGTCGTCTGCGAGGGATCGTATTGAGATGCCAAATGAAGTGGAACGTTTAGTGGATTGAAAACGAAATATGATAATTTATAAGATAGCAGCAAAAGAGGTGATGTTTGTAACAGCATACTTATGTAATAAAATTTATTGATGTGTATGGATTCAACGAAATGTATTTTTCATGAGTAAACTACAGTAGTTTTTTGTCGCTCAGAAAGGTTTACAAAAGAATACAGGCAATGTATCAATATTTTTTTTGAATGACCTCATTTTCTTTCTTGATGGAAAGAGTGAATATTTTGCAATATTTTCAATTCTTGAATATTGATAATTAATTTTATGGTGAAGATATTCATCACTTTCGTTTAACAAGTGGTGCATAAAAAACTACTAAAGTACACGTGAAACATGTAAGTACGCATTTCCATATACGCAGCTTTTGTGCCATATGAGTAAGCCTCAAGAGAAGAAGGCACTCTTGTGAGCGCGCAAGTCCATGAGGGGACCATTTCCGAGCTCATCTGCACCGCCTATATGGCCCTGACATTACGTCCAGGGTCGAGTCATAAACTATGAAATATTTATTGATATCGTCATCAGGTTGTTGTTAGCACTCCTGACATCATAATGGTTTTGATGGTGGATAATTCTGAAGGTTAAATGGGGCGTTAATTACCATAGAGGGTTAGAAAATACTTCAAAGGAACGCCGTAATTGCCCAAGTGGTCTTGTTTACGGAATCGATGAAGGAAGGTTTTATCCATGTACATCGGACTTTCCTCTACGTCAGCAACACTCTAATTATATGTGTATCTGTCCGCAATAATATAGACATACATATACTGATATACATAATGATGTTTTTATACATATTCATAAGTAAATTACTAAAGACAGATGGATAGCCACAAAAACAAAAATGAATACAATATGGCGATTCTGTAGAAATTATCTGATTATTATGACACACCCACATAAAATAGTCGAAGGTGGGCTTTTCGATTTCTTCTTCATACTAAAATATTTAACAGTTAGCTTTTGCCAGTGTCAATCTTATAAGTAGTTTTCCTTAAGTAGGTAGTAAAATTTTACTTTTTACTGAAAATTTTGCAGTTCGTGCTTATCTATCTATGAAACATTTCTCTGTTAAATCCACAGACCCCTTAAATTTAAGGGGTCTATGGTTAAATCAGTAATAAACTAGCACATTTATCTGAAAGCAAATCTCATTCGATGCTTCAGCCGCAAAATCATTGAGAGGAATTTTATCTAGGAAATCTGGAGGCATTAATTTGGAAGTGGCATGAAGTGAAATGGTTTCCTTCTTTCATTTTACATCAAATCGGACCCAAATGAACAGGTGTGTTTTTAATTTGATACTTATTCGACGCACAATCACTCTTCCTGTTCGGTTCGTTAAGCATTGGCGTTATAATGACAGGTCCGATATAATGACAGGCCTGATAAACAGGTGGGTGATGCGGCTGTCATAATTGTTTGCTAATGTGATTCCGGTGGGTGAACCCAAATAGGCTGTCACAATGATTGGGAGATAATCAACGGGAGGGATTAGAACAGTTGATGTTCGCTGAAGCTCGAAATTAGAGCTGATTAGGATTCAAAGCTTTCCTCTGGATAAATGCATTGATCGAGCCGTCGCTTATCGATATTTCTACAAGCTATGGAATGCATTTGCCTTTATCCCGTTAAAATGGGGTAAAAGCGACATGGGGAGTTAAACCTCTATTTCCCCTCGGTTTTATTTGGCACTTTGGTTCCTGAAACTAGCAACTTTTCCTATCGACGTATTTTAGTTACCTGATATACCAATCATCTTTTACCCTTCATTTTTCCTTACGAAACTTTTACTTCCTCGTAAAAGTGCTTATACAGCAATCATCTACAATTCATTTTTCCCTACAAAATTCTTCATATCTTTACAGAATAGATTTGCTCTTTATCGCTACCACATTCTCTGACACCTGATTCTCTCTCGCTCATGAAACTTCTCCTCACTCTTGTTGGCACCTCACGAGCGGAAAAAGGATTGGCGGTTGCCCCTTTCTTCTCGGTTTCCCCTTTTTGGTTTGTTATAAATGATTGTGATGAGGGAAGTCATCCGCAAGGAATCGTAATGAGGTATCAAATGAAGTGGAACAATGAGTGAAATTAAAATGAAATACGATAATTGGTAATTTATCAAAGAAACTGATGTTTAACGTCGTTTTTATTAAGTGATATGTGTGAATCAATAGAATGTCAGTAAAATGTAATGTTTTCCTCGAATGCAGACCGGTAATTGTTCTTTTAGCTTTGATGAAGATGTACAGGTGTAAGCCGCATTTTAGGTGCCTCGGATAAGCCTTAGTTTTATAGTCATGATATTATTTCAAGTATAAAACACATTTAATTACAGCTTATTACTCTCATAATTCTTATTATCATTGCAAAATTGAAATATGTAATGTCTGTTCATTTCATTTGTACTATCATTCAGATCATCATTATTCATTATTAGTAATAAATTTTATTCTTAATGAATGATCCATGGTAACTTGGAATGACTATTTTGAAGTAAAGACAAATAAAGCAAAGAAAAATGATTAATATATATATATATATATATATATATATATATATATATATATATATATAATATATATATATATATATATATTTCCATTTTTTCTTTGCTTCCATATAATCATTCTAAATTGTCTTAGATCATTCCTTGAGAACAAAATTTAATGCTGGAGAATGAATAATGATGATCCGAATGATAATAATACTAAAATAATTAGAATATATATATACGTATATATATATATATATACATATATATATATATATATATATATATATATATATATATATATATATATATATATATACACGCACACACACACACACACACACACACATATATATATATTATATATATATATATTATATATATATATATATATATTTATGTATATGCAAAACAAAAAAATAAATACAATATATATATTTGTAAATGTTATATATACATATAAACAAAAGGAAAGAATTCCCCTAAGAAAAAGCAGAGTGAGTGAGTAAAAGGTTCACAGGGAAAGACATTATGATGTAATGGAGAGACTTAATGGATGTTCCTCTGGAGAGGAGCAGCATTCCTTACTCTCAGGATTATGTTAGAGAAAATGAACTAGAAGAAGCACCAGGAGCAGCAGTAGCAGCAGTAGCAGCAATAGCAGCAGTAGTGGTAGAAGAAGTATTGTAAGTAGGAGTAATGTTTATATTGACATATATTCAATAGCTGCTGAATAAGGAATGATATCGAAATCAGTGTTATGTATTAGAGGGCGTTATCTTTTATTACTGTATGAATTTCCGTTTCCTTGTGAAGTTTGTTATGTTATGATATTCATTCTCTTTCAGGAAATAAAGTCGAAAAAGATCGGTACAGTAAATATTGTTCGAATTTGTTCCTGAACGGTATCTCCCATTTCCTTTCGTGTTCTGTATGTCACGTTTATTACCGATCATTAGTGCCATGGACTCTAGTTTCATAACTTGGGAAATGTCCTACTCAGAAACTTGAACTCAACTTTAGGACTTGGAACATTTAGAGATTTAAACCAACTAAAATAAATTAAGTCTATTCCATGTTTTGCATTAATATCCTGATGGCTGTTTTACAATTGCATCCCTTTCTTAGATTAGTGAAGTTGCTTTGTTTACGCTTTCACTTTATAAATGTTTTTTAAGCGACTCAACTCCTTTAATATTACCTTTTTCCTTGTCGTCAATAGCTGTGTCGATGTCAGCTCTTTGGCATTCTTGTGTTAACTTCTTAAAAATATGCACTACACACTGCTAAAGTTACCTGTCCTTTGGTTAATCTACTAAAACTGGTAACAAGTAGAATTATTTTGTTTATATAATTGAAGGCTAACCCTCTCAATCAAAACATATCATTTATACAACTTATATACAATCTAAACATCGTCAAAGTTCTGTACACAGAACAAAAAAACATTGGCATTACCTGCTCTATTTTTATTGTCCAAGGAGATTTATAGACCTGTTTACTCAAACTCACTAAACCCCGTGCAAGCTGCAAATCGGTGTTTTTCTCATGTTCATTTGCATTTGCAAGTCATCAGGCTGAGAGGTCATTACTTCTTATTTCATAGTGTTTGCCCTTTTACTAATCCTTTATGATATCTCTATTAGAATTTATTGTAAATTAAGGTTAATTCCAATCCTGGTAGTTCGACTGCATGACGAGAAAAAATACAGCCGATATTGAATATGTATGTAAAATTTAAATAAGTATTTCATGCATTTGTCCATTTTCTTCTCAGTATTTCGTAAGCTTCTTTTGGTTATTCAGTTTTTTATTTTTTTTGTGGGGAAAAGTCTACACTCTAACACCGCTAATGGTGAGTGAATATGACTGGAAAAAGCTGCCGTGGAAGGAAAGTGCAGGAATATGTAAAAAGCGAGACGCACAATTCCACTCAACTATTTTGGCATGAACTAAATTTCCTTGATATTTTTCACACGTTTCCTGCCATCAAAAGTTGGACTAGCATCACACTTATAAATATAGTGCTCACACAACACTGCACGCCCCAAAGAGAGAGAGAGAGAGAGAGAGAGAGAGAGAGAGAGAGAGAGAGAGAGAAATAAGGGCAAAGATAAAAGTCGAGGACATCAGCGTTATCAGAATGAATATGGTCGAGGCAAAAAATTTTCAGCGACTATCCGGAGTGGACTAGCTATCTCGCCACTCCGGAGGCAATTTCACTGATGCGGAAGGTTCCAAAATGCGATTTAGGAGGGAAATTATGTTAGAATGAAGTTAATCATAAAGTGCACTGGGCTAAAACGCTTTGCTGCTTACCATAACTATCTTCGTCGTTTATAACGTGCATTTTTTGAAGTGCAAATATTTTCACAAATTTTTAGCTACGATATATATATACTATATATATATTAATATATATATATGTATATAATATTATATATATATAATATATATAGATATATATATATATATATATACATACACACACACACACACACACATATATATATATAGTATATATATATGCAAACGTACCCAAAACACACATATACTTATATATATATATCGTATATACGTATTATGTAAAAACTGCTTTTAATTCTAATATATATATATCTTCTATCTATCTATATATATATATATATATATATATATTACTATATTTTATTATATTATATATGTTATAATTATATGTATTATATATGTATATATATATATATATATTTATATAATAATATATATATAGATATATATATATATATATATATATATATATATATATATATATATATATATATATATATCTGTGTGTGTGTGTTTGAGTGTGTATATTAGAATTAAAAGGAATTTGATAGACGAATATTTTTTAATAAGTCTTTTCAAGCTTTCACCAAATGTCTCTTGCATCAACAAGGACGTGCAAAATTACAAGTCTAATTCAAGCGAGAATAAGTGTTCAAGACTGATCTAAATTGGATGGGAGAGAAAAGATAAAGAAATGGGTAAGAGCTGTTACCAATGATCTCGCCAATTAAGCTAATGAATGAAGAGATTAAATGTGAAGGAGAGATGATGTAAACTGGATGAGAAATTGGCTAAATAAATGGGTAGTAACATTCATGGATGATCTCACCCGTTAAGCTGGAGTGTGTAGGTCGGATAAAGGAAATGGGATGGGAGAGTGGATAAAGGAACGGGTAGAAACTCTCATGGATGATCTCACTCCCATGACTGGTAAATGAAAAGAATCGCAATATGTGGAAGATGAAGGACAGCTGAAAGTTAAGAGTTGGCTTGGCAGTGAGGTGGAGGGAAAAGTCATCTTGTTTCATGGAACGCTTTCGTGGAATCTTTCTAAACGAAGATGGACTTCATGTAAGCAGTCTTAAAAGAAACTTGAGCGCTCACGCACACACACATGCATGCACACACACAAAATGTCTGGAAACAGTATGGAGACTGCTTTGCTGTTGAAAAGTCTGGGTGAAGTGAAAAAATTCACTGGTCTTTTCTTGAAACAAAACGTACGAAAATCATTAAGTCAGTTTAGGATATATGAATAGTTCATCATTAGTTGACGGGGAAAGGAATGCTGGTTTTCCTTTTCCATATTTTCATTTAATTCTGCAAGTAATGACATCTTTCATTTTTCCAATTTTATGATTGTTAAATATAGAAAATCCTTTTTTTTTTTTAAATTTATTGACTTATTCATAGATGTCACACCTTTAAATTACTATGATTAAGAAGGGTATGACAATTTTTCATTTTGATTTCCATTTGATTTATGAATATATAAAAGGTCATTCTAGAGCTGGGATTAATAAGCGTTAATTAATAAAATGTCATGGCGTAATAATAATAATAATAATACCTGAATCGTTATCACTGTGACCTGTGTCATAATTAAATAAATATACATGCATATATCTACTTTATTACTTATGCATTTTCAACTGTATGTAGCGTAAAATATGTAGAAAACTAATGAAATTTGCATCATAACAAAATGATTTGACCCATGGAGGCATTTATTTTGTAGGCAATTGGACGGCGTTATTATGTGGTCATAGTTTCAATCATGATTGAAATTACTTCATTAACTGGACAGCACTGGAAAATGACATTCCTCTATGAAATCACAGTTCATCTTGCTTGAGGCAATACATACGTGTAAAATCAGTCCCAGCCCCACCCCGCCTGCTAATGAGAGAGAGAGAGAGAGAGAGAGAGAGAGCACATAATCAATGTCGAAATCAGTAACTTCCACATAGGTACAGGTATTCCCATTTGTGTGTGTGTTTATACGTAAACCTAGTATGCACAAATAACAATTTGGCATAATAGTACTGGGTTTTTCAGTCAGCCTACAATTACATACAAAACAAAGTAACGGAAAAGCTACTTCCGATAATCTGGTAGCTTTGGGAGAACAGCTTCACAGCCTATTGTAAATTGCATCGTAGTGTGTGTGTATGTGTGTGTGTGTGTGTGCGCGCGCGAGAGAGAGAGAGAGAGAGAGAGAGAGAGAGAGAGAGAGAGAGAGAGAGAAAGTCATATGCACTTAACCAGTTTCCTTTTCTACCCAGGGCAAAAAGAGCCAGAGATAAAAGTCGAAGACATCAGCATTACCGGAATGAAAATGGTTGAGTCAAACACTTTCAGCAACTATCCGAAGTGGTCTCACTTTCCAGTTCCGTCCATGACTCGCCCTGTTTCTCCGGAGGCAATTTCAGAGAAGTGAATTGTTCCAAGATGAGATCTGAACCGGAAATTGTGCAAGAATGAAGTTAATTATCAAGCACAGTAGACTTAAACGCTATGCTGCTTACCATTGTCCCCTTGACTGTTTTTGCACTAACTTTTTTCGTTGAACATCTACGACTCAAATTCGGATTCATGTAATGGAACTGAAATCTTACAAGGAAGAAGAGGATTATCTTATTGAGCAACTATGACTGGGTTTTGCGAAGAAATGACTGTACCTACTACTACTGCTACGACTACTACTATCACCAATTCTTCCACAACTAATAACAACAATAATTATCTAAATCAACAAACAGTAACGTGTGAAATCTAGCAACCTAGTCTCTGTGGTCTAGTTGGTAGCGCCCGTTTCACACCCGAGAAGTTCTAGGTTCGATCTCGATGTAATTTTATGACTAAATGGTATTCATACTTTCCTGTTTGCTGATCAGGCCATTCTTTTCGTGACTGACATAATAGGCAAAAGTGATCATTAATGGCAGCCCTGGAAACATATCCAGTAATCTCTCGAGTTTTCACAGTCTTATTTGTAATGAACAGAAATGTACAAAACTATTCTTACTGTACATATATATGTTTCAATATTTAGTTGGATTATATAAATATATATATATATATAATATATATATATATATATATATATATATATATATATATATATATATATTGCATATGTATACATAAATACACACACACACACACACACACATATATATATATATATATATATATATATATATATATATATATATATATATATATATATATATATATATATCGAACTACAAACGTCCTTTAATATCTAATTCGCTCTACCTCGGAATTAATATATTTTCATATATGCTTAACCGTGGGGGAATTTATTAAGCGATAATAGAATTGGCGATCGACAGGCGCGAACCAGCGACCTCCCAATTCCGGACTGGCAGTGAAGCCTTAAACCATGTTGCTTCACTGCCAGTCCTGGAATTGGGAGGTCGCTGGTTCTCGCCTGTCGATCGCCAATTCTATTATCGCTAATAAATTCCCCCTCAGTTAAGCATATATGAAAATATATTAATTCCGAGGTAGAGCGAATTAGATATTAAAGGACATTTGTAGTTCGATATATGTATATGATCACGGGTAATGTGATAGACTTAAATATATATATATATATATATATATTTATTTTTTTTAAAGATATATATATTATATATATTTATATATATATATCTATATATATATATATATATATATATATATATATATATATATATATACTATAGACAAGAGAAAATCATGCTCACAAAATCATGACACATGTGCTACGCACACACATTCATTGATATGCGTCATCGTCTACATACCCTTAATTCAAGCAATTTTCCTTCAATATTTGACATCATTTTAGAAAGACAAACTTCACCAAGAGAGCAGAAACACAAAAATATGATTTGAAAAATTCCGAAAATCATGTTATACGCCGAATACTTTGAACGAAGAAGAAAATGTTTCTTTCTTTCAAACAATCCATGAATAATTTACAAGAGTTCGTCGAAAATATACAAACAGCCCCTGATTATGCGACAGTCATCAGAAATCTGTTTTTTATTTTTCTAGATTTTATTCTTTCAGGCGATGAATATTTTTTGACGTTAAAAATGTAAAGTATAAATAATTTTTCTATATTTTCATAGTTAGGAATTATTGAAGTTGAAAAAGCTTTCCCCCTGTGTTTGAATTTTATCTACGTATATAAAAACATTTGTCATAATTTGAAATAATAACATGTCAAAAAAAATTTTTTTTTTTAGAGAAATGCAACAATCAGTAATTTGTGTCCCACCATAAATAACAATAGCAGATTGTTTTTACCTCAGTGACCTGTGCAAATTCGGAAATATGTATATTAACAGAGTATGTATTACTTATTTATTTCCAAATGCATAACGCGTAAAAAATGTAGGAAATTCATTGGTAATGAGAAATATAAATTGACTAATGAAATTTGCGTCATATCAAAATTGTTTGGCCCATGGCAACATTTTGTGTAGGCTGGAGGACACGGGGATTGTAACGCGATCATATTTTGCATCATGATTGGAATTAGGTCATTAACTAGATAGCATTGGAAAATGGCATTCAACTACAAAAATAGACCTCATCTTGCTGGGAGCAAAATGTGCAGGTATTTTCGAAAAACCTACACCCCAAACAAAGCAAAATTTCTGACACACCTTGCAGAACTGACGTGTCTTTTGCACAAATGATTCAAAATAAATGCAAAACTGATATACGCTTATACATAAAAAGACAACCTGTACAAACACACACACACACACACCCACGCGCGCACACAATAACAGTAATGATTACAGTATTATTTCTAGTGGTAATGAAAATGAAAATCGAGTTATTTCTCATTTCTAGCATGCATTTCTTTCCAAGTGGCGTTAGAGAAACGAAAAAACACTAAATCCCCTACCTAATATTGTTTTATTAATGGTAAAAGAGCAAAACAGGGAACAAAATGTATTCTATAAGAAAGTAAAACACATCCATAAACTTCTATAGAAATGAACTTTCATCAAAATTATAAACAAAATTCACATCCCGCGTCCATCCACCCGATAAAAAGAAAGATAAAAGTCATTCACGTTTACAAGTTTCCTGCCTCAGAGAGAGAGAGAGAGAGAGAGAGAGAGAGAGAGAGAGAGAGAGAGAGAGAGAGAGAGAGGAGGAGGAGGAGGAGGAGGAGGACAGTGACGAAAAAGATGAGGACATCAGCGTTATCATAATTATGAAGATTGAGTAAAAATATTTTTAGCGACAACCTGAAGTGTCCTCGCTTCCAAGCTCACACGCCACTCCGAAGGCAATTGCAGTGATGTGGAAGGTTCCAAAATGAGATTTAGGAGGGAAATTGCGTTAGAATGAAGCTAATTTTAAAGCAAACGAGGCTAAAACGCTTTGCTGCTTATCATCATCACCTTCGCCGTTTATAGCATACATTTTTTCAATGCAAATGCCCTCCTTAATGTACAAGCATTAGCGAACTTTCGTACACTGCACATGAAAATATTTGAATGGTATTTGAATGAGAATAATTGATCGTGTTTCTTTACACTGATGGAGTGTTTATCAAGAATCACCATAAAAAATAACTTTTTATGATATCGGATATATCAGATAAAGATAATAAATAAAGATAAAGATAATAATAATAATAAGGAAAACCAACCTAAGCATGGCATGGATAGACTATAAGAAAGCCTTCGACATGATACCACACACATGGCTAATAGAATGCCTGAAAATATATGGGGCAGGGGAAAACACCATCAGCTTCCTTAAAAATACAATGCGCAACTGGAATACAATACTTACAAGCTCTGGAATAAGACTATCAGAGGTTAATATCAGGAGAGGGATCTTCCAGGGCGACTCACTGTCCCCACTACTCTTCGCAGTAGCCATGATTCCCATGACAAAAGTACTGCAGAAGATGGATGCTGGGTACCAAATCAAGAAAAGAGGCAACAGAATTAACCATCTGATATTCATGGACGACATCAAGCTGTATGGTAAGAGCATCAAGGAAATAGATACCCTAATCCAGACTGTAAGGATTGTATCTGGGGACATCAGGATGGAGTTTGGATTAGAAAAATGTGCCTTAGTCAACATACAAAAGGGCAGAGTAACAAGGACTGAAGGGATAAAGCTACCAGATGGGAACAACATCAAACACATAGATGAGACGGGATACAAATACCTGGGAATAATGGAAGGAGGGGATATAAAACATCAAGAGATGAAGGACACGATCAGGAAAGAATATATGCAGAGACTCAAGGCGATACTCAAGTCAAAACTCAACGCCGGAAATATGATAAAAGCCATAAACACATGGGCAGTGCCAGTAATCAGATACAGCGCAGGAATAGTGGAATGGACGAAGGCAGAACTTCGCAGCATAGACCAGAAAACGAGGAAACATATGACAATGCACAAAGCACTACACCCAAGAGCAAATACGGGCAGACTATACATAACACGAAAGGAAGGAGGGAGGGGACTACTAAGCGTAGAGGACTGCGTCAACATCGAGAACAGGGCACTGGGGCAATATATGAAGACCAGTGAAGACGAGTGGCTCAAGAGTGCTCTGGAAGAAGGGATGATAAAAAGTAGACGAAGACCCAGAGATATACAGAGACAGGAGAAAGACAAGCAGAACAGAGGAATGGCATAACAAACCAATGCACGGACAATACATGAGCCAGTCTAAAGAACTAGCCAGCGATGACACGTGGCAATGGCTATTGAGGGGAGAGCTCAAGAAGGAAACTGAAGGAATGATAACAGAGGCACAAGATCAGGCCCTAAGAACCAGATATGTCCAAAGAACGATAGATGGAAATAACATATCTCCCATATGTAGGAAGTGCAATACGAAAAATGAAACCATAAACCACATAGCAAGCGAATGTCCGGCACTTGCACAGAACCAGTACAAAAAGAGGTATGATTAAGTAGCAAAAGCCTGTGCAAGAAACACCAGCTACCTTACGGTAATAAGTGGTACGAACACCAACCTGAAGGAGTTATAGAAAGCGATCAGGCAAAATCCTCTGGGACTATGGTATCAGAACAGATATGGTGATACGTGCAAATAGCCCAGACGTGACGTTGATTGACAAAATCAAGAAGAAAGTAACACTCATTAATGTCGCAATACCATGGGACACCAGGGTTGAAGAGAAAGAAATGGAAAAAATGGATAAGTATCAAGACCTGAAAACAGAAATAAGAAGTATATGGGATATGCCAGTGGAAATTGTACCCATAATCATAGGAACACTAGGCACGATCCCGAGATCCCTGAAAAGGAATCTGGAAAAAACTGAAGTGAAGTAGCTCCAGGACTCATGCAGAAGAGTGTGATCCTAGAAACGGCGCACATAGTAAGAAAAGTGATGGCCTCCTAAGGAGGCAGGATGCAACCCGGAACCCCACACTATAAATACCACCCAGTCGAATTAGAGGACTGTGATATAGCAAAAAAAAAAAAAATAATAATAATGTATCCACTGTTAATACCCTTCCGGTCGTTTGGCTGAAGCAGAGGCGGTATCAATTCAAATACAGAAATCACCTCTTGACATTCAAGCATCGCCAAATAGGTTGTTACCTTCTAATGAATGTTCATGATTTCCACAAGATGATGCAAAAAAACATGCGGTAAACGTAAGACGCTGAACATAAACACATTATGTTTTTGACATAGATAAGAAGATTTTGCAATTTAAAGTACACAATTTTCTACAAACCAGATTTACATCAAGTTGTCTTATCATGTATTAACGTAATTGGCATTGCTTTTGCTTTATTATTTTCTCAGCCTTGTTACTGCTTTTTGTTATATTTTGTTGTATATAAAATTAGCGTAAGGAAATTAGTTTTTAAGGTTTTAGTTTTAAGCTTTACTTAGGTCTCGGCTGAGCGTCAAGCGAACTGCTTGTTAAACCTCCTCCCGCTTGTTAAATGTTTGTGAGCATCTTATTAATGCTAGTTTTTTTGTTTTGTTTATCTTTCGGGTGGTTGGTGAAAAGGACACCAGTGAGGATATTGGAGGAGCACAACTTTTCCCGAAAACAGTTCGGGCTCGCTATTCTACCCGCATGGTTGTGCAGCTGGCATATTTTTCTTAATCGCCCTTCGAAGGATTTGTCGTCGTCAGTATTGAAGGCGCAGGGGCATTTCTGCCATCTGCGGTGACTTTCCCCCTTACTGTGTGTACTGTCCTGCGGGCTCTGATATCGGCGCTGGATCCCGACAGAGTGGACGTGGGAGGGACATCACTGTGTTTGCCTACGACGTCCTTCTGAGCTGCAGCGGTGGGGGCATTGAGGCCCGTGAAGGTGCAAGTAGGGCGGTTGCTACCAGGTAGGGAATTTCCCTTGTGTTTTTGGTCGGGAGCACGACAGACTCCTTCCCCATGGTATTGGTAACCTGTGTAGCTGCACGCCCTTCAGATAGCTGAGTATTGGCCTGGTACGTGGCATTGTCCCAGAGAGTGTAAGAGATCACGGCTCCCCCTTATTTCAGCCTACAGCAAGGCAACTGTTTATCCTGAATCATTTGGGAATCATTCATCCCTTATTCAGTGTGAGAAGCTCTTTGCGTACATTTTTATATTTATATATATATATATGCCAATCAGTGTATATCTTGCCACGAGTGATGCTGTAATTTTCATTATTTCTTGTGTATTATCTATTAAGATGTTTGATACTTTTTATATTTAAGATTTAGTTTATAATTGTAGGTAGGAGAATTAAAGTTTTCCCCCTGTTGGTCTCTTACTTCTTTCCTCTCTGCTTAGTGATAGGTATTGGTTTATATTTATGTTGGTGTTGGGCCCATTTTACTAATTTATTTAGTTTATTCTCTCATATTTTCTTGTCTAGGGTTAGTATTAGTGATTAGGAACTCCTACGGGAGTAGTAAGGAATAAGTTGTGTCCGGTATAGTCACAAGGCTGACTTTATTATTCTTTTACTTTGATTGTTAATAAATATTGTTGAGTTTTCCTGTGTGTTTTTGTCTCCGCTGACTGAATTTATCTGGATACTTGGTAAGATCACTGTCCTCTCTATTCTTGTGCAAAAGAACTTGCACCCCGGCCCAACAAGGGTCATAACATGTCTACTCAAAGTTTTAACAGAAGTGAGAACACGAAGAACATTTTTGTTAAAAAGAAAACAAGCATGGTCTAATAGACGGAAACAAGTAGTACCCAAGATAGAAGGTACTAACTGACTATGCTAGACTCTTAATTTACTTCTGAGCTAATAAACGAAAATGATCGATTGATTTCGAGAAGTGAGTAACTCTACGGCTAGGAGGTAAAAGAAAGACACTACACATCATAAATGATATCATGAAAACAAATTACTAAAGGATATTGCGTTCGGACAAACTTGGCAGATCGTTTTGTTGTTGAATAGCCTGGCTGAGGTAAAAATGATGCCTTTGTCATGAAAAATGCATTCGTAATTTGTTGGAGTTTGTTGGAAATACGCGAATACTTCGTAATTTCGCAAGAGTATCATTTTTCCCAGTTCTTGATTCGTTAGCTAATTAAATATTTTTCTAATTACAACAATGGTAAATACTGTAGAATGCCATATATCTTTTCCGTTATTATACCAATGAGCTAATTTATTAGTAACTCAAATCTTATTGCCATGGTTGATAAAGGTGTAGCTCAGGTTGTCCGTTTAATACTGAAAACAATTAGTATTAATTAATAAAATTTTATATAGTAGCAAGCTATAGTTAAGTTATAATTACTCTGATCGATATAATAATCTGAAATTTTACAGTCATATACATGTTGCATTACTTATCCGTTTCCAAATGTATGTGACGTAAAAGAAATTCAGTGGTAATGAGTATTACAAATTAACTAATGAAATTTGCATCATATGAAAATGGTTTGGCCCATGGCAGCCTTTTTTCTTTCTGGACAGAGGGGCCATGGGGTTATAACATGATCGTATTTTGCGCCATGATTGGAATTAGGTCATTAACTAGATAGCATTGGAAAATAGCATTCATCTATAAAATTAGGGCTCATCTGGCCGGTGCCAAAATACGCGTGTAAAATCGACACCGCCAAAATAGGGCAAAGCTTATACATACAAACAGAGCCAAAAGTTCTGACGAGCCTAAAGCTTATGCGTTACACGTATAAAAACATAAAATACGTGTATTTTCATCAATTTACTGTTATAAATACATAAAAAAAAACTATAAAATGCACGTCACTGTCCAACTATTCGAAAAAAGAAATTACCAACAGCTCATAAAGAGCTGTTGGGGGTATCTAATGTAGCTGTTTGTACGCTGTGACTGATGATCAGGAGTGGAAAGAGGCTGAACCAAGGGCGAGAAACAAGCGCTAAGGGCACCAGATGTGTCTCCAACGCAACAGGATATACTGAGTAAGTAAGTACCCATAAAACACATTCAAGTAGCAGAGCCATAATCATGAGTTTGAATAGTATGTCGCCATTGTAACCCCTTTTTAAAAATTTTTGAAATGTGAAGATAAACGCTGCATTATTGTGGAGAGTAGAGACCTTTCACGAATGAGGCATGAGGGTAAATCGATGGTACATAGTGCTACTTGCAGTGGCAAGAAAAAATAGATTGCGAGATTGCATAGACACACGCATACTTACTGTATCGCATTTATATAAAACAAAAACGATTATAACTACACAGAAAAGGCATTTCATTCTTGAGGAAAGGACACTGCAAAGTGTAAAATGCATTAAATTTTATGTTTGCTGAAATCGTTAATCTCTTCCGGACTTGAGCTTAGAATTGCAATTACCGGGACGACGTCCAAGAAAAGAGTAATGAGAAATACCTTCCTTGTTCTTATCTTATTTTCTAGTCATTAAATTTCTACATGTTCGTTGTATACTTCTCCGATAATTTATTCATTTATACTTAAAAAGTGTTTAAGTTTCTTCTTTCCTTGTTTCTACGCATTCATAAAAAAGATTTTGACGAATTTTCTCTGGTAAAAGCAAGAAACTAGTTCAGCATTCCTATATGCCGCTGTTTTCGAAAACCAGTCAACTCTTCGAAACCATTTTTGAAATGCTTGGTCTTTGCCAATGCTAAAAATAAATTCTGGCCATGGACACCCACTCTACCGACTACCTGTGTCAAACATGCTAAGGAAGAAAGTAATTATAATTTATAGCACTTTCTTTTATGAAATTCTACTGTCATCAGATGGTCAAGAGATTCTTGGTTTTACCTTTACTTGTAGGGTTTGGGGGCTTGTAATGAAAACTATTGAAACCTCTTGCAGTCAGCAGAACACTGTAGAATAAAGTTAGGCACCAAATTGACTTAAATGACAACAAAATCATATGATGCATGCAAGATTTCCTTCTAGTCTCCATACTTTGGATATTCCTATTTTGAAAAAATATGCATGTTTTTGGTAATAGACTCATGCTTACTACCTCCGAAGGATGATGTCTGACGATCGAAAAGTTAAGTAGTGCTTGGCTTCGTAAAGCAATTTGATACTGGAACTACACTTCTTATCTCTTAGTCCACTTTCCTAGGTTGTACTTTAGTGACCTGTGGTTTTGAACAAGTTTATAACAACTTGGAGGAAAACCATGCATATCAACAATACAGGTATAGAACATTTCCATTTTAATACATGCTATGCATTACATATGCGTAAAATCACGTCTGAACCGAAAATACTACTTATGCTTCAAAATGCACTGTTCAATCCAAATTGGCTAACAAGCACAACGACTTAATTAGACGATCGGAAGCAGGCTGCAGTTCTGGACGGACATTTTCCAACAATTTCAGTAGGATCGATTTTGTGCAACTATATATATATAGATATATATATATATATATATATATATATATATATATATATATATATATATATTAATACAGAGAGAGAGAGAGAGAGAAAGAGAGAGAGAATTCCATAATATTTGATTTCGACGTCAACTATATAAATAAAATTCAATCCATTATCTAAATTAGCATGCATCGTTATATGATAAAAAAAGGCTGTGATTAGAAAGATGTAAGCGAATGAAAATGAAAGTTGCTTGATCGTCAAACTGTACTTACATAAATCCGTGGCATTTTACAACTGACAAGATTATACTTATGGACAACTAGATTAACATTTTTGGAGAAAGTAGTTGATCTCTTTATGAAACTGCAACCTAACGATCATTCATGCCTGGGCCAAATGAAACAAAATGAAAGTAAAACGATTTGTCTTACCCTAAATGAAGGGAAGGGTCAACTTTCAAGAGGTGAGGGTGATAACAAGGCAAAAATAAAAAAAGTGAAAGGAGATATAAGGAATAACGGTGATCTCCACAGTGCAGAGAGAGGAATAGCTAGGCAAGGGTGACAAGGCTACCTGGGATACTGGGGCGATACACTTTTAACTCACCGCAATAATGACC
>NC_061089.1:62038025-62073025 GCF_015104395.2 Macrobrachium nipponense
CTTATCTTCATCACAAGTAATTTCTCTACTTATTATTGTGTCACAAGCGAAACTACTCACTACCGAGTCCTTAACATTACTGTCTATGTCTGCAATCATAATAACAAATAGCAATGCAGCTAACACCGTACCTTGTGGTACACCGGACATTACCTTAGCTTCATCCGATTTCTCATCGTTTGCAATCACTATTTGTTTTCTGTTCTGTAAAAATTAAATTATCCATCTTCCTACTTTGTCCATTATATTATGTTTTCTAATTTTCTTCGCTAATATATTATGGTCTACCTTATCAAAAGCTTTTGCAAAGTCTAGGTAAACCACATCTGTTTTTTTTCGTTTATCATATTTTTATATATGTTCTCACGGTGGACTAACAGTTGGGTCTGTGTACCTTTTGCGGGTACAAAACCATGTTGTCCTATATCAAACAAGTTATTTTTCTTTAAATGTTTCATAACATTTTCTTAATTACCCTTTCATTCACTTTCATAATATGGGATGTTAGACTCACAGGGTACCATATCATAATGCAAATTCAAGTGGATAACGTATATACGTTTTATGAAGCATAATCATGTGTTCGGCTTTTCTTGTTTTGAAGTGCCGTAACAACATTCCCATTTTTGCTTTGCATTTTGCCAATATTATTGTTATTTGATCATTGCATAACATGATCCTATTCAACATCACACCAAGATCTTTAACTGCTTCCTTATTTATGATTGTTTCGTTATTAGGTCCCTTATACGCATATAGCATTCCTTCTTTATCTCCATAAGTTATTGATTCAAATTTATCAGAGTTAAATACCATCCTATTTACCTCTGCCCATTCATATATTTTGTTTAGGTCTCTCTGTAGTGAGTTCCTATCTTCATCACAAGTAATTTCTCTACTTATTATTGTGTCATCAGCGAAACTACTCACTACCGAGTCCTCAACATTACTGTCTATGTCTAATCATAATAACAAATAGCAATGCAGCTAACACCGTGCCTTGTGGTACACCGGACATTACCTTAGCTTCATCCGATTTCTCATTGTTTGCAATCACTATTTGTTTTCTGTTCTGTAAAAATTCTTTTTTCCATCTTCCTACTTTGTCCATTATATTATGTTTTCTAATTTTCTTCGCTAATATATTATGGCCTACCTTATCAAAAGCTTTTGCAAAGTCTAGGTAAACCACATCTGTTTTTTTCGTTAATCATATTTTTATATATGTTCTCACAGTGGACTAACAGTTGGGTCTCTGTACCTTTTACGGGTACAAAACCATGCTGTCCTATATTAAACAAATTATTTTTCGTTAAATGTTTCATAATATTTTCTTAATTACCCTTTCATACACTTTCATAATATGTGATGTTAGACTCACAGGCCTATAATTACTTGCCTCTAGTCTTGATCCACTTTTAAAAGTAGGGGTAATATATGCTCATTTATGTTCATCATAAATCTTACCTGTATCTACACTTTGCCTTTATAATATTGTGAGTGACTTTGCAATAGAATGAACTACTTTCTTTAATAAAATGGCAGGGACACCATCTGGTCCGGCTGCTGATCCATTTCTAATTTCATTATCAGCTTGCACAATATCGGCTTCATTAATATCTATGTCCGATAAATATTCACTGTTTTCATCTCTTATTTCTGTATCATTATCTTCATTATCAATTCTAGGGGTAAAGTCTCTCTTATATCTTTCCGCTAATATGTTGCATATTTCCTTTTTTCCATTCGTTAATCTCCCTTCATTTCTTAGAGGGCCTATTTCTACTCTTCTTTTATTCATCTTTTTCGCATATGAGTACAATAGTTTGGAGTTTTGCTTGATATTTTGTTAGGTCTTTTCTTCTAAGTCCCGTTTTTAACTTTCTTTTGATTGTATAATCTCTTGTTCTGCCTTTTCTATCTTACTTTTTAGTTCCATCACTTTCCATGCATTCTTTTCTTTTGCAAGACCTTTTTTCCATTTCTGATTTTCTGGAACAAGATCCTTCTGTCTCTTGGTATGCAAGACTGATGTTTACTTTTCTTCTTATGTATATGCTTATCCACTATTTTATCTAATATCTTATATAATATACCCGTATTTACCTGTATATCATCACTTACGAATATGTTTTCCCAATCTTTGTTTAATTCTTCATTTATTTCTGACCATTGTATATTCTTACTATTGAAATTGTATTTTCCATATCCTTCCCACTTTTTCATCTCTTGCTTATCTCCGTTTTCACTTGTTTTGGAATAGACTGTTAATTCTATGACACTATGGTCTGAAATACTCGTATTATACACTATTATTTCTTTAACATAATTTCCCTCATTCACAAATACTAGGATTAAAGTATTATCCTTTCTGGTTGGCAGGTGATTTATTTGTTGAATGTTGTTCTAGTAGCATATCTAATAGCTCTTCGAATTGCCTCTTATCTTCTGCACTACTATTACTCTCTTTTTTAGTCGAATTGCATCTTATCTTCTGCACTACTATTACTCTTTTTTATAAGTATAAATACAAACACAATCTCCTATACGTTCTTTCCAATCTACGAAAGGAAAGGTTAGTCTCCGGATAGGAGTATATTCCAGTCTTTGTGATTTCTACATCTATCGTCCAATTTTTCTATTACTGTGTCAAACTCTTTAGTATTAGGGGGTCTATATTTTACAATGTTCACAAATTTTTCAGATTCAAATTCTACCGCTATTAATTCACATTCTGTGTTACTATATTTCTCGTATATTTTTCCTTGATTTATGTCTCTCCCATATATCGCAGTTCCCTCTTGATTCCTATTTTTTTTATCTGATCTATAAGTTTGAAACCCCTTTATCTGATCATCATACCAGCCTCTTGGGAATACCAGGTTTCACTTATATTCATTATATCTATTTTCTTTACTTTGGGTTAGTTCTTCCAGGAACTCTATTTTTCTTTTTGAGTTACTCGTAACTAGACCCTGTGCATTCATCACTATGATGGTTTGCGTGTTATCCCCATCATTTATTATGGGTAATAATAAGGATTTTCCCATGTCTCTTTCCTGTTCTGGTATGTTATCCTTTTCTTCATTTCCAGAAATTCTGAGAGAGAGAGAGAGAGAGAGAGAGAGAGAGAGAGAGAGAGAGAGAGAGAGAGAGAGAGAGAGAGAGAGTTTGTAATTTGTGAGTATTTCTGTTTTGTCAAAGAGAAAAGTTGATTGAGACTATCAGGATTGAATGCCAAGTGATTTATTAACAGCGATTTATTAAAAGGATGGCAAAATGCAAACATAGGATAAATTATCCGACTCTATAAAAACGCAAAATGGGGAATGCAAGAATAAAACGAATAAAAGTATGGTTGAGCTACTAATAAAATTTGAACAAAGTAAACTAAAAGATAAAACTCAATGACGAAGTGAAATTATAATATCCAAATACAATTCTTCGTAAGATGAAAAGGGGAAACGGAGTTTCAGGCCAAAGAGCAATAAAAAGAATATAATGTAAATGAAAGAAAACTTGACTGAAATATTATTACGCAAGAAATAAAAATGTCATCGAAAAAGACACGAAGGCAAAGAAAAGAAAAGCTATGAAAAGATTAAACGAATGCATATTTTTCTTGATAGCTTCATGAAAATTAAGTGGAATGAGCTATAACCATGAAATTGTTAAATGAAAAAATAAAAAAACAACGGCAGGAGAGGCTTCTCAGTAGCTAAAGATATGCACACACAAACCCGCCCCCCCCATAAAAAAAATAAAAAAAACACACACACACACTTCCTCTTGTCCTTTGGTGTCTTTCGCCTTCCCCTGACGTCACCGGATGGCGGAGGCTTTTAATGAAAAGGGCGACCCTATTCCCCCATCCCGCGCCCGTATCACCCTCCCAACCTCCCAACCACCCTTCCTCACACGCTCAGAGATACGTAAATGCCTTCCATTAATGCCTTCCAACCACTTTACATGTAATTAGGGAAAGAGAGGGATAGGACTGCCTGCTACGTCGAAGCCAACCCAAGTAATGGAAGCAGCCAAGAAAGAGAGCCAGGTCGCGTGGAGATGCCGTCTTCGCTGCGACAAAGGAGCGCCGGAAGATAAATGGTACTTGAGTGATAAGTGCTTCTTTTTCTGTTTCTCATCCTTCCCCTCGTTCTCCTTCTCCTTCTCCTTCTTCTTCTGCTTCTGCTTGTTCTTCTTCTTGCCTATATGCTTCCATGTACAGTAAGTGACTCCAGGAAAGGAAAACAAAATAAACGCCATTTCACTGCTGTAAAATGCGCATGCACAGAAAACATTTTAGATAGAGATCAGCTTAATTTTAGGATTTGAAGCATGGAATTTTTCCCTTACTAAAAAATAGGAATTTCCTGTGTATTTCTCTTCTCTTCCTTCCTCGAAGTTCTTTATTACACTTCTATATTAAGATCTCCCTTCATCGAGGTGCCTCAGAATATTCATGCCATGTTGTCACTATCCGAGGATTTGTATTATTCGTATTTTTGTACTTTTCACCACTTCAGACCTTTACTAAGCATATGCGCACAGCTCATTTTTTAACCTTTGTCGGCTGTCCATCATCAGAAGCGTAAATTACCTTTCCATAAATAATAGATGGCCTCCCAATTCACTCATATATTCTGATTTCTAACCCACTATGAAATTTATTTCTTTCAAATGACGGGTAGCTTATTTTCTTCGCACAAACAATGACTCACCTCTTTTCACAGGCCACTGTCAATCTTATTTAGTTACGACGAGTTACCTGTCTTGATAAACACTTGAAAATCCTTACTTATATATACACACATATATATATATATATATATATATATATATATATATATATATATATATATATATATATATATCAATCTTATAGTACCATCTTACAACAACTTATTTCCTGTCATCTGATTTTGAATATTTTTCATCCTTATCATTAACTATAAATTCAGCATCAGCTACAAACAACTCTCTCTATCTCTGTCTGTCTGTCTTTCTCTATGTATCTCTTTCTCAATATATCATAGTCAGCATGCCGGGTTTTTTTAAGAAAATCTGAGAAATCAAAATTTGAATCTACTAAAAAACCTTCAGCATCAACTACAAACAACTCACTCTCTCTATCTCTGTCTGTCTGTCTTTCTCTACATATCTCTGTCTCAATATAAATATATATATATATACACTGTTCAAGATTTTAAGCCAGAACTAAGGAAAGTTAAGATTTCTTATAACAAGATTCATTCATCCTTGTCTATATGCATGTTGCCCCTTTGAACTGAAAGCCTCCATTCTCTAGAAAGCTATCTCTGCTCCCATTGGCTGTCCGGAATTTACCCCCAACGGGGATTGGGCGGCGCTTGCCGGGAGAAGTCTTAAAAGGGCAGCGACCCAGCAGTTCATCCTCAGAACCTCGACAGAGCTAGGAGCGCTCAGAAGCTCCTGTTACCTCGCCCTGCAGACACCTAAGCCAGGGAATTGTTTTGCCTTTTGTCTGTATTGCATTTCCATTCTTCCAAGGCGACTTCCCCCTCCTTTCTTTAGCTTCTCACTCCCCCAATCTTGGTTCAATGCTGTGATTACTCCCCTTGTGGTACTAGTAAACATCCCCTAGTTAATTCAAGCAACGAAATAGTTCTCTCTGTGTAAATTCCCAGTGATTTTCATCCCTCCTGAGTGGCCTGTCAACTTTTGATGGAAAGAAAGTAGTGTGTAACGCTCCCCCACATGTGTCCCCGCTTTATGCTAGGATACCATCTCTTTGCAGACAAACACTGTGCATGATTGTGGGAGAACTTGGGACCCCTTTGGAATAAGCCTTGCATTTCAATAACCCGTTTGCGCAAAATTCTGAATTGCGTGTCTGGTTACCCCAGCCATGTGTTTCCGGTGGAATCGACGATCAATCACCTTATTAGTTCCTGGACCTATGTAAATTAATGTAAATATAGTGTATTTAAAACTAAAGTCCAGCTTTTATGTAAATTCCTCCTTCCTCAGTAATATTGGCCTTCTGCCATAGTTTTTTTCCTCTTTTCTTTGCTGTGATCTCTCGTTCCTCCATTCAAGGCCAATTTTTTTAGTGTTAGACTACATTTTCTAGGAGTGAACGAGCAGTTCAAAGAATATACATACATACATATATATATATATATATATATATATATATATATATATATATATATATATATATATATATATATATCATAGTCAGCATGCTGGGGTTTTTAAGAAAATCTGAGGTATAAAAATTTGACTCTACTAAAAAACCTACACCTTGTGCGAACACGCTGAAACTCACTTAGAGGGGGCAAGCAGGGCTATGAACAGAAAACGTAAAAGAACCTTTTATAGAAAACACTAGCTTACTTCAAGGGGTGAATGTAAATGTAACTTGTCCACAAATGAATTATTATTTTCATAAGGTTTATCAGAAGATATGATTACAGGAGCGCTAGTTGGCTCCATGGGACTCATAAGACTGACTACTGTGTACAATAGCAACAACACATGTGCCACCAAATTGCAAGTAAGAGCACTTAAAGTGAGGATTTAGAATTTAAGACTAACAACAATGAGTAACACTGCAATGGGGGACTGTAAGTGAGTCTTCACTCACGCTGATATCCTGGGATTCAACCCAAGATTGGCACTGACGGAGTATGTTGAGTTGCACTGTTGAACTACTAGAAAAGGCATACACGGGGCAGGCTACACAAATAAATCAGTCAAAGTTGATACACAAGTCCAATGACAAGTTAAAATATGTAAAAATGCAAAAGTATATGAATTACTTGAATTCTATATTATATTACTTCAATGTGTCTAGCGGGTTTGTAGCGTAAACGAGCATCACTTGTTTCACATCAGTTTCACGTTTATTTTATGCTCACACAAGTCTCTGATGGAGACGGGGATGTTGAGGAATGGGAATAGGAGAAACCAGTTGAAACAGGGAATGAGGGCTAAGAATAGCAGGTGAAGGGACGACAGAACAAATTACAATTTCAGTTGCCTCAGTCCGTGGATGGAACAGGCGTAGTCAGGGCCATGGCGTCGGCAGAAGGACAGGAGTTACTTGCAGATTTCACCAAAGGATAAACAGCATAAAGACAAAAGTTGGAAATAGCAGCGGGCCACGTCATAGAGCATGACACTGCTTCCAGACAGTATGATATTGTGTCAGGTTAGGGTGCACTGCTCGGCATACTATGCGAGAACTGGCTAGGACAAAGTGTAGTTTGGTGGGCCAGGTCAGGACATATTTATACCAGTTGAAAGAAGACCTGGTCACATCTGGTTCAGGCTGACGTAATTCTCCTCGGGTGCTTTCAACTCTACCACCAATCTTGTTAATTACCTGAAAAAGGTCACTGGATGATGGCAGAGGAGTGTGGAAAATGGGGTACAATTGAGCCTGTCATGGGTCAAGAGGTTTAGGACGACCATTGATCATGTAGGTATGTTTGTGTGGGTAGGGTAGCAGAGGCAGAAGAGTTTTTGATAACAATAGCAAGGAGAGGGATAGAGGTCAGGTAGAGGGCAAGAAGGGACAGGTAATCAAGACAAAAGTTGGAGATGGCGGGCCAAGCCGTAGGGTGTGGCACCACTTCCAGACAATATAGTACCGTGTCAGGTTAGGGTGTACTGCAGGGCATACTACCGTGGGACCTGACTAGGGCAAAATGCATTTTAGTAGGCTAGGTCAAGCCATATCTATACCAGTTGAAAGGAGAGCTGGTCACATCTGGTTCAGGCCGGTGTGATTCTCCTCGGGTGCTTTCATCTCTACTGCCAATCCTTCTTAATTACCTGAAAAAGGTCATTGGACGCCTGCAGAGAGTTGTGAAAAATGGGGCATAATGAAGGCTATTGTGGGTCAAGAGGTTTAGGATGACCACCATCAGGTGTGTTTGTGTGGGCGGAGTTGCAGAGGCAGAAGGATTTTCGATAACAATAGCGAGGGAAAGAGGTCAGGTAGAAGGCAAGAAGGGACAGGTCATCGAGGCGTGTGAACTTTCACAAGTTGGAGGGCAACTAGCCGCTAATGGCTTCTTATGAAATAGACTGGTGACCGAAATACAATGGAGTATAATAGAAAAGGGGCTTCTATTTCCTTAAGTGCAAGTGATCCTTCTAGGGATTTGGCATATGGCCGGCATTAGTCTGTCAGGGGAATAACAAGCTACCATGCAGGTGTGGAGTGTCATTAAAATCATATTCGCAAGGGAGAAGGGGCTGACTCAAAACACAATCTCTCACAGTGGTCCAAACGGTCAAAACAAGATGGGGGTCGCGTTTACTGGATTTGACAGTTCCTGTTCCCCTAATTTATTCCTTTAAAATATTCTTTCAGTTTTCACAATTTGTTAAGAAAATAAAATTAAAATGAGGGGTCCAAGATGGACGCTCGTAGCAATACATACATACATACATACATACATACATACATACATACATACACACACATGCACACACACACACATATATATACGTATATATATATATACAACAAGGATCTGAAGGAGACGTCATGTACCAGTAATTGTCCATTCATGACGTCTCCTTCAGCTCCTTGTTGTATGTTGGTTGATAGCAACGCTTCCATATCCATATATATATATATATATATATATATATATATATATATATATATATATATATATATATATATATATATATATATATATATATAAATGCATGTAAAATATTTGTAAAATAGAGATTAATAGGTGGAAGATAAATAGATAGGTAAACTGAAATATACACAGCTAGAAAATTGCTGTACAATGCTGTCGATTTATATACCCACAAAATATACAGAAACGTATATTTTAGGCGAAAATTTATGCATGCACTACAAGTCGGCGGAGCATCTAAGAAAAGTTATGGAAATGGTCCTCCTTGAACTAGTAAGGATACGGCACCCTAAGGACAGCGTAAAGTCATTGTCTGGCTGTAGCTAAATAGTGATAAAGAACTTGTAAAATATACTGTTCCCAGGATAGGAAAGGCTAAGAGAACTTATATAAGTGTTCCTTTATAATGAATATTTTTTGCCTTTCTCAAAAAAAAGGGGAAAAAAATTACCCGTACTTCCTCACTGGCATTTTCTAAATTTTGAGCACGAGAGACCATGTTTTCTTAGCCATCATTACACACTAACATTTTCCATACATCGACATATATAACATCTAACTGAATAATATCTACGAAGAATTTAACTGCATGATAATAATAAATAACACCCTCTCGCTTGTAAAACCGAATTTAATTCAGAAGCTCCCTTTTCTGCATTTTTATTTGTCTTATTTCTGTTAGCCCGTTGGGAAATTAATCCCCAGAGAAATTCTTAATGGGTAACTTAATGAGAAATGTCATCAGCACAGCTAACAGATATTTGTTGGCGGTCAGAAAACGCTTGAAATTTCAGTCTTTAATAAAGGTGAGTGCGCTGGCACTTACAGCAGCAGACGCCAGAAAACGACACATGACAAGGGTACAAATTTAAGAAATTATAGACTTGAGAGAGAGAGAGAGAGAGAGAGAGAGAGAGAGAGAGAGAGAGAGAGAGAGAGAGAGAGATTGTTCAGAAGCAGCTTACATATTTTTCACAACAGTAATTAAGGAAAGAGGAAAGAATAATAACCGATAATTAAAAGTTAATATACAAATAAGGAAAAAAGATAATAAGATACAAAAGAGAACGAGAACGAAAAAGATTTAAAAACCTAATCAGAAAATAAACATAAAAATAATCTTGTCTAATTCTGAATTGCGTGTCTGGTTACCCCAGCCATGTGTTTCCGGTGGAATCGACGATCAATCACCTTATTAGTTCCTGGACCTATGTAAATTAATGTAAATATAGTGTATTTAAAACTAAAGTCCCAGCTTTTATGTAAATTCCTCCTTCCTCAGTAATATTGGCCTTCTGCCATAGTTTTTTTCCTCTTTTCTTTGCTGTGATCTCTCGTTCCTCCATTCAAGGCCAATTTTTTTAGTGTTTAGACTACATTTTCTAGGAGTGAACGAGCAGTTCAAAGAATATACATATACATACATATATATATATATATATAGATATATATATATATATATATATATATATATATATATATATATTCATAGTCAGCATGCTGGGGTTTTTAAGAAAATCTGAGGTATAAAAATTTGACTCTACTAAAATATACATTTTATTGTGGAGGCTTTTTAATAATTTCCAAATGAATTTAGGAATTAATGTCTCTGACTTTGGTATTTTTATTATCAATAATAACTTGCTGTCTGACTTTCATTTTTGAATGCGAAAAATGAAATGATTACTGGGTAATAACTTCAGATGGCGTACATGCTTGTTAGAGAATGTGTATCTGTCTGCTGTTTATTTCTTTAATTAGCTCCTAGACTTGCGATACATACTACTGCTTCAGAGTAACAAGTCATGTTTGTGCATTTTATAAATTTGTGATTTGTGCTAACGTAAAACACACGGTCCGTGACAGTGGCTCAAAAGGGATCTGCACAATGATAAGGCGAATAAAAAAAAATTGTAATGTCCCGTAAGCTTGACCTTTGACTTTCAGAGGTCAAACCTATTAAACATTGTTCTTGAGGAAATTGTCGTTTCATCATCTAAGCACGAAAAAAAAAGATAACTTGACGGCAACAGATCCCTTGAATAATTTCAAGGGATCTGCTTCAGAATCGTTATTGTTGAAAAGCTTCTGTGTACGTGGGTACACAGAAGCACGCATATATCCACTGAGAAAATCATACTTCGACTGCTGACTCAGTGGATGATCTCCTGCACAGAAAACTTTCATATCGGTCAAGAAAGAGAAGCACACTCACATGCACACACACACACACACACACACACACACACACACACATATATATATATATATATATATATATATATATATATATATATATATATATATATATATATATATATATATATATATATATATATATAATATATATATATATATATATATATATATATATATATATATATATATATATATATATATATATATATATATATATATGTAGCTCCACGTGAGCCATTGCGAAGGCTACTTGAGGAGAATAATTGTTTGCCTCATGTACCTGAACAACGCGACAAGTACGAAGAAAGCAGGAAAAAACGAACCCTCAAGATCACATTTTATGTATTTATTTCTGGCACCATAATTGCTATCATGTTTTGCTTGTTATCAATGTTCAGATGAGAATGCTGCACATTCGACCATATGTACATTCATTTGAATTGCTTATTTCTCTTTTCTATATTTGTTACTTTATGTTCGTAGAGAAACACAAATGCCTTGTTGTTACTTCCTCTTCCTTCCTGTCGAGAGAGATTACATTACAGCCTGCATAGGCCTATTATATTGTAAGAGTTCGAATTAATAGCACTACCTGCATCCCACACTGGTGACCCTGGAGAGATGACCAGCCACACCAACATCAGTGATCCACAAAGCATTCCTGAAAGCCTTGCAACAGCCGCCATACGACTCCCACCAATCATACCCCACCAGCCAGAGGTATGGTTTTTCAGAGAAGAAACAATCTTTGACACAGAAATCACCCCACAGATACAAAAGCAAATGCCTTCTTCAAATTTCTACCAGACAATGTTTTTGAACAGTGATATACGACATCCTGAAAGATCAGCTGAAGTCAACCTTCAGCATACCGCCAGCCCGGAGAGCCAAGAAGTTTCTAAGTCACGTGGAAGTCCCGACTGGCGACGACAAACAGTCACATGTCTACAAACAGCTGTGACTCCTCATCACCCTGCCAGCTGAAGTTGGAAGACAAGAGTGAACCCTGGATACAGTGAGGGAGGTACTCTCATGACACAAAGCCTACTACTAGTAGACAAAGTCCACACAGCACACAAAGCAGCAGATCCATCACAGTCAGCAGTAGCACCAGCAGCAAGCCATACTGCACAATCATCCTGGAGTGACAAAGAGAGCGATGAAAACAAAGCAGCTGCCCCTATCTACAAAAAACGATTTCATAGGCAGGAGGGCAGAGGAAAGCAGATGCAGAAAAAGCAAGAACCACTTGAAGGAATCTGTTTCTTCCATTGGAGACTTGGGGCAAAGGTGAGGAAATGCGACAAAGGCTGCCTGTTTTCAGAAAACGTCCAGTAGGGCTGCAGAGGTGATCCAACACTACTAATATCAGCAGGGGCCAAACAGGTTGCCTCGTAAGAGAAGTCGCACCTGCACACCGCTGTCTTTCTTCCAGATATGAAAGGCGAATGGAGACATGCTTTGATGTAGGAGATGAGATGTCAGATGTGGAATTCCTGGTCAACACAGGAAGCTGTAGGTCCTTTGTCCCAGCAAGACCAGCAGAGTGGATAAAACCTGTACACACCCACCCCTCCCCCAAAATCTACAAGTCTCAACAGCCAGCTAACAATGTATGGAACTCGGGAGATGAAAGTCACATTCGATGGACAGGACTACAACTGGTCCTTCATCACGGCAGTTATTATGATAGCATTATTAGGAGCAGGCTTCCTAAAAGCAAATAACCTACAAGTCGACATCACAACAAGTAACTAGTAGCAAAAGACACGAAGACGTCATCCCCAAAGAAGAAGAACAAATGTACAACAAGCAAAGAGACAATGTACAACATATGCCCCATTGCCATAGAAATGTCACAATGGCTGAACTAATACGAAGACATATTGAAGGATGATCTAAAACATGGCCCCAGAGAACACACAAAGCACAAGATCAAGCACTAAATACAAACAGAGAGCCCCTAATACACTTGAAGTTCAGACGTCTGGCTCAGGAGAAACTTGCCTATACCAAACAAATGTTCACAGAAATGGAAGAAGCCGGAATATGCCAGAATGCATCAAGTCCATGGCCATCAACATTACACATGGTTCTAAAACCAGATGGAACGTGGTGAGCCTGCAGAAACTACAGAAAGTTGAACATAGCTACAAAACTAGACCGATACCCATTACCAAACATAACAGATATAACAAACATCATGAATAGGGCAAGAATATTTACCAAAATAGATCTACTGAAAGGATACTTTCAAGTGCCAGTAGCAGAAGAAGACGTAGAAAAACAGCAATAATAACACCTTTTGGTACATACACATTCAACTACAGCTGTTTTGTCTTCCCTAACTAAGGTGCAACATTCCAAAGACTAATGGACGAAATATTCAGGGACCTTTCATTTTGTGTCATTTACATGGATGACATTAATTTTCAGCGCAAACTTAAAAAACATCTCAAACACATAAAAGAAGTGCTTAACAGATTAAAAGATAACAGTCTAATAGTGCAAAAAGACAAGTGCGAGTGGGGACAGAAAACAGTCAAATTCTTGGGACAAGTAAGCAAAGATGGCATAAAACCAATACCAGAGAAAGATTTCTCAAAACCCACAACAATAAAATCAGTGCAAGAATTCTCAGGGCTCATAAACTATTACCACAGGTTCTTACCAAAACTTGCACAAATAATGAGCCCCATATATCAATGCTTAAAAGGGATGAAAAAATATAAAAATGGGAAAACAAACAGGACATTGCATTTAAACTGCAAAAGAACCAATAACTGACAAAATAACACTGTTTCCTTTACTCCACAGGTCCCTCACACTGACAACAGATGCTAGCAGCATGGCAATGGGCACCGTACTCGAGCAAGACACTGATGATGGTCGCTGCCCATTAGCTTTCTACAGCAAAAAGCTAACAGTAGCAGAGTAAATATACTCAACGCTTGACAGGGAACTCCTCGCAATCTACAAAGCAGTCTGACACTTCCCCCATAAACTCAAGGGACGATAGTTCGTGGGACAGACAGACCACCAACTGCTGGCGCATTCCTTTATGAAGACGGCAGAAGCCTGGTCAGGTGTCAACAACGGCATCTGTCATCGATAGCTGAACACTCCTACACCATCAAGTACCTGAAGGGATCATCAAATAAAGTAGTGGACGTCTTATCCAGAAATAGCGGAAGCACAAAAGGACTATGAAGGACTACAGGAGATGCAGCAGACGAATTCCGCCGTTACATGGAGTGAATTGTCAATCAATGGAGGGAGAGCGACCATCACCTGTGAGATGAGTACCGGTTGCCCTCACCCTTATTTGCCTGAGGGACTAAGAAAGAGAGCATTCAACCTATCCTACCCATCAAGATGTTCAACTGCCCGAATAGTAGCAGAATTGTACATCTGGTGGGGCATGAGGAAGGACATGAAAATGTGGGCAAGACAATGCATCCCATGTCAAACTTCAAAAATAACAAGACGCACAGAAAGTGGGATAGAAGAGTATGAGACAACAGCCTGCATACTTGCCCACATTCACGTCGACATTGTGGGCTTCTACCCTCCTCAGAGGGGCACAAATAATCATTCCTGATAATAGCTAGGTACAAGAGATAGCAATGGCAATACAAATTTGACAAAGACTGCGGAAAGTTGTGTCAAGACCCTCATGGACTGGGTCAGCAAACATGACGTTCTGCAACTCATCACTAGTGACAGGCACAAACTTCACCTCTGTACTATGGGAACAAAAATAACGCACACAAATGGAATAATAAAGAGAAGGCTCTGGTCATTAAAAACCTCACTAACAGCCAGATGCGAGGGGGTGGGGGTGGGGTGGTGGGTGGGTGGGTGGGGGGAAGTTAGAGGAAAGAACTACCGTGGGTGCTAATATAGACTTGGACCTTGATTTTGAGAACAACAATACAGACAACACTTCAGAGGATATGGCCAAGTTTTCAGCTGATCCAAATAATTCGAAGTCAATATCTGATGTAATTGAATAAGATTTTTTTGTGATATATACGTAGGTGACAACATTGTTAAAAAAATCAGTGCAGTATCCTCATTTAGGTCAGGAGATGACTGACACTCAAAGTGACTAAAGATTCTGGATCACTAAAATTAACATAAGTCATCTCTATATGGCGTCTGATTTTTTTTTTTTTTACAATTAAACCTTATGAGATATGTATCCAAATCCATTCACGAATAAGAATACTTGCCTGTGAAATGAAATCTACAGGTGTTAATCTTCCAGTGAAGTAAATCAATTTTTTTGCTAAATTTTTGTGTCCTTTAGGACGAGATACCTAAACAAGAAAATTGAGATAGAAAAGAAGAGTAAATTGTAAACAATAAATAATAGAAAAAAAATTTAGAGGATTAAAAATTTTTTTGTCTTCTTGACTTATTTCATGAAAACTATATTTCTATTGAATAATTTTTTTTTATTGTTTTTAAGGAATTTGATGTATAACTACCCTGTATTTGTGAAAAAAAGAATAAGGAACATGAAAAGAAACTGGCAGGGCGCTCTTATTTTGGTAAACAACTCGTTAGACCTAACATACCTAGACCATGATAATCATACCTGACCTTTCGCTCGTACCTGCATCGCGCAATATATATATATATATATATATATATATATATATATATATATATATATATATATACTATATATATATATATATATATATATATATATATATAGGACAAACGACCGGCAGCTGACCGTCAAAATACAAGTTTACCCAAGAGCCTAATGAGTAATCCTGCTGAGCACATACTTCAGCTACAATTTATAGATAAGCCAATTAGGGGAAGCTCTCGCTAATCGGATAAAATTCACGTAGCCTATTTGGCGAGAGCATTTAATCAGATCACAGCCAAGGTCTGTGCCTAACGAACAGCTGTATTGGAAGCCGGGCTAGGTCTTACAATGAATATTCCGTATGCTTTATAAAGTGTTTGTGAGAGAGAGAGAGAGAGAGAGAGAGAGAGAGAGAGAGAGAGAGAGAGAGAGAGAGAGAGGTCTTATTCTACATAGATTATATAGTCACTTTCGCTGTCACGAGTGACTTAGATGTGAAATTTGGCAGAAAGAATCGAGTGGACATTTTTCTGTATTTTTCATTGTCAGCGGAACTAGGGGCTACTTTGAATAATCATCACTTTATGACAACATGTAAACAAAAATATATAACGTAAATAGTATACACTTCTTGAGTATATTATTTTCCATTAAATGGAAAAACACCTTTAGTGTAGGTATTAAGCGTCCAATCAGTCAATTATTACCTTTTGGTATTCAGTTATTTGTATACCAAATTTGTTCCTGTCAGTGTAAGAATTTAGTGTTTAATTCATCAGTAACTAAACAATGTTCTTCTGTTTACAAAATTTGCAGAAGAAAAATGAGCTAAACACCCAAAAATATAAATTTCTTTTATCATCTGTGATTATTCAAGTGTTCATAAAATCGAACCATGACAAGAAATAACCTAGAGCCTGAAGTTATCTTAACTTTCTTATGAATGAGGTTTCCGATTATGATTAACGAAAGAGTGGAGAGTGGAGATAGTGAGATATAAACATTCTCTTCCGTTTTTCATGTGAGAATACCATTCAGCTGAAATTAATCCTCCTGTTCTATGTAAATCTCTTTTCTGTTTCATCTGCTTCTTTGTAAATATGTTTTGTGCACAAACTTGAAAGGGAAGTGCTGCACAATCCGCTTTACAACGTTTGCATAATACAAATAGTCGTGAAATCGGTATTACTGATAACGACAATATATACTGCATAAAATAGTCACAGAATAATGTATTTTGATAAAAGAAAAATGTCAAAATAAATAAGATTTTCCCCAGAATATATTTTATATTTTGTTTTCGAATAATCAGCTTTATGAATGAACAAAGAGAGGATTTACGATTCTGCAAATATCTTCTTGCCTCCAGAAGACGCTGCTGGTTTCCTTGGTTAACTGACTAAAATGGAGAAACTCAGGTTTTAAGATAAAGCTTACTTGAAATACAAATAAGAAAGTGCGTAGGTTTGGCAGTTGATAAAGAAAATATTGTATAGTTTTTCGTAAGTAACGAGAATTCTTCTTAACAACGAAGGCTTGAAAACAGTATTATTTTGAAAAGCAACTTGATTTATCGAAAGAGTTCAGAGACAGTTTGTTTTAATGAAATGGAACCAGAGCTTTTGGCTAATGAAATACACCCACGTAAGAATTAACGTAAAGGGAAAGTTTCAGGCCCCTGAAATCACATGATGGAAGAAAGGAAATTCGGTTAGTAGGAATAATTATCATGGGCATTTACATTCACAATTATATGAACATGCATAATCAAAGCAATTATAAAACATACACATGAGCAGACACATACCCTTTGTACCGGAACCAGTGCCACTCTTACATGATTAAGTATGAAATTCCTCCTGCAAATGCGATTGAAGAGGAAAGGGAAAAGCGAATAAAAAAGGCGAATAAACAGACCCCCAAGGTCGAACGGATATCTGAGAAAGAGGAGTCCATTAACAACATGCATGTTTTTCCTCTCTTGCAACTTCCGTTGGCAGGATTTTACCCTCTTTTTCCCTCGCAACGTGAAAGGGTTGGAGTTATTTCCAGCGGAGGAAGACTTTGTAGTTCCTTAAGAGCTTGTCTACGTCGTTCAGCCAAACATCGGTTTCTTTCTGTTAAAAGAATTTGAGATAAGAAAGAAAGAAAGAACGAACAAAAAGCGCACACGCAACGCCGACTTTATGACGAGACTGATTCAGGGTTTAGTTTTGTAGTACAATAATTAATTTCTTTTCACAACTTAATTTTTGCTGCAAGATAATATACGGTTCAGCTTGTAACGCTAATATATCCCACTCATTTGAGTGGCATGCAGAGTAGTCGATTCAGACTTTTTATTGTTGATCGATTCAATTGTTTTATTTAAATTCTATTTTGTTTTTGTGGTTTGTTTACGTACCGTTGTCTGTTATGTTTAGAGTGCTGTTATCAAAATTATTTGTATATGCTTCTAACTTTGGAATTTTCTTATTCATTTAGATACTTGACATGCTCTTTCAGAACATGTAATTTCGATATATAGTATGGTTAAGGGGTCCCGTTAGGGATGATCGCATTTAATCTTCTATACTGTCTACCACTTAATAAATGTTTTTTCGTTAGATTTAAGTTACTTTTATCACCATCACCAATAAACTGAAGGAATTTCATGTTAATGGAGACTCCTTTTTATCTTGAAACAGAACTTTGTCTCAGAATGTCAAGATTTTGTTTAGGATTTTTTATTTCTATTTTGTGTAAATGGATGAAATTTGTCCGTTTCCATTTACGAAAAATCCTTTCAATACCAGATACAGGGCATATTTCCAAACCGGAACTGGAGCAGTTGTAGTCACATCATATGGCTGCGAGCATGCATGTATTTCTTAATAAATAGACTTTTTCGCAACTTGTTCAGTAAGATTATGTGATTTTAAACGCACATTCGAGTTAAAAGGTAGGCAGTTTATAACAAAAATAACCTCATTCATTAGGGGAACAAAATTTCTGACATCTTTCCCTCCTCTCTTGAAATACGAGCTAAAATCTTACTCTCTTGGAGTAAGCAACATACCCATAGAACCTCTTGTAAATACCTCAGATGTTAGGGTACTCGAGTTTATCTTACATGTCATTTCGTACCCTTCCAACTTTCCTACCTAAATGTTAGTCAGTCTGTCTTGTTTTGTTTACGAGGGAAAAATAATCTCTCTCCGGCGCGCGTGTCGTCTGCACCCTAATATTTACGTCTACCTTTTCATGGAGCGAGTTCTTCCCGCTCTCAGGGTGATGAAACGCGTCGGCGATGCTCGTTTATTTACGGCGTAGTATTTTTTCACAACTTAATTGCGTTTACGGTTTCTCTGTCATGTTTGCGTTACATGATATTCTTAGTTTGTCTGTCTGTCTTAATCTTCGTTTCTAAACATGGGTGCATTTTTATATCTCGTCTTTTTATATATATATATATATATATATATATATATATATTATTTACTATAATTATATATACATATATATAATATATATATTATATATATATATATATATATATATAATATATATATACAGGAAAATGATAGGCAGAAATCCAAGCGCTTTTGTCTTTACTAAGACATTGTCAAGGAACGAATGAAATACAATTGGAAAGAAAGTTATTATTTTCATGTGGTATTCGCTTATTTAATGAAGTCACGTGCATCTACTTTAATTTTTTAAGCATATATATATATTATATATATTATATATCATATATATATATATATATATATATATATTATATTATATATAGTAATATATATATATATATATATTATATATATATATACACACTGTATGTGGTATAAAATTTATAAACATATATTAATTGATATATATATTATATATATATATTATACATATATATAATTATTAATATATATATATAATAATATTAATGTATATATAGATATATTATATATCTATATATATATAGTATATATATATATATCGAGTGTTTCGAAATTAGAGGCCCCCTCTACAGCATAAAATAAAATTGATATGGACAAAAACAAAATTAATTCAGACCAGGTATTTATTTAAGTTTCTCTCTGAATGTTTCATATTTTGTGTGGCCTCCATCTGCATGTACCACAGCCTGCATTCTTGAGGGGTATAATTTCAGCAAATCACAAAAAAGCTGAGACTCAAACTCCATTTCCCTGAGCACTTCGGTCACCTCTTTGCAGGTCGTCTAGGCTTGGTATATCATCATAGTTCACTGTGCGCGCTTCAACACGATCCTTTAAGATACTACCAATATTTTCACACATATTAAGGTCAAGGGAGCTACCTGGAAATTCACTTGACGAGAAGAAATCGATACCACTGTTTCGAAGCAGCTTCTGTGTCTGAAGAGCCTAGAAACATGGTGCCTAATCATGCAAAAATGTGACTTTTTCAACAGATAACACATTTTCAGAATCCTTGACGAAAGGAAATATTCCATCAGTAAGCACAGTTTCTCTGAAGTATTCGCCATTCCATGACTGTCCTTTTCTTTGATGATCCACATTAACCGTTTGGCTGTGAAACAGAAAAATTCCCAAACATTCAGGAAATATCACAACTTAGCGACAGTGCATGTCATCGCTGATATAATTCAACTTTGCAGCCCAAATGATGTCATTTTTATGATTTGGCTTCCTGACTATGTAAATGATGCAGCAACATGGAGAAAGTCAGCTTCATCCCAATCTTTAAGAAATGAACCACAAAACCATGCACGGTCTTCTCTCTGTCGCCGAGTGATGTTGGGCTTGTTGATACCATGAAATGGCTTGATACCAGATTTTCTCAACTCAAGATATACAGCACTATAACTTTTCTTCTTTCCCCTTTTTGTTTCTAGATCAAGCGCCAATTTACGTAAAGACTTTCTTGGTCTACTGTAATGGTAATCGCTTCATAGCAAAGAAAGATAAAGGAAAGGAAAACGCATCTTCGAGAAGTTCTGCAGCAAGGAGGCATTTGCGCCCGTGTTGGAGACGCCTGTTCTCGCGGTTGTTCTGGAATCGCCGGGCGTGTTGGGGAATGCAACAGGCGCCGAAGTGTCGTGAGAAATGCCGTGATTTCTGATGCAATACATCTTCGAGATTCTTCTAAATCGTTCCCGTAATCTCGGGAGCCTGTGACGCTCGCTGGTAGCCCTGCCCCCAGATTGCCATATAAATACGACTGACGAAGTAGAAGAGAGAGATCATCAGTAAGAGCCACAGATCAGATTATCAGTGAGAGATCAGCAGCAGAGATCATTAGAGACAGATAAGAGAAGAAGGGACGGACGAAGGATTCAGAGAGAAAAAGTTGCTCATGAATTTGATCAGATTCTGGTCAAGTCGTCCGGGAGTGGACGACCGAGGCATTTCGATGTAGAGCAAGACTTCAGAGAAGAAACGTTCTGCAAGAGGTTTTGAGAAGTTCCTGCCCTTCGAGTATCAAGAATAGACATTATTTTCTGCAATACGGAGTCAAGAAGACGTCTGCAATCGCAGTTCTCCTTTTGTGAATCCATCGCTTTGAGTCGCAAAACTGGCCCGCAAGTACTTTCATTACCCCACCGTCTCCCCAGTTCATGCATTGTAAGATTTTGCCTTTTTTATGTAAATAGGAGATACCATTCTGCATTTATCTTTGTTAGTAAGCTTGTAAATAAACCTTTGTTGTGTTCGCGTATCTTTCTATGTTCGTATCCCCAGTTTCAACTGTTGGTGTTGAATTCTTTTTGTTTATCATAATATCGAACTTGGAGCGGACCTCTCACGAGGCCGTAACATTGTGGCGACCTTGCCAGGATATTCAGCACTTTAACAGTTTGAAACAGGGAGAATATAGAAAGAACCAGAATGAGTGAGATGGTGAAAGAGTTTACTGAGTCGGGTAAGCTACTAGGTCTAGAGGGGAATGATCTCCGTGAGTATGTTGAAAGGAAAGAAAGAGAAAAGTATGAGAGAGATGAAAGAGCGGCTGAGAGAGAGGAAAGAGCAGCTGAGAGAGAGGAAAGAGCTGTTGAGAGAGAAATGCAGCAACAAGAAAGAGAGAGAGATTGTATGCATGAGCAGGAAGAAAGAGAGAAAGAACTTATGCATCAGTTGGAAATCGCTCGGTTAAGTAAAGCACTCTTAACAGTCAGTCAGGCCAGAACGAAAATGAAACTGATAGGTTAGGTATGAGTGCAGGTTGAAATTAGTACCAAAGTTCGATGAGGAAGATGTTACGACATATTTCATGTGTTTTGAGAAGTTAATGGAAAGAGTAGTTTCTCCTAAAGAAACGTGGACTTTATATTTACAGTCAGTTTTGAGTGGTAGGGCGCTTATTGTGTATAGTTGCATGTCTAAGGAGGAATGTGATAATTATGATATTGTGAAAGAAACTGTTCTTAGTGCATATAGGTTAGTACTGGAGGCGTACCATAAGAAATTTAGAAATTTGAGAAATTATGAAAATATCACGTATGTAGAATACGGTAAGAAGTTAGAAAGGCTGTTTTATGATTGGTTAACTTCTGCTAAAGTTGAGGATTTTGATGGTTTGAAGAACTTAGTGTTGTTAGAAAACTTCAAAAGTAACGTATCCCCTGAGATTAAGCTTTATATAGAAGATAGGCGAGAAGGAGCAACTAGGTTAGCTGACGAATATAGTCTAACTCATAATTTGAGTTAGTAAGAAACGAAATGATCCTTCATCTGGTAGAGTACAAAGCGGTGAAGGTTTCAGTCCTAGTAATAGCAATGCGAGTAAAAATGACTATTCCTGTTATACATGCGGAAAACCTGGTCATACGTCTAAGGTTTGTAAGAGTAAAATGGCATCTAGTGGCTTAGAATTAACTTGTTTCCGATGTAATGGGAAAGGGTATTTAATGAGAAATTGTGCAGTAGAAAGGAAGCACGGTAAGAAACCAGTGTCTCTAGTTAACCTTTCGTCAAGTAGGAATGATGTGGTGAGAGAAACTAGGAAATTTTTTGGTGAATTTCTGTCAGAAGGCGTAGTTTCCTCTCTTGAAGGAGTATTTTCGAGAGAGGTGGTCTTGCTTCGAGACACAGGAGCTGCTGTCTCACTGATTAGGAGAGAGAGTGTGCCGAACAGGGTGGAAATCAACATGGAAGAAAAAGTCATGTTAGGTGGATTTCCTAACACTTGTGTTCTTTGTCCTTTGTTGAAGTTGAATTTAGAAAGTCAGGTAGTGTCAGGAGAAGTGAAACTTGTAGTTGTTGACAGTTTGCCCGTTGATGGCGTTGAAATTATTGTTGGTAATGACTTAACTTTATCCAAGAATGTGAATCTTGTTGTGAGTGAGATTCCAGTGCCTGAAATGGTAGTAACTAGGTCGGGTTTAGATACAGACATAGACTACGGTCATAATTTGTTCGTGGATTCGAACGAGAGTAAGATCGTGGATTCAAACGAGAGTAAGTTCGTGGATTCGAACGAGAGTAAATTCGTGGATTCGAATGAGAGTAAGTTCGTGGATTTGAACGAGAGTGAGTTCGTGGATTCGAACGTGAGTGAGTTCGTGGATTCGAACGAGTGTGATAGAGGTGGCAAGGTTGATCTTGGCATGAGTGTGGCTGAGAAACCTGACTCTATTGTTGACAGTGATAGCCAAACGGAAGGTGTAGCTGTCGAGGGTAACGTAGTAAATGTACTGGTATCTAGTACTAGTTACGGTGATGAATTAGGCGCTAACCTCGTGAATAAGGATGAGCTAGTCAAGTTGCAGAGAGAGGATGAGAACTAACCCGAATTTTTGAGTGTGAGCTGGATGATGATCTCGATGATGTGTGTAAGGAAAGTTTTTGTTTAAAGGACGAAGTTTTGTGTCGTTATGTTCGACCTAAGTCAGGTAGTAAAGGGGAAATCATCGAACAATTAGTGGTTCCTAGGAAGCTTCGTGAACTAGTTTTGAAGTTAGCACATGATGAGCAAGGACATTTGGGAGTAAATAAAACTTTCAAGTGTATTAGTAGGGTATACTTTTGGCCTAAGATGAGGAGTGACGAAAAGAGATATGTTTTAAGCTGTCATGAATGGCAAATTACGGGAAACCGAATCAAGTAATTCCCAGAGTTCCGTTATGTAATATTCCTTCAGTAGGCGAATCTTTTGAGAACGTATTTATCAATATGGTCGGACCTTTGTCTAGAAGTAAGGGTAGAGAAGACTACATAACTAATCTAGAGTATTATAAAAACGATTTAGGAGATGCTTGGCAACTAGTGTAGGAGAACGGAAGCGCTGGGCAACTAGCGAGAGAGAGAACGGGAGTGGAAGTCAAGGGAAACATGATCTTAGAGCAAAAATTAGAAGTTTGTGTGTAAGAGATAAAGTTTTAGTATTAGTCCAGAAAGAAAGTTCCTCTTTACCTTATAAGTTTGAAGGTCCTTTTTCAGTGTTAGAGGAGAGGGGAAATATACATTATGGAATTAATATGGGTAAGAGTAGAGCGAGGTCAATGAATGTAAACTTGCTTCAGTGTTCGATGTGACAGTATTACCAAGAGAAATTAGTTTTGAGAAAATGCAAGAGGTGTTTTAGCATTTCAAAGTTTTAATCAGAGTTCAGAAAACAGAAAAGCTAAGAGGAAAGGATAATGTGGTAGCTAATAGCCTCTCTAGAATTTTCCAGAATGAGTAGCCTAATTAGCGTTTTCTGTTTTTGGCACGAGTGTGTGAGTGGAGAAACGTGCGTGTTTGACTGGATTAAAGCTTTATGCAGAATTGTTCCCCTGCTGTTTAATTCTTGTTTCTCTTTTGAAAAAAATAAAATCAGTTTATTTAATTTTTTTCTCTTTTTGGGGGGAACGTGTAATGGTAATCGCTTCATAGCAAAGTAAGATAAAGGAAAGGAAAACGCATCTTCGAGAAGTTCTGCAGCAAGGAGGCATTCGCGCCTGTGTTGGAGGCGCTTGTTCTCGCAGTTGTACTGGAATCGTCGGGCGTGTTGGGGCACGCAACAGGCGCCGAAGTGTCGTGAGAAATGCCGCGATTTCTGATGCAATACATCTTCGAGATTCTTCTAAATCGTTCCCGTAATCTCGGGAGCCTGTGACGCTCGCTGGTAGCCCCGCCCCCAGATTGCAGTATAAATACGACTGACGAAGTAGGAGAAGAGAGAGATCATTAGTAAGAGCCACAGATCAGTTTAGCAGTGAGAGATCAGCAGCAGAGATCATTAGAGAGAGATAAGAGAAGAAGGGACGGACGAAGGATTCAGAGAGAAAAAGTCGCTAGCTAGTTTGATCGGATTCTGGTCAAGTCGTCCGGGAGTGGACGACCGAGGAATTTCGATGTAAAACAAGACTTCAAAGAAGAAACGTTCTGCAAGAGGTTTTGAGAAGTTCCTGCCCTTCGAGTATCAAGAATAGACATTATTTTCTGCAATACGGAGTCAAGAAGACGTCTGCAAACGCAGTTCTCCTTTTGTGAATCCATCGCTTTGAGTCGCAAAACTGGCCGGCAAGTACTTTCATTACCCCACCGTCTCCCCAGTTCACGCATTGTAAGATTTTGCCTTTTTTATGTAAAGAGGAGATACCATTCTGCATTTATCTTTGTTAGTAAGCTTGTAAATAAACCTTTGTTGTGTTCGTGTATCTTTCTACGTTCGTATCCCCAGTTTCAACTGTTGGTGTTGAATTCTTTTTGTTTATCATAATATCGAACTTGGAGCGGACCTCTCACGAGGCTATGATGTCTTTTGACTCCTGAGAAAGGACTTCAGACCTTCCAAGATTCTCACTCTTTTTTCGAGATAGTCATGTGGATTTTTGTTCCAGTTTCTTTTAAACAAAGGATTCGTCTCTTTTACTATATTTAGCTATCCAAAAACGTGAAATGAAGGATGCGCCAGCATCCCTGGCCTCTCTGAAGGTTATAGCTCGGATTCGATCAATCCATCTGATTTCCTCCAAGTCGTTAGCCATGGCTGTATCTAACTCCGTCACTCACTCTGAAAATACAAGAAATGTAAAATGAAAAATAGCTTAATAGAAATTAAGATAATGTACTTGGGGATAGGCTATAGCAGAAAACTTCATAACTTTCCATTTGTTCTATGGAGGGAGGGGGGCTCTAATTTCGAAACACCTAGTATGTATATATATATATATATATATATATATATATATATATATATATATATATATATATATATATATATATATAAAAACGTTTATCACACATCCTTATTTCATATCAATAGGTATTTCGAGTTTTGTTGAATATTAGACAAAAAGAAAAGATTATATTATGAGGTGCAGTTTTGTTCCCCAGAGGCCTCTTCAGAAACCCTTTGTTCTATATAGTAAAAGGCAAAGTTGCCTATCCAGTCTGATAACAAAAATTATGATCATCATGCTTTCATGACCCTTGGGTGCATGATAATTTATTCAAATATGTTATGGGTAGTGGCTGTTTTGAAAATTTAATTGTCAATGTGAACAAAATAGCGCAAAATCAGCACACACACACACACACCCACACACACACACACACACACACACATATATATATATATATATATATATATATATATATATATATATATATATATATATATATATATATATTTATATTTTATAGAAAGAGTAAAACCAGTAAATGTACATACAACATCCTTACTTTAGTTACGATGTCTCATCATCAGGTCTGACAACAAATAAACAGAAAAAAAAAATCACTAAATCACAAACGATCATTAGAGTACAGTAATGTTACACAAAAGGTTATATCAAAAACTAGTAATGTGCAAGCATAAAAAAACGAAACAAAGCAACATTAAAAGAAATAAATACCTTTATCATGAAGGAATATATACACACACTAAAAATTAAAACAGCATTTCGGTGGACCTCTAGTTGTTACTGAGGGAAAGTTTCAGCTTAAAGTGTATAGACTTTCCACTATTGCCAGTTCCATGGGGGCCACTCGACTGGAGAGAATGGGAAATGAATCTAAGCATGGACGGTGATCACTATTTTCTGCATAAACCTGCATGGCACTGAATGGTGGTTTTGCTAAAAGCCTATTTGCTCTAGCAGATTCTGTGCCATACGGGATAATGCAGAAAATAGTGATCACCGTCTATGCCTAAGTTATTTTCCATTCTCTCTAGTTGAGTGGCCCCCATCGAGCTGGCAATGGTAGAAAGTCTCTACACTTTAAAGTTGAAACCTTCTCTCAGTAACAACGAGAGGTCCACGGAGATGCGGTGTTTTTAATTTTTAGTGCGTGTATGGTGTGTATGCCTTCATGATGCAGGTATTTGTTTCTTTTAATATTACTTTAATTTTTTCATGATTGTACGTTACCAGTTTTTACATAACCTTATGTGTAACATTACTGTACGATTATTTGTGATTTAGTGATCTTTCAGTTTTTATCTTTCTGTGTTTTATTGTTAGTCCTGATGATGGAGACAGTTACTCCGAAACCGACAGTCGTAACTAAATAAAGGATGTTTTTTGTACAAGTACTACTGGGTCTTACTCTTTCTATCAAGACTCCGCTTTCCACGGGACAAATCAGTTGCAGATGTATATATACATACATATATATATATATATATATATATATATATATATATATATATATATATATATGCATGGGGATACGGAGGGACATGGCTAGCGACGTTTCGAGACAAACTTCCATCTTCAGACGAAAGTCAAGAAATAAATGTTACATTAATACAAAACAATTAAGCAAGTTAACGTAAAATTATTATCAATTACACTATTTCTAAGTAAAATTACGAATTAAAAAATCTCAAAGAATGAGTATTATATTAATACAAAAAACGTTTAAGAAAGGGAAATGTAAAATTATAAACTGTAAAATTATAAGCAATTAAAACATTTCTAAGCAAAATTACGAATAAAAACATATTAGAAAATATTAAAACCTGAGGAAAATACCTTGCTCAAGCAGAGTCCTGCCGATCCGTGTGGAAAAAAAAGGAAAAGAAGAGGCAAAGAACGAAGTGCCGTGGCTTTATTATAATTTATGTCTGCCTTACAGGTTCTGGCGTGATTCCTGATATTTGGTTGTTCAGTAGTGGATAATTTGCTGCCCCTTCGGTAACTTACACCTCACTCACATCTCACTTTGAGCAACCGGCTCGTACTTCCTACGTAGGTCTGCTGATTACATCGGCAGAAATTAAATAAATATACTGCACCGGACTGCATCAAGGAGAGCAATTTCTCTTTGTGCTTTAGGAAGCTACCAATGGTTCTAGGATTCATACAAGTGACTCTGGCATCAACTGCTGGATAATGGTGGTTTAAAATTTTCTTAAGGGAGGGCAAAAACATCCTGTCATGTATATAAGGTAATTTAACATAGTATCTAAGCTTCTGTGCTAAATGGACTGCACCACGTGGATGAAAAAATTTATCGATGGTATTTTTGACGTTTCTAAAAAATAGGCCCGATGGTTAACAATTGCTGTTGAAAAATCCCTCAAGAAATATTATTTCATCATGGAATAATTTCCAACTCGATGTTAGGTTTATAAGCCCTGTTGAGGAGTGTTGATAAAGAATCTAATTTAAGATTATAAAACAAAAACTATAGAAATTCAAGCCAAGGCCGGTAAAAGTAGGTTTTCTTTGAGTTTTTAATTCTTAATTTTACTTAGAAATAGTTGAATTGATAATAATTTTACGTTAACTTGCTTAATTGTTTTGTATTAATGTAACATTTATTTCTTGCCTTCAGCCTGAAGGTGGGACTTTGTCTGGAAACGTCGCTAGCCAATAAAGAATCCAGTGTAATGTGCCATGTTCTTCCGTATCCCCATGCCTATTTCACCGAGGGTTAGCCACCAGTGATGAAGAATATATATATATATATATATATATTATATATTAATATATATATATATTACCAATATATATAATATATATATATATAATACATATATTATATCCTATATATATATATATATATATATATATATATATATATCTTATATATATATGTATATTATATTATAATTTAATGGATGTATTGTAAGTGTGTAAGTGCATCCTTATTTTGGTAATGTTCGAATCCTGCTACAAACGTCACAATTTCTTCATATTCTCATATTCTTCTATTGGGATCTTTAGCTTTGAAGCGACAAGCGAATCTAAAAAGCGTGGAGAAATCGAGTAGTTAGAATGGTATTGTGGATTTTGCAATTAAACACACACACACATAAATATATATATATATATTTATAAATAATGTGTGTGCATTTTATTGCAATAGCTACAAGCCATGTTTAGCTTCTCGATTTCTTACACACACACACACACATACATATATATATATATATATATATATATATATATATATATATATATATATATATATATATATATATATATATATATATATATATAGTACGCTTCCTCAAATAAACAGCCACAAATGTAAATGATTACGCAAAGCCTGTGTACTCCGGCAGCTAATGTTACGATGAATTTGCATATGGTCAAGAGGCCCTCTATTGCGCAAACTTTTTCCAAGTTTATGTTAATATTTGCATATTCGTATCCTTGCTTTTTCCTTTCGCTTAGAAATATGCGGCATATCCTTTGACACTAGAAAGTACAGGTTTAAAGGGACACTTTAGATAAATAATGTTTCCATGATCACATTATAGGCAAAAAATTATATTTTAGTTCCTGAGGTAATAAAAAAATTCGTCTCTCTTTGCAGTACGAGTTTAACCCATTACTTTCTCTATTCCTCCAAAGGTGACTAAAATGAAGGGATGAGATGATGGTAATGATAGCTTAAAGAATGTGCAGCAAATGATAATAGCTTCTTAATCAGAAAGGACGAGTATTTCATGCTTACCTCATTTAAAGCAATCACGTCTAAGGGGAATGAATTTATGTGAAAGAAATATTCAGTGTTGATAAAATAGACCGTTAAAGTTGGTTTGACAAGTAGAGTTAAACAGGCGAATTAGTTTTTTTTTTTTATAGAAATATGTGCTTTTAAGGCAATAAAGCCACACGATTTCATTACATAGAAGTTATGAGCTTTCAACCTGTTAATATTAAAGATTCCCAGGACTAACAGGACAATAAGGAAGAAGGCTCTCAAATACCCTTACGACACTGAGGATATGGACCCTCAAGACGGGTTCTGTTAGGCACAGTGACTGAGACCACGGCCATTCTCCTTACTGAGAAAAGGGGTCCACAGTAATCTGAGGCTATAAGAGTATTAGCACTCAGGCAATGAGACCTTAAGGCAATAAGGATATAGATTCTTAAGGTACTGTGTTCCTGTAACGTTGACCTCTTTGAGCCATAAATACACTGAGTTCACGGATACTTAAAGCGGCAACATATTCCAAACACTACAGATAGAAGAGAAGAATGGATAATGAAGGATATCGAGGAAAAAAATGTTCGTGCACTTTGTATGTCTATCCACAAATTATTAAAATTTTTTTTTAGAACAGTCCTTATTCCCCAAAATTGAAAAATGGATTAGTTGAGTGATGTATAAGCATTATGAAAATTCTTGCACTTATCTCCATGAAAGTAACTCATACTGACCCTGTAATCAAATTCTGCCTAGAAAGTCGAGCTCAATCTCATATCAATGTAGGTAAAAAAAAGAGAGATGAGGGGAGAAAATATTGGGTACCGGAAGAAAATAAAACTTATTTATAGTTACAACTATGGGGCCCGGCGACGTTATATACTCATGCTTATATCGGTTTTATACTACTTTCTAGTGATGGCTGAGTGGTAACAGCTAATGAGCATAGCAAATGATCAGAAGTCAGACAACGGAAGGCCACACCTACCCCCGTAAATAGCCCTCGTTCCTTATCTGTGTATGGCACCTAGACACGAATCCCTGTTCTGTAAAATTCAGAGGATCAAAATTCTGTGCTAAAAAATAATGGATGAGAAATTAACGTGAGCGGGCGAAAATACAAACTAATAAGATAAAATGACAATGTAGAGACAAACATGTTATTATTGTTAATTTTTATTGGTGTTTATTTTCTTTTCCAATCAGTTTTCTCGTTTTCGTCATCTAAGCGATGTTATCCAAGGTACACTTATTTCGTTTTCCTTTCTGTTCTCTGAGGCTTTCGATCTATGATCTTGTTTGATAAAATATTTCCTCAAGCGACCTTACTTTTAATTGTAGTTTATTCATAGTCTCGATAGGTTTTCCTGAAGATACGCTTTCAGATCTGAGTCATTATTATTCATCGTTTTTCATATGATTTTGCACACACACACACGCACACTATATATATATATATATATATATATATATATATATATATGATATATATATATATATATATATATATATATATATATATATATTGTTGTGTGTGTGTTTGTACATGAGAGCGTGTGTGTGTGTGTGTGTGTGTGCGCGTGGGTCTGGATGCATTCAGAATATTTCATGATCTTATGAAATTAAAATCTAAGCATACTGTCTGTGGCCCATATGATCTCGGATAAAAACCTTGTCATTCTACAATAGTCAGGTGGATAAAGAATGTAAGCATATCCCACATGAAATTAAAAGGAGACACCAAGACTCTCGACTTTATTATAAAAGGATATCATCATAGTACTGGAATACGAATATAAGCCCCTACTTGCTATCGTTACTTTGTCGAGTTCCTTCTCGACCAGTATGGCAGGACTCAACTGCTTTACATCTTTTTGGCGCAGTTCTTATCCTAATCGAAACATAAAATAAAAGTCTCCAAAATAAATATTCAATTTCCTATTTGTAAACTTGACTTGCTTCTGCTTCAGTGAAAGTTTACATCGCAAAGTGTTTTTTACTTTGTTGAGCGCATTACTTGCAATTTTCGCTCGAAAGTGCTGGCCCATGTCCCGATGTCCTTCTGACGAAGACGGACAACACGTCAGAATCAGCACTAAATTATAAACTGTAAGATAGCTGTGAAATTATGAAATGAGTATCTCGCTTTCTTTCACAGGTTCAGAAATTAAACCCTGACATGCTTTGCCCCCTCGTGTTCAATATAGTTCTGTGATCATGCGCAATTTAACCGGAGAAATTGTGTATATCTTCTTAAAACCTAGGTTCCATTTCGGTTTCTGGCTACCATGGTTTTCTTTACATATAAAGGTAAATATTCTTAGGGTGAAATGATTATCCTTTTTTCATATCATTGTAGAATAGTAACCATATTGGTCAAGAAGAGATGAAATGTAGAAAAATTAAAAGAACTATAATAAAAAACCGTTTTTCATCTCTCGTACGGCTTTGGCGACTTTCTTTCAATTTGGAGACTGATTCATTTTTATGCCTCTTTCATGCAATAGACAACTTTTAATCTCTGAGGAAAAAACAGAAACGTAATTTTCCAGATATTCACTTTTTCCGTTTTTACTTGGCCCTCGTTGTCATTTGATTTGTCTGAATATCAGAAGCTAAGTAAAAAAATGTTGTCTGTACCTAAAGTAAGAATTGACATATTTCGAATCAAACGATCGTTTTAAAGCACTGAAATGGTAAAAAACACAAAAAAAACATGCAGACGCATATATATATATATATATATATTATATATACACACACACACATACACACACACATATATGTATATATATATATATATATATATATATATATATATATATATATATATATATATATATATGTATATATGCATTATCTGAATCTGATAAACGAACTCTACTGAGTTCCTTCGAACAAGGAATCCAAAAGTTTTCAACAGAATAAGTAGGAGGTATGGGAGTGAAAAAAACTTTGGAAGAGAGAGAGAGAGAGAGAGAGAGAGAGAGAGAGGAAAAAGTTGAAATTGATTTCTGTGTGGATGTGTGTGTGTGTATATGTGTATGTGTATGTGCATGTGTGTGACTGTGTGCGGATAGCCAATGGCGTCGGGGTCCCTGATATTCGACTCTTCTCTCTAACTTTTCCAGTAAATTCAGTGTCGCCGAGATGGAACCTGTATGAAATTCCGGCTAGCAAAGTTATGGAAGTTAGATTAGGCTTTGAGGGTGACAGCGCTGCAGACCGTCAGAGAGAGAGAGAGAGAGAGAGATAGAGAGAGAGAGAGAGAGAGAGAGAATGGTGATATCGTGGTGAGGTCAACTACGTGTAAGATAAAATAGTGCGTATATCTACTACCTAGAGAGAGAGAGAGAGAGAGAGAGAGAGAGAGAGAGAGAGAGAGAGATGGTAATTTGAATTCAAGGGGAACAGTACACGAGGCTAATTACTATAAACTTTTCTTGCGTAAAGAGAGAGAGAGAGAGAGAGAGAGAGAGAGAGAATGATCACCTGTAGTTGAGGTGAACAATGTCTAAGGTAAATTACTTTTCAGTTTTATGGTTCACTGAGAGAGAGAGAGAGAGAGAGAGAGAGAGAGAGAGAGAGAGAGAGTTCAAGGTGAGGTCAAAAATACACCGGAGGTAAAAATGCAAGAGGAGTAGGCGACATGGAATGAAGTTGTAACTCAAGGCGGAAAACGACTGGAGTTCCGGGCAGCGGGTGTTGTAAAAGAAGGAAAATGCGGAGAGGAGGTGGTTGGAATGAACCAGTAAAGAAAAAGAATGAAAGAATGAACTGGAGGAGGGCAAAATGAGGGAGGTCTGGTGACACGCTCGGGTAACTACGAAGAGAAGGATAGTCCAGATGAGGGAAACCATTTCCTTTCGTATAATGCAAGATGGATTTCAAATGCTAAACGTTCGGCTGTGCCAATTCCGTTACCTTTTTTGTTTTGCTTTCAGAAAAGTGAAATCATCAGCATCGTCGTTGCTGTCAACAACAGATGATGCATGATACATTCAAAATGGCAGTGACAGGCTTATATACAAAAATAGCCCATGTCGATGCAGAATACGGAAGGCAACTATTCATATTTACATCATCTATGCTTTATTAGCTTTATTAAGAAAGATCAAAATCAGCAAAGTTTACGTATGGTTCACGCCTTTTAAAGAAAAGGGGAATTCCCCAAATGGAAACTAGTAACTAGTTATTTAACTTACCTCTCTCAGATTCTTTGGGGGTAGCAAGTGTATGTAAAGCAAAATAAGTATTATTAATACTTCTTTACACACACACACACACATACATATGTTACCGAGGATTCAACCTCGGTACATTTTAAAAGTATGTTGGTAGCAATGACCATGCAGCAAGACACATCCGTTTTCTCTCTCTCTCTCTCTCTCTCTCTCTCTCTCTCTCTCTCTCTCTCTCTCTCTCTATTACCTAAGGCAATTAAATCAGACTTGTGAACTATAAAAATACATTTTTTAAGAACAAAGCATTAACCAAATAAATCAAGTTCTTAACAAAATGATTAAATGAAAGGTTGAACTCAAAATCCATATATCTCAAAATTGAACTAACCCCGTCCATCCCTTCTCTACAATAACCAACACTAGTCTAGTCATAAAAATAGAAAAGTCATAGCACAGTCTAGTAACACCACGGAACATCAGTTAAGTTCCCATTTCCAAATAAATTACCACATCAGTTCCCCTTTGTTCCAGATCTGCCTATAAGAAGACAGAACACATCGATAAGCAAACATTATAAATCAAAATCAAAAGGTCAAATTAAATAGAACATCTTTGAAACAAAAATTCAAAATACAGTCAAGCCACACTTTTGGCTAAAAAATAAGTATGCTTACCCATTCAACACAGATTACACACACTTAACCAAAAACACAATCAAAGGAGTCATCTTGGCCCTTTGCCGACTTTGTATTGTTCTCCCATTTTGGCTAACTTACTCTCTCATTATGTAAGGAAATAGCTCGCATGAACACAAGCACGAATTAACACACAAGACACTCCCAGATAAGTGTCGTCACTAATTTCGTCACAAGTTCATAACGTCATTATACAGATCATTGTTCACGCCCAAGAATCAGCCCCAAACCAGATTCAGAAAGCATATCTGCATCCGCCCGCGCATGGAGACACAGGACGTGGTCTGTTCTGCTTAGGCAGCAACCTTCGACATTGCGCCACCCAAGGAAGTTCTGTCAGCATTTCCAAAGCTGAGCTGTCTTGTCACCTTAGGACCACTGTTTCCATGGAGAGTTAAATTGATGACCCCTACATTCTAAGAATGTCACTGCCCATCACATTACAACGGTGTCTTAATTATATTGTCAATTACTCATTGTTTCATATACTATATATATATATATATATATATATATATATATATATATATATATATATATATATCCATGTATATTATTTTGAATTTCCACAGAACTGAAAGTAGCATTCTTTCACAACCAACAACAAAATAGATTGAAGCCATGAGTTTATTTAAAATCATCATGAAGATTCTGCTAACATGTGTCATAAATTACAGTATGGAAATGACACTAGCTCATCTACAAATTCGCTGGATAATTTTCACGCGGTATTTTCACGATGACCTTTGGCAAGGGAAACGAGCAACACATAAAAGACATAATATACGCTGATGGATTATCCGTCTGTACCACTG
>NC_061089.1:62083025-62093025 GCF_015104395.2 Macrobrachium nipponense
CAAATCATTAAATATGACAGCAAAGTTGCAGTTTATTAGTCTCTTGCTAATGTTCTAGATTTTTCTTATTATCATCCTCTATTCCTCAGGTAACTGATGAAGTAAAGTACCAAAGTTCATTTTCATCGACGTTTTATTGCTGAGGACGCTTCGTCTTTTCTCGAGACATCTTCGGCTACAAATGAGAAACTACAAAGAATTTCATGCATATACATAACATTCTTTCGAAGGACTGCTAGTCAAAAATATAACTACTTAATAGTTAACATCCAATATTCAGCAGTTAGCATTCCGAAATTAACAGTTAAAACACAGATTTATTATTAAAGGTTTTTACAGTCGCCCTGTTAACTCTGACCAAGAATGGCTATTTAGTTATTTACATACATGGAAATAACCTGACGAAAAATAAAAAGTTGAAAATAGAAGGACAACAAAAAAAAAAACGCAAAGGAGACATTCAAATAAGCGAATATTGTATTTACACACGTAAAAACATAAGTAAAATATAAGTACTAAATTATCAATAATAGGATAGAAAAAAAACACAAAAATAAAGATAAGTAAAACATTTTCGTAAGTCCAATAACAACGACACATTTTTAGTATGTTGTGTTTCTTTTACTTTCACGATCGGAAGGCAGAATTACTGCGTTCATTCCTTGCACGTTTCAGGGAGGCCTATGCATAATTATATATATTGCCTCGAGGTATTTAATCTTTTAGCATGGAAACATTGTCAATAATTTCGGTGTTGGCCTCGATCACTTCACTGGTTACAGCCGCATCATGTGGCGCCTCTCGTGCGATTTTTAATACTATCATTTTGCAAGTGCATATTAAATCTTCTTAATAACGAAGTTGTAATATTCCCAATAAAGGTAATGTTTCGTGACTTGCAGTTCGCAATTTGACATGTATACTAAATTGCACCAATCAAGAGATCGCTTCTTGTCAGAGTTATTGTTTATAATCAATAATCAAGTTGGCAGTTCTTCAGTTCCTATAGTACTATATCTGTAGCTCAATTTTAGTATTTTCCTCTATCGGTATTACTCCCTCGTCCTACAATTTCTTGAAGTACCTTCTCGTTTGTCTTATAAGCAGTGCTCATATAGTTCCTGTAATATAATCTGAGAACATTCTCTCTTTCTCCATTTTCATTCGGTGCAAAAAGCTATATTTATTCATTTGAATGTCACTTTTACAGTTCTTTGTTGACCTTCTATTTGTAACTATTTATTTTTCGTCTGGTTGTTTCCAAGTATGTAAATACCTACATAGCAATTCTTGTTAATTGTTATGCCAGTTATAAACACGTTTAATAACAAATCTGTGTTTTACCTGTTAATTTCGAAATGCTAACTACTGAATATTGCATTTTAACTATTAATTAGTTATTTTTGACAAGTAGTCCTTCGAAAGAATGTTATGTATATGCGTGAAATTCTTTGTAGTCTCTCATTTGTAGTCGAAGATGTCTCGAGAAGAGACAAAGCGTCCTAAGCAATAAAACGTCGATGAAAATGAACTTTGGTACTTTACTTCATCAGTTACCTTAGGAACAAAGGAAGACACTAAGAAAGATAGAGAAGATTAGTAAGAAACTATACTCTGCAACTTCGCTGTCATATTCAACGACATTTGCATAAAGGAAAGTTACTGCCAACACTCTCACACACACACACACACACACACACACACACACACATATATATATATAATATAATATATATATATATATATATATATATATATATATATATATATAAATAATACATATATTATATATATATATATATATATATTTGTGTTTAAAAACGTCTTTAGGAGTAGCTTTCACACTTTTGAAAAATAGGTTTGAGTCATAAGTTTAGAAGCATTTCTTAAATAATGCTCAAAAACTAGTACATATTTCTAGAGCAAGTTTATTGCAATGATGAAATGAGATTAGAGCAGATAGATATATTATGGTACTTTTGCCAGCCAAATCCTTTTATAAAGGACAGGAAACCGACATAAACCGACATCTCGCGAAAACCGGCAACTGCCATGAAAAAGATGACGAACAAGCTAGAAACGAGTAGTTCACCGTAACCGTGCGACAGAAGGATGGAAGTAAGTTTTACCTTCAATTGTACCACCTACATCGAATTATTTGCCTTTTCGAAATCGTTGTGTTGGCAAATGCTTCTGAGAATTCAGTTCAAGATGGAAAGTTATGCTGTTGCACCAGCAATATCCAGTTGTGAATGAATACATGAATTTATGCACAACTCTTGAATTTAGAAGGCGGGAGAATTCGTTTACATTTCATGAAAACTGACTAACAGTGTACACAGTTAACAATAGCGACCGCCTTGCAGGAAATCTTTCGTAAGAGGCTCAGAAATTGCTCGCCCCTGGTAAGCATGTGAGTCCTCTGTTTATTACACACGCACACATGCTTGTGACAGGATGCTTATTTATGCAAATACAAGTATGTGTCCGCATACGCTCACTCGTCCACACACAAATATATATATATATATATATATATATATATATATATATTTATATATATATATATATATATATATATATATATATTATATATCCTTTATATATATATATATATATATATATTATATATATATATATATATATCATATATCATTAATGGAACTTAAGACGAGGAATTTCTATTATCAGAAGAAAACACAAGTTCGAGAAATAACTTGACTAATCAGCATATGCAGGACCGGAGATTGGGAACAAAGGAACGTTACTTCTTGCCTTACTGAGAATAGTGACGTTATCGACAATCCTCATTAACACTTTCACTAACTTTCCTCAAGTAGAATGTTCAGTAAACAACAACTTCCATTATCAATAACGACCGGTAAAGAAAGCTAGCATGAAAAGAACCATTGCGCTTCTCTTCAGTCTCCTGGTGACTCCTAGCAACACTCGGAAAGCACAAAGGCCCCATCGCATGACTTCATGGCTACACGTCTCATTTCCTTTGATTTGCCATGCATGTGAATGTCATAAAAATTATTAATGGCGTGGGGTGGATATGCTTCTGCCCTATGATATCCTATAGAAGACTGATAAAAGGAAAGAAATACAGTATTCACGTCGTCGCAAGATGCAAGTACAAATGAAGAAAATGTGAAAATTGAATTTACGAGTTTTTAAAAATATATTTAGGTATAGATGAAGATGAGTAATTTCAGTTTTACATGAAACAGTCAATGCTTTCGTTACTACTTTAGATATACTTATATTTACACAAACATACACACATATATGCGTGTGTGCGTATACATATACATGTATACTATATATAGTATGTATGATAGAGTGTAGCCACATATTTTTTGCATGTGACAACGACAGTGTACCTGGTGCCAGCCTCTCTCATTAATGGCTCATTTATAAAACATGTAGAATGAAGGTACCATTTTCCATGCTTTTGGGCAGTACGTAACGGGCAGTACGTAACGTTACTAGAATGGGGAATTGCCACCTCGATCTTTCCATATATTACCTCTATTTTTGACGGTTTGGTGTATTTGGAAGACTAATAAAAGTACTAATCGAGTAGGTATCAATCATTTGGAGGAGCGGCAACAATCTGTTTTAAGAAGAATTTTAGGGGAGCAAAGTTTTGAGTCTGTGAATAAATCATGATGTATAACGGGAAAAATTTTGAGTTTATGAATAAATTATATTGTTTAAAGGGAAGTGGTTGAGATTTATGACGGAAGTATGTATAGAATAATAAACACTGTGGCAGGGGGTTGTAGGGGACTTTAAATGTTTAGTAGATAAAATTATGTGCACAGGACTAACGAGAAATGTCGTGGAAAGGAAGGCCAAGGAAGAAAGAGACAGTTGAGAAAATTGTAGAAATCGAAGGACATTTTGAGTGAGAAGAGAAATGTTGGATTAGAGTAGCAGTTAAGTGATAGGGAATGGGTCACATACTGCCTGTGAGAGGAGGAACAAGCATCACAGCACAACCACCTACAAACTTAGTCAATACATGATGTGGCAGCATAACTCTGATTATCTTCTCACGAGATTTTTTGCAGTTTGGGTTGGGTGCCGTACTGATGCCAATAACCCAGTTTTTAGGCGATTAATGTTACAATTATACGTTCATAGAGTAATTGGCGTTAAAACATTTACATCATTTATAGTTTGCTTAAGCACACACACACACACAGATATATATATATATATAATATATATATATATATATATATATATATATATATATATATATAAGATGAATGATACAGGGAAATGATAGTCAGGAATCCAGCGCTTTCGTCTTTATTCAGACATCGTCAAGGAGCTACTCCTTTCCACGACATTTCTCGTTAGTCCTGTGCACATAATTTTATCAGTAGCTCCTTGACGATGTCGAATAAAAAGACGAAAGCGTTTGGATTCCTGACTATCATTCCCGTGGATTCGCTTATTATGAAGTCACGTGCATCTACGGTGATTTTTAAGATATAATATATAATATATATATATATATATATATATATATATATATATATTATATATAAATATATCTAAAAGATAAATGCCACAAAGGAAAAATAAACGAAGGAGTCTGCAAGATCTTTGGCTTTAAAAGCCCTTTTACTGAGCAGATACTGACAAAAATACGAGAAAAGACAATACAAGAAGGTTCGTATAACTGACAGATAGTGATTATAAAGGGATTAGTACCTAGAATCCGACACACCTGGAAGATAAGAAACCTTCCCAAACAAGCATAAACAATGGGTGCAATTATAGGTTTAAGACAATCATCTCAGATACAATCTCCAGACAATTAAAGGATTATAGGTGACAGCTATTCGGAACTTGGTAAACAAAACCATATTCACAAAACATGACAGACATACATTACAACAAAATTTAATAACTCTAAGGCAACTGATTTTTATTTAAGTCAGTAATTATATCTTTGAGGTCATTCTTAAACATGTTACAGATACAAGGGTCTAAATGAAAAGGCCACGACTAACATTGAAATTACAATGAAAAGTAAGTTGTATTAAAGCAGATTCTAAAAGATTTCGTGATAAGACATCTCTTGACCATGCAATTACTGAACTATCAATCCAATTAATTCGGTGGTTGTTTTCACTTAAATGAATGAATAATGCATTAGATTTTTGCCCAGTTTTTACAGAGTATTTATGCTGGCTAGCCTTAATTCTAAGCCTTTGCTGGACTGTCCGAGACAGAATGAGGGACAATCCATACATGGAATTTTATATATTATGTTGTTGCTTTCTCTGGGGCCATATAAAATTCCATGTATGGATTGTCCCTCATTCTATCTCGGACAGTCCAGCAAAGGCTTAGAATTAAGGCTAAGCCAGCATAAATACTCTGTAAAAACTGGGCAAAAATCTAATGCATTATTCATTCATTTAAGTGAAAACAACCACCGAATTAATTGGATTGATAGTTCAGTAATTGCATGGTCAAGAGATGTCTTATCACGAAAACTTTTAGAACCTGCTTTAATACAACTTACTTTTCATTGTAATTTCAATGTTAGTCGTGGCCTTTTTCATTTAGACCCTTGTATCTGTAACATGTTTAAGAATGACATAAAAAAATTAATTACTGACTTAAATAAAAATCAGTTGCCTTAGAGTTATTAAATTTTGTTGTAATGTATGTCTGTCATGTTTTGTGAATATGGTTTTGTTTACCAAGTTCCGAATAGCTGTCACCTATAATCCTTTAATTGTCTGGAGATTGTATCTGAGATGATTGTCTTAAACCTTTAATTGCACCCATTGTTTATGCTTGTTTGGGAAGGTTTCTTATCTTCCAGGTGTGTCGGATTCTAGGTACTAATCCCTTTATAATCCCTATCTGTCAGTTATACGAACCTTCTTGTATTGTCTTTTCTCGTATTTTTGTCAGTATCTGCTCAGTAAAGGGCTTTTAAAGCCGAAAGATCTTGCAGACTCCTTCGTTTATTTTTCCTTCGTGGCATTTATCTTTATTTATGGATTTATCACGTTCCTAACTTTCGTGATTCAGTTATACATACATACATGTATATATATATATATATATATATATATATATATTAGATATATATATATATATATATATGTATGCATATAGTATATATGCGTATATATAAATCACCCATATGCCTTTCTAATTACACGTGTCGAATCAAGAAAATATTATCCTTTCACTCTTGCATTTTATAAAGAGGCTACTAACTTCATCCCTTTCCATCATAGTTAGGACTCACTATAGTCGACTGACTACCTAGGATATAATTTATTAATCAGCTTAAACCAGCGGAAAATAACTATATCACTTCGTCCTTGCCCGTGACTCGAATACATCCGTGTCTTCTTACTATACGTAGAGGCAAGACCAAACGTCTTACTGCTGCTCCCGAGAGAGAGAGAGAGAGAGAGAGAGATGACTGTCGGGAAAATATGGTAATGCTCCTTGAGGATCACAGGCATCATTCTCATTTACTCTGGGTACTAAGATTAACTGCATAACCACTTCGCTGAGAAAAAGATTTGAATTAATTTTCACTTTTCAAAGTATATCCAGACTTACAAAATCCCGCCTAAATAAATATAACTATTATATAACTTTTTCGCTACACATGCAAACGGTTGTCAAAGTTTGCTCTTGGGAAAGAATACAATGGTTGTTATGCAGAGCCTGTGAGTGTAATGCGCTCGAATTTTTAACCTAATTAAAAAAACTTTGCCCAGAAGAGACATTCCGACGTCCTGGGTTAAATGTGTAGATAGGGGAAATGATAATGGGCATTGCTATGACTAGAAAACTTTTCAGAACCGGTGAAGAAATTCCGATAAAACATTATTTTAGCAGATTGATTCATAAGAAAATATACCTCTTTATCTAAAGCCTCCAAATACTTTACGTACGTATCACTCCGACCACGCACGCATACACCCACACACACACAAATATACACACACATACGCACACACACAAACACACACGCACACACACAGTTCTCTAAGCTCAATGCAGCTTCTCTGTTATATGGTGTTACATTCTCTATATATGGACCATAAAAGAGAAGTTTAATCGAACTTTATTTTAATTGGGGACTGACGAAGCAGGTATATATATATATATATAGTATATATATATATATATATATATATATATATATATATATATATATATATATATATATATATATATATATATATATAGTACTGGTAATCTCAGGCACGAAGATATGGTAATTAAATTGTATTCCACAGACACACACACACATGCATACGCACACACACACACACACACACACACACATATATATATATGTATATATGTATATATTATATATATATATATTATATAATATATATATATATATAATATACATATATATATGTCTGCTTTGTCAGACCCTAGTTAAAATAAGTTTCTCATTTATGGCCCCTATATAGCAGTAAACACACATATTAATGTCACTTCCTACAGAAAAGCGCTGTCTATTATGTTACATGGAAATGTGGCTAGCCTTAAATAGAAATTTAAGGTTACCTTAATGACTATTCATTCCAGCATCTGAATTATTACTTCCACTAAAATAAGGAAGCTTGCTTTTTCTTCCCCGTAATTTTGCTAATTATTATAACGCGGCGCCAGAAACAAGAATTTGTTTGTTTTTTATTCTTTACGGGAAGACATTTTTTGCTATATATAATCAAGGACATAAGTGTATCAGAGCTTCTACTACCCGTATAGCTAAGAAAACCTTCATCACAGCCATTCCATGCTGAAGTATCATGCTGTAAACCTAGAGCTCGTAAGCTGAATGGAAGTAACTCGTGATAAAGAATATACAGTCCAGTACTTCCTGTGTGGTCAATTTCGATTATCGTGATAACCAAGGGCCATTACGGCCTTGACGGCACATCTTCATAATTCTCTCTTTTTTTTTCTCCAATTACTCGTTATGAACAATGTTCTTATATCCGTGCAACAACCAAGGAATTATATAATTGCTACAGATTTGTATCCAATTTCCTCTTGAAAAGAAGCTTGGGAATAACTTTGGAGAAGCAGCAATCATAGTCATTCCCTTGTAATATTTTGGAGATTATCCGCAATACCAGCAACAAACAGCGTTTTTTCTCACTTGATTACATCCAGGTATGTTTCATTATCTTTAATTTCGCTCATACGGATACGTCTAAGATGTCTGAATGGCATGTTATGTAAATTTATCATTTTCATATATTTTACATGGCATTTAAAGAAGATGCTATATATATATATATATATATATATATATATATATATATATATATATATATATATATATATATATAAAGCCAATTTCATGCAAACAACCATTTTTACCAGTCTGCAGAATGAATTTAGAATGAAATAAAATTCGCATTCCGCATAACGAATATTCTTTTGATTTCTGAATATTCATTGTCCAGTAAACACAGGTTGATTGACAATGGCCGAAGCTCTCCCTATTTAACCTTTATTTTCATTCTAGAGGTGGGTGTCATTTGAAATGGATGCTGGATATTCGATACAATTGTACTGCTTGGTATGACGTCTGTGGTTTATACAAAATAAACTACTCCGCTTTTGATATGCCATGGTATACAACAGACTCGCACAAAACGCATGCTCATATTTATGTATATACGTACATACATACCCACACACAGACACACATATATGGATGGTATATTTATATATACCTATATATAATAATATATAATATATATATATATATATATATATATAATATATATATATATATATATATATGTGTAATAAATATATATACAATATATGTATATATTATATATATATATATATATATATATATATTATATATATATATATATATATATATATAGAGTCTCCAGTCGGCGAAGATAACAATACTTCAGGGGGTACCATGATACATTAGTAAGAATGCCATAGTTTATTAAAAAACGTAATTTTTGTGAATTCCTTTTTATAATGTATTTAACTTTTATTGTTCACAGATGATGATGCACCGGAGAATTGTGTGCGAAAACGTTTTTAATAAACTATGGCATTCTACTAATGTATCATGGTACCCCCTGAAGTATTGTTATTATATATATATATATATTATATATATATATATATATATATATATACACACTAAAAGGCGACTAAAAGGACAGCTACTGCCTTGCAGTCTTACTTTTTTAGTAAAAGGCTTGGTCCACCGTCAATAACTGTGGTTGATGACAGCAAGGACATGCGGCCGTAAAAAACCCCTTTGCAAAATAATAAACCATCCCTGATGTTGTAAGAAAAGCCACATCAGGCAATCAACCCCTTAGTGTAGGGATAACGGTGGGAAAGAAGATATACACACACACATTCATGTATATACATATATATAATATGCATGTATATATTATATTTATATATGTATATATATATATATATATGTGTGTGTATATATATATATATATATATATATATATATAGAGAGAGAGAGAGAGAGAGAGAGAGAGAGAGAGAGAGAGAGAGGAGAGAGAGAGGAGTACTATTCTGCTTATCTGGGATACGAAATGGATTACACAAATATAGACACAACCCTATATTCTTGTCAGCCAAACTAAAATTTGACCCGACCTGACCAAACAACGGGTCATCTTTCCGAATATATTGAATTTAAATCTGCAAAACAAATCTATTGCGGCCGAAGTTGCTCCCTTTGTATGTCAGATGCATCAGGAAAACAGCGGATCGTCAGCCAAAGTTATGGACACTCTACGTTTTATATGAATGAACTCACTGTTTCACGTGACGTGCGAATCACTAAACAAGAGGAACATATTATATGAAGACCTAACGTAGAATATGATAATAGCAAGGCCCAGCTGCTCGATATCAGAAGGTTGATGACTTCTTGGTTAATATTTTTCCCTGAACGGTACGTAAACAAGAC
>NC_061089.1:62095525-62108025 GCF_015104395.2 Macrobrachium nipponense
AACTGACAGATAGGGATTATAAAAGGATTAGTGCCTAGAATCCGACACACCTGGAAGATAAGAAACCTTCCCAAACAAGCATAAACACAAGGGTGCAATTAAAGTTTAAGACAATCATCTCAGATACAATCTCCAGACAATTAAAGGAATAGGGTTACAGTATACGGAACCTGGTAGACCAAAACCATATTCACAAAAAAAATGACAGACATACATTACAATAAAAATTTTTTTTTTTTGTTTTTAATAACTCTAAGGCAATCTGATTTTATTTAAGTCAGTAATTATATATTTGAGGTCATTCTTAAACATGTTACAGATACAAGGGTCTAAATGAAAAAGGCCACGACTAACATTGAAATTACAATGAAAAGTAAGTGTATTAAAGCAGATTCTAAAAGATTTCGTGATAAGACATCTCTTGACCGTGCAATTACTGAACTGTCAATCCAATTAATTATTCGGTGGTGTTTTCACTTAAATGAATAAATAATGCATTAGATTTTTGCCCAGTTTTTTTACAGAGTATTTTATTTAGCTGGCTTAGCCTTACTTCTAAGCCCTTGCTCGACTGTCCGAGGTAGAATGAGGGACAATCCATACATGGAATTTTATATATTATGTTGTTGCTTTCTCTGGGGCCATTTTATTAACATTCTTTTAGTGTGTTATTATAATACTGACCTCAAATATATAATTACTGACTTAAATAAAAATCAGTTGCCTTAGAGTTATTTAAAAAAAAAAAAAAAAAAAAAAAACAAAAAAAAAAAAAAAAAAATTATTTTTATCGTAATGATTGTCTGTCATTTTTTTGTGAATATGGTTTTGTCTACCAGGTTTCCGTATAGCTGTCACCTATAATCCTTTAATTGTGGCTGGAGATTGTATCTGAGATGATTGTCTTAAAACCTTAATTGCACCCTTTGTTTATGCTTGTTTGGGAAGGTTTCTTATCTTCCAGGTGTGTCGGATTCTAGGCACTAATCCTTTTATAATTACCCTATCTGTCAGTTATACGAACCTTCTTTTGTATTGTCTTTTCTCGTATTTTTGTCAGTAGCTGCTTCAGTAAAAGGGCTTTTCAGCCGAAAGATCTCGCAGACTCCTCGTTTATTTTTCCTTCGTGGCATTTATCTTTTATTATAATATATATATATATATATATCTATATATATATATATATATAATCGTTACATCGTTACAGTTACCAAAAACTATGTTAACATAAATGTCACAAGCAATTTTCAACTTTAAATTTTTCCAGTATTTTTAGTACGCCATTTTAAATCATAAATCATGAAAAAGCAATAAAAGGGTAACAGTTCTCATCCAAGTAGGCCTGGCTGTTCCAATACAACTCCATTGCGTTACCACATACTTGAGGTATATCTAAGTCAGATATTTTGATGAAACTGAGACCAGTCGCCCAATAGTAAGACAATAAGTTTTGCTCTGTGCTTGTGTTGAATAAATATGTATGTCTGAATTATGTATAAATATTGTATCACGGAATTCTTAAAGTCCCCATTTTTTACCTTTTTGGGAGATTTTTTTAACGAAAAATCTTGAACTCCGAAAGAAGAAGAAATTAACAATCTCGAATCAACGGTTTCCATTCCGGATTGTAAGGGTCGACTTCAACATATCCACTGGGTTACAGAGAGAGAGAGAGAGAGAGAGAGAGAGAGAGAGAGAGAGAGAGTTGAATCGATAGTAAATATTCAGACTAATTTAAAGCCTAAAGCGATAAAACCAAGCAAAGGCTGGTGTCCTCCATTGCATTAAATCTAAATGCTCAAAAAACAAAGATATTAAGCCCATTGTCGTTACCGTCAAAACTGAAGGCATCACGATGATAGCAGCCCCATTTCGATAAGGAATTGACGCATATTTTCTGCAAGAATTGGCTTACTTTTTCAGAAAACCCCAAAAAGGGGATTGCAGGAGTCGAGGTTCTAATATTGCTTTGCTCGAATATTCCCATGGTTTTAATACAAGGTCCACAGAATTAGCACTGACTTGTTTTGTTCTTTAGAACGAGAATGGTAAATCATTTATCAAAATAAATCATCTTAATAAGTTTGTGCCTTATTATTAGCTAAATGTTTTTGCTTTAAATTCGCTCTCGTTGAAATCTGGGAAACATACCATGTTGCTTTTGTTTCGTCGTATATGTTATATATATACTATATAATATATATATATATATATATATATATATATATATATATATATATATATATATATATATATATATATTTATATATATATATATGTACAGGGTGTCCATAAAGTCCTAGTACCATTAAATGTATTTACTGCTCAGAAAAACCATTTATAATATTGAGTGATGTAGTTTTTTTTTATAGAATGTTCTACATTTCCTCAAGTTTTACATTCAGAGCACTTCATGCAATACATTACACATGTGCACCTGCAGTTGCCCTCATAATGTCGAGACGATATTCCATCTCCCTCCATATGCGCAGCAGCATATCAACGTCAGCTGTTTGTGAGGGCAAGTGGAGGTGCACATGTGCAATGTGTTGCATGAAGTCCTCTGAATGTAAACTCGAGGAAATGAAAAAAACAAATTCTACAAAAGACTGCATTCACTTTGATGTTATAAGAATCTGAGTAATAAATACTTTGTAATGGTACTGGACTTTATGGGGACACCCTGTATATATAGATATATATATAGTATATATAATATACATACATATATATTATATATATATATATATATATATATAATATATATATAAATAATATATATATATATATATATATATATATATATATATATATATGAATGATTTTGTTTGAAATCAATTATCTATTTTCACTGAAATTTAAGTTTTTTTTCGTCGTTGTTTTGGTACTGTCTGGTGCCTACCATTATAGTTGTAGAGTTTTTGAAATATTGAATTATTTCAAACGTTTTCAAGAATGCGAAGAGAAAGATGATATGATATATGGCATTTGATCTAGTTTCACATTTCGTTCAGCAGCATTAAAGGAGATATGATTATTTTGACAAATATTAATCAGAATAAATTTTGGTAACGTTCCCTGCCTTTCCTGATTCGATTTTTTGTTAGTGATATTTATTATAATCAATAGGTTGGTAAAAGTATGAAAAATACGTTTTATTCAGTTAAAATACATCATTGCGTAATCAAATTACAGCCCTCCCATAGCTGGATTGATTTCAGCGCAGAACAAACTTTCCAAGCTCTGAGAAAGTGACTGATATTTGGTTTGTATATTTATGTAAAATAGCACAAACGTGGTTATACTGAAAATAAAATAAAACACATTTTAGTAATCGATTTGTATGAATCAATATTTATTTTTTGTCTGTGCATTCTGTCGACATCAATGCATGAATGATAAGTTACTATATATATGCTCATTCGAAGTAAATACACTTTTAATCATTAGCCTTAATAGAGTACTAGGACAAGTATTAACGCGACGACGATTAATCTACGGTGTAAGCTTTCCTAGTTTCATTCGATAGTTCAGAATTTTTAGATCTTTGATTTCCATTAATAGTGCAGCAGATAAAAGCGATTCTTCACTAAAATACTCCAGTTAATGATACCAGCATGAAATTTGGTATAAATCTTCTCCACAGGCCACTTTTTGAAAATTACTTGGTGTTCACTCAAAATTCTAAAATGGCTGCCGTTTTTCAAGATGGCCGCTAGTCAAGGTTTTAACATGGAACTCATGTGCCTCTGGTCACATTTTTAATATAGCATATATAAAGGTAGATGGCATCCAATATGGAAGACAAAAACCTTAAATAATTTGCTGCTCAGGATTCAGTAGTCATGGAAAAATGTCTTCCTGTTCAATATAATAGGTTGCAAGTCTATATGTAATCTAGGCGGCGGTTTTATCTTTAATTCAGTTTAAAAGAGTGTATGTCAGCGCACAACCAGGGAACATTAGTGATTTCACTGCTGTGCAACTCAGCATGGGATTCAGTGTCAGCTAATCTTGCTTCACTCACGCCTTACCTAGCTTTGCTTTAGTGCAGTTTAGTAGGTTAGTGTTCGAAATGCTGTTTAATACCCCTATATCAATTAGCTGATAGAAAGTATATATATAGTTGCTAGATCTAGTTAGACAGCTGCACCTGAATTGACAGGAGGTGCCAGCGCAGGAGAGCTGAGCCAAGGCTAAGTGGGGCTCTACATTGCTTGTTCATGTACTTACCTAGATGGTGCACAGATCACACGGGACTTAAATGGCACTCTGGATACATGATCGGGCTAGGTGTAGGGTGACCGAACCTAGTTGTATCCCATATATCAATGTGCATATCAATTAAGGTGGTAAAAGGCCTTAGTAAAGAGCTCATAATGGCGATTGTAAATTCAATCACAGGCAAAAGGGAGACTGACTGCAGTAAATGTTGTCCTTGTCAGGAAGAAAAACAAAATGAAGGTCTAACTTCACCCTTGGCCTTTGTATATCATAAGCCTGAACATGATGGGTACATAATGATTTCAACCAATGTGCCACAATAGATGTAGGGTCATGTTCAATAACGTAAAGCAAAGATCTACAGTTGAAGGTAGTTAACCACAGGAAAAGCATGCTAAACAGCATCCAGTGAGTCATGAATCTCAACAGGAGACTACATGAGCGCACTCACACACTTAATGATAGTAAATTACAGGCAAATCTAGGTACAGGTAATGCTATTGTACAAGAGCTGAAATACCATCTTATATGTCTCACTGGCCTCTACAATATGGAAAGGTCCCATCTTAGAAATCTTGAGAAAGAACAATGTCACAGTGAAGAACCAGATGTATATCCACCGTTTCTAAAAGAGCTGGTTAATTATATCATTGAAACCAGAATGAGTTTGGATGGTCCTGCAGTATTTCCCCTTGCTGATATACCACAATTACATCAGAGCGCCTGGAACAATTGGGCATTGCCTCATCCACTGTAAATACAACAAGACTGAAGTACAAAAATTTAGCAGAAATCCCTGAATTAGAAGCATACAAGAAAGGAAGAAGTGTGCTACTTGCCTTGCAGAAAGATGTGGCTTTAGCCTATCTGAGGCATCTGACTACTCAGATAAACTTCTGATTGCTAAAGCAGGAAAGATAACGAGGAAGCATAATCTGGATCATCAGTCCAGGTTTGATGGCACCTTTGGTGAAGGATGCATCAATGATGCCATACCTCAAAGTCTGCTCCAGTTCACTAGTATGGTCGAACATAGAGCAGACATAAAGTCACAGCTAAGGTTTGGCTCATCAAAGTCAGACCTGGCTATTGCTCAGCTCCTACAGTACAACATTCAACAGAAGGAAGAAGCAAGTGTACAAGTGTACATCGACACTCAAAGGATAAGGAAACCCCTTTTCCAGTGTTCATGGGCGTGGCTATCTATGCCAAAACCAGGAAGAGAATACCTGGTAGAAATGCTTCATGATTAATGCATGAGCATTTCCTATAAAAGGCTAGAAACAGATTCTCTGGCCTTCTAAATGTAGGTATATGTAGATAAAAATTTCATGTCTATATCTTTCTCAGTTGCAGAATTATCAAGAAAAATTGCAGAATTATCTAGCTCTGGCGATATCTACAATTACCTTTTCTACCCAAGAAGACATTCTCTGATAACGATTGATGTATTTACTTCAACAACGATTTACTCAAAGTGTCAGAAATCGAAACAACTAGCGGCCATCTTGAAAACTGGAGACCATATTTAAATTTTGCGTGGACACCCAGATTTTACAAAAGAGCGGGTTAAAATGAGCACTTGTGCCAAATTTTCTGCTTGCATCACAACCTGAATCTGCTGCACTATAAAAACTGATCATCTAAAAGGAGTTATCCAGAGTATTTGAAAAATATTTTCATCCAGATTCATTCTTCTTCACTCGATACATTTTGTTAGCACACGGATAAAGCAGAGGTGTACCATCTCTTATGCTAAACTTTGGTGGCAAAGAAATAACATATCTCTCTCTCTCTCTCTCTCTCTCTCTGAATTGTAGAAATAAAAAAATAATAATATTAAAAGGATAAAGTCTCCTTTTTCAAAATCGCAGCCAAACTATCTCTAATTCAGCTATCGCTGATCCGTTCCACAGGATGAAGACAACCAATCCGTGAAAATTTATGCCTTCCATTAAAAAAGTTTTAATGAACATTCGAGACAATAAAGAACAAATCGACTCGATCATTATATGACGAATTTCTGGCTTTTTGCACCACTGAACAAATGCGATACACAACGCGAAGTAATCCTCTGAGCGCCATTCCTGGTATTGTCAAATCAGTCACTAGAATTTGTCTCCATTTCGAGGAAAATAATTTTCATGCATTTAATTCAGCGCTTGTCCGGGTATTATTTATGGATCTCCAATACACATAGTCGTTGAAAGAGCCCTCGCTCTCCGGGAAATAGTCAATCGTTCGGAGAAAAATCCTTCGACGATAGACGATTGCATTTGCTCAATGGGAAACAGATCTGGGTTTAGGTTTTTATGTAATGAATTTAGTAATATTGTTTAGTGTAATCAAAATATGGTGTATTACACGTATTTCTTATATGATATAATCGTTACACTCTATAGGAGAGATGTAGTTTACTTGATCATCACTAAGAATACAACTGAGATTGTGTTCACACGCACTCACACACACTCATACACACGCGCACATGCAGAGACACACACACATTTTACATATCTATATACATACACACACACATATATATATATATATATATATATATATATATATATATTTATATATATATACATACATATATACACACACACACCTATATATATAATATATATATATGTATATATGTAGTATGTATAGTATATATATATATATATATATATATATATATATATATATATATATATATATATATATATATATATATGTATGTATGTAGGTATATAAATATGTATATTTTTTATACCTATATATATATATATATATATATATATATATATATATATATATATATATATATATATATATATATATATATATACATGCAATAACAGCCTTAAGTTATTGCAATGGTTAACAAATACTACAGTCGTGGTGATAACCTGCCAAAAAGACAAAACTTGTCACTTTCCCATGAAATACCATTTGTTATTAAGTGTCCTTATAGCCTTTTCTGTTAAATTGCGAGTCCTAAAGTTCAGTTATTTATGCAAGTCAGCTCTTTAGGTACAAACTCCAAGCCATTTCTCAGGTTATGTTTGCTTTTCGGAAACTGTGTTGTTCAAATGTCCGTCTGTCTCTGTCTCTTTTTCTCTTTTTTGAGGAGTACCTCCAACAATAAACTGTACTTCTTCTCGGAGAGAAGGAATTCCCAATGTTAGACTTCAAAACTTTCACATTATTTTCATAGCTTAATTTGGCCATAAGGCTTCTCCTACTTGGCCATGATATTTTTTGTGTAAATAAACCCTCTTGTTTTGCTGAGATTGAGCGGAAATTGGCCAAGATATCATCTTCATATCATCCTGCTCGTTTCTTTCATCAGTTTCTGCATTAGAGACCGATAACTCTGTCTTCAATGATGCTCATGAGTTATAAGGCTGAAAATCGTCCTTCTTATTTTGTTTTTATTTATTTCCTAATTCAGTGAAGCTCTCTTTAACCCGCAAACCGAAATGTCCATATTTTACAATCATAAATAAAAAAAATAAGCGAAGCCTAATAAAACAAAGAATCATTTTATTACATTTAACATAAAAAGCGAAGAAATGTTTCCCAAGATTCTAAATGATACATTTCCGCGTCGAGCAGGAATGTTCGCCAGAGTCGAATTCGTCGAATCGCCGACGATTCATAAAGATAGAGATCTCTTTGTGCTGAAACCACTTGATTGTTCCGGCTGAGTAATTTTATGGCCATTCCGGGCGGCAATCCTTCTTGTTTAGTGGTTCGCACGTCGCGTGAAACAGTGAGTCCATTCGGATGAAACATACAGAGTCCATTCCTTTGGCTGATGACCACTATTTTCGTGATTCACCCGACGTCCAACGGGAGCGGCTTTGGCCACAATAGATTTGTTAGGGAGATTTAAATTCAATATATTCGGAAAGATGACCCTTTGCTTGGTTAGGTCGCCTCAAATTTTATTTTGGCTCCAGGAAATTTACGGTTATGTCCGTGTTTGCGCAGTTTGTCTCGTTTGTCGGGTAAACAAAACAAATTCTCTCTCTCTCTCTCTCTCTCTCTCTCTCTCTCACACACACACACACACAAAGACATGCTTTCTCTCTTTCTCTTGAATTAGTACATCACAGTCTTACACACGGTGACGAACACAAGGGTACTTCTACTAAAGTGATTAAACCCCATATATTGTCTGTGCTCTTAAGTTTCCCGTTTATTTTTATCCTGGGTTTGAAAAATACACATACATGCGAGTATTATATATATATATATATATATATATATATATATATATATATATATATATATATATATAGATATATATATATATATATATATCTTACGAGACCAGAGTCTCGTTTCACATTTGGTAAGTGTTAGCCATAAGCCGCAGGCAAACTGGTAACACTTTCTCCTCCCTTTCTCTCTCTCAGACACCGGTAATAGCTCTCTCTCTCTCTCTCTCTCTCTCTCTCACTCTCTCTCTCTCTCCTGATACCCAACTCTTCCATTTCTTTAGGTCATCAAATCAGAGTCGGAACTACAAAAATAGACATTTATTCAAACTAAAGTACTAATTGAATAACTCAGATTCTTACAGGATAATTAAATGGAATGATAACTGAAGTTCAGATAACTTAGATAACCCCCGGTAAATAATAGTCTTAATCAGTAATAGTCAAACACCAATTATCTCCTCTCCAAAATATAGTTTCCTCCACACAGGACACAATCCCCCTCACTAGATCCGCCCGTTTAAAAGACAGGAGGGACACACTAATGAGCATACACAATTGTAAAGACAAAGTCAAAAGATTAAATGAAATAGAACATCTTTACAAAATGTCAAAATACAACTAAGCCACAACTTTGGCTAAAGCACAGTAATTCTTACCCATCTCCAGCCTAGAAACTCCAAGCACTTTTCACAAAATAAAAAACGTAGGCAGAGCTATCCCGGCATTCTGCCTTTTTCTCCCCGTAACTGTCTCCATCGTTCTGGCTAATACATGCCATTAAGAACGGACATAGCTCGTACCCGTACACAGGAATTCATGCCCTTCGTCCACACCCTCATAACTGGTTGCAGCTAGTTTTCAAAGGCACCTTGGACAAGCTCTCATGGCACTGATATGCTTAGGTAAGTATCACACCATCACGCCACCCAAAAAGAGTTATCAGCATTCTTAAGCTGAGATGTCTTGTCACTTGGACTCTCTGTATCTAAGGAAGTTAAAAATGATGAGTCTGTACATTCCCCCTTTTTACAGTAAGTATATATATATATATATATATATATATATATATGTATATATAATATATATATATTTATATATATATATATATATATATATATATATATATATATATATATATATACAAGTATCGTTTACCACCTAGTTCACTATTCCTTGGAAATAACTTACATCCTAGAGGAAATATAATTGATAACTGCTTTGTCACTACTATCCATTTCAGGGACCGAGAGTCATCGTTTTTCTTAAATACCTTTCAAACCAAAAATTTGATCGAAATGGTACTTTGACAGTGTACAAGACATCCCCGGCTAATTTTTGGTAATATAGTGCATTGTCAAATGGTGTTAGTTAAGCCGTTTACTCCTTACCCCCACAATCACTCACAAAAACCACTTTCCTGGCCTCCCTGTCTCCTATCATATTATAAATAATGAGCAGTATTAGATGTTATAAATATGTTGGCATTTGTAGATTCTGGGTTCATTCAATTTTTTTAAGTTATATAAATGGGAGTAGGCTAAAGAGATTATGACCTTCACCCTCTTCACCCAGTATAATGTACCTACTATCACGATCTCGACTTAAATCCTTTACCCCTTGTATCGACGTGCTGACCACGAGCAGTTAAGATAAGGTAACCAATATTTAATCACACAGTTTAGCCTACAACCCAGCATATAATTAACACTACTATAGAGAGTGGTACAGGAATTATGAAATCTCTCTCTCTCTCACTTGCACAATTACTATTACTAGCAAACATATGTATACAGAAATTATGTATGAAAATTTGTTAACTAAGTCTACGGGCATAACCAAGCTCGTTACACGGACAGAACCAGCTCCGTTTCAGGGAATCCCTTTCCACGCCCACCCCCTTCGGAGGGTGGGGGGGAGGTAGGACGAAACCCCATTATAAACCATCGTAGGGGTCCCCACGATAGCCCTGAAATGTTTCATGGCCACCGAATCAACCGTTTGGCCGTGATTGAATGACAGACGGACGGACAGACATTACGCCCATTACAGTAAGATAGTTGAAAAATTATGCAAACAACTGAGAATAGCACAGGAACTATATTTACAGTCTTCGTCACTGTCAAGGAACAAATCATCCTCGTTATCACTTTCGATGTTGATAATGATGAGATCTACGGGTTTGTGGATGCTATACTCTGACCAGTACTCATCTTCGAAGGCTCTGGACGCTATACTCTGACCAGTACTCATCTTCGAAGGCTCTGGACCGTCTCACTGCACCTTCCCCCAACACCTTTCTAGTTGTGCTAACACGCCAAAGATACTATTAACACAAAACGTGGAAAAATCAAGGCCAAGAGAAGGAGGTCTGCTCACTTCCACCCAAAATCCCCCAAATAGACAGAGATTTGTCCACCTCCTTATTGCGTCAGCAGGTGAATTGCCGTAAAAAAAAAAAAAATGGGTATAATTTGGGGAAATTACTATCTCTATCATAATATCACCATTTATGTACGTTTCTGTTCATATCACACTACAATTTCGTTTCTAGTGATCTTACGCCAGTGATAAGGATGTTATTCTCGTACCTTACTGAGTTTAGTGAATGAGGCGAGTTTCATGCATCTTAAATCATATTACTTATCATTAATGTAAAGTAACGCACCATTTTCATATGCATACCTATTTTTGTGATAGATTCCAAAATAGGATTTTACTTGTATCTTTTGCAATTGCGACAGTCGTTTATGAAGACTGCATAAATGCTACGTATTACCCTATTTTCAGGCACTTCACATACAGGGTTTTTGTTATAATGAAAGCATCCAGTTTTTGCCTCATTCATAATCAGTTGAGAAATTAATTTTCTTATGTCTTTCACAGGTTTGCATCTCCATTCTGCACTCAGTAGCTATGTTGAGGTATTTGCAATAACAGTTAAGGTTAGATTTTTTTTGGTACAATGACATGTATGACTGTTTTTTATTTTAAATAAGGAAAACGTTTGTTGCCTTTTCATGACAGGTTGGTAAATGGAGTGATGGTATTGCCCCAGCCTTGAGTCTTATTTGTTTTGGAAGCTGCGGCATCTGCAACAGCTTGTGGCACAAATGTCTTTCATATGCCTCTAGTCCAAAATGAGAGCTACAAACCTTAGATGTAAGTGCCACTTGCCCACTCATTTCATAATATTCGTTTTTTTGGGAAGAAATGTAAAATTAAACCTTTTCCCTACTTAATTTCCCGATACCTATATTTCCAGCCATCAATGCAGCTCACATATAGGACGGCATTATGCAGAGCTAATATACTCAATAATTATTGAGGAATTCTCAAGTCTACCTTAGTTCGCAAGTGCATCTTAAAGAAAATGGAAATGTTTACTTTAATTTTACCCCGTGACAGTCAGGTGAGCATTGAGAGGGTCTCCCACGCAGGATCTTGAACAGGCACCTCTAAGCTCCGTCATCGCCTACGTATTTACTCGCCATCTTGTTCATTATTAACTCTCCACTAGCTACTGCTATTGAAAAATATGGAAAACGGTATCTTATTGCATGTTGTAAAATCACAGAGGTATTTGGGGGAAAGATGAGAAAAATAGCAATAAAGAAAGAATGAGAGAGAGGGAGGGAGGGAGAGGGAAGGGATGGGGGTTTATGTACATGAATACTACTGACTCATGCGACTTTGCCTTTAAACGTCAAGAGTAAACGCCCCAACTAACACATTTGGCAGAGCGGTAGGTGTCTTGTACACTACGTCAAAGTACCATTGTGAGAAAATTATTAGTTTGAAAGATATTTGAGAAAAACGAGGACTCTCATCCATGAAATGGATAGCAGTGGGAGTCGATCTGCTGCCTGGTTTAGAAATATAAAGCCACTGTCTATATTCGTTTCTAAACCGGGCAGCGGTTTGAATTCCGCTAGAGACGAAGCACCTATCAAACATAATTCCACTTGGGTGTTAGTTATTCCTGAGGTACAGTGAACTGGATATCAAACGTTAGTTCGGGATTAATAATTGTGAATATATATATATTATATATATATATAT
>NC_061089.1:62113025-62145525 GCF_015104395.2 Macrobrachium nipponense
AGCGGGGACTGGGATAGTGTGATATTGTACATTTTGTTAAGAGAGAGAGAGAGAAAACTCCTTTTAATGCAGCAACCATTGTTATATTTCCCAACTTTAAAAGACCATTTAAGCAGTTTCAGCCAAAGATAGACTCATCACTTCGAGTATATCGATTTTAAATTTCCTAAAAACGGAGATGTTATGACCATTGCCGCTACCGTCAACGTCGAATGTATCACGATGATAGCGCCCATCTCGAAAAGGAATTGACGCAATATGTTCCGTCAGAATGGGCTCGCTGTTTCGACTAACATGCGAAACCCGGAGCAAGAAGGATTGCTTGCCGGAATGGGCTCTAAAACTGCTCTGCCTGGACGTTCGAACGGTTTCAGCCTCTAGAGATCTCTCTGTTCATTAGTCAGCGTTCCGCCGATCGAACACTTGGTGGAGAACACCGTAATCTATTTATTAATGGCTTTCCCTATTTTCTTATGTGCAACCTATCCTTAGCTCTTATCCTTCTCGGTTTTTATTAACCGATTTTATATATCAAAATGCTTGTTTAACATGGCAGTTCTTTGTTTAGCTTTCACTCTTAGGAAAACGTCTTCGTATCATCTGATCGTTTTTCACACTTTTATTATGTTTATTTTAATTACCCTATTATTCAAGCTACTCTCCTACTGTTATAACAGATTCTACGTTTATATATATATATATATATATATATATATATATATATACATATATACATACATACATACATACATACATACATATATATATATATATATATATATACATATATATATACATCTAGATAGATAGATAGACAAACAGACAGACAGATAGATAGATAGATAGATATTCAGAAATAGAAAAAAAACAGCTGCTATTGTTTTCTTCTAAAGAATACTGAGACACTTCTAACTTTTGGAACATATACAGAAATTAATGTATTCTGTTTTGCAAATCAGCTCATGCTAATTAGTGTAATGACAGAAATTGCCAGTGGATAATATATTAATTCAGAAATAGCGGGTTGTGGCAGTGACGAAGATTTCAGTCTTGCACGCATCCTTAAACATCAGCTGATGCAAGAGAAGATAAATGTAAACACGCCGTGTGTTTATACTCACTGCGGTGACAAGCACGAGTTGCTTCTGACGCTATATTGTTACAATTATTTCAAAATAAGCACTAATGATTGATAAAAACAACAAATGATTGTAAATAGGGTAAATGACTTTCATTTACGAGAGCGGTAAGCTATTAGAACCTCATCTTTTTCTTTCGGAAAATACCTAGCTAAAACAAAGAATGCATGATTGAATCATTGTTATAATATATATATATATATATATATATATATATATATATATATATATATATATATATATAAATATAAATATATATACCATATATGCGCGTATTATGTATATATATGAATTTTTATCACTTCACCGTGATTCATATACTTACATCAAGCTACAAATGTCCTTTAATATCCAATTCGCTCCACCTCAGAATTAATATATTTTCATATATGTTAACCGAAGGTAGAGCGGATTGGATATTACAGGACACTTGTAGCTCGATGTATGTATTTTATATATATATATATTATATATATATATATATATATATATATATATATATATATATATATATATATATTCATTGAAAGCAATTACTTTTGTGGTATTAATAAGTTTTTTGCCGGAATCCTCATATCGGTGGAGTTTTTTCCGATTCTCAGGCGTCAATCATTGGTGAAGAACACACAAACTTCTTTCTTCAATTAATTGTTTTCAGTCACATCAGCTGTTTCTCCACTCTGTGGTATTTTCAAGTGACTACTGGTTTACAATTTGGATTTACAATAATTTTGTCTCTACATACGGCTGGAAAAGTAGACCCAAGCGTTGATTGGTCCAGTGATTTAAGGGATGAACCACATTTTGGGTGGGAAGCGTTAGGCATAACATAGAAATTATGAAATGGATATTCTACTGCAGCTACAAAACAATGTTTTTATAATCTACTTAATAGTTTTGCGTAAAAAGGAAAAATACAATAGCATAGGTACCAAACTAGAAATATAAAATAAAACCAAAATAAGAACATTTTGCAGACATCAACCACTAGATGCCGTCGTGGTTCGTGTTGGGCAAGACCTCATGGACATACCAGGTGTTACTTGTGTTTCCCTTGGTGTTCTTGAATTTCCTGACAGGCAGGCCGTGTCTAGCGTTCGGGGGCGTCCTGTCTGATCTGCGTTTGCTCGCGCAGTCCTCTTTCTGATGGAAGGGAGTATGTGATCCGACTCTTGTTGGATGCTATTAAGAGTCGGTTGTTTGATGGCGATGCTCACCGCTTCCGCTATTAAAAGACGACCATAATATGAACGACCTGAGCGCCTTCGATTAGTTCTTGTAGGCATGGCTCCCTATCGTGTAAATCAATGATGTGCTGTGTATGGCCCCTTGGTTTCTGTTGGCCAGCATTCGCCTCCGAAGGGTCGTCGTAGTGTGTCCGATGTAGGTATTGCTGTGAGATTTACACATCTCCTCCGGCTATATGAATTTATACACATCTCTTTTGGTCCAACGGGAGCGGTGCTGTTTTTCATTATCAGGGCTGCTACCAGGTTAGGCTTGCTGTAAAGCTTAAGGTTAATTTTACTGCAAGGGGCCTTAGGTGTTACGCCTCTAGCAACGATTTCCCGTAGGCTATGGCATTCCTTCTTGCACGCAGTCCCATAATGCAGGCGATGATAAATGACAAGAGGGTTCTCTTCTACCGCCGTCGCGGTCGGTTGGTAGAATTCTTCAATTTTCTTTTTAACTGCAGTTTCGATAATGCGATCTGCTTATCCGTTGTTCGTCAACAACTGTCGAATTCCGTCCAGTTCATCGTTCACATCTATCGAAGAAGTCCAGTGGGTGAGTGCTCTTTTGACATAGGCACTCACTACTGACTGTTTGTAGACGTCTCGGTATCGCCCCTCCCCCCTCCGCATTCAAGCAACGATCAGCTTTCGTTATTTTTTGTGAATACCGTAGTTTTAAATAGTCCTTTCTGTTGTTTGCCTAGGACATCCAGAAAAGGCAGTCTTTTGCTGGCTAAGCTCTGTGGTGAAGTTAACTACAAAGCCTCTTCTAAAGGCATCCACTATTTTCTTGTCGTCGTCAGCTTCTTTTATCGTAACGCAGATATCGTCAAAGTATCGCCCGTAGATCCTCGGTTTTCGGTAGCCATGTACATGTTGGCGAAAAGGACCCCCAGTGGAGATCCCATAGCCACTCCGTCCACTTGCCAATATAGTAGTTCCCCTTGATGGGGGAGGAACGGGGTTTCCACATTACATGCCGTCACGGAGGACATCTTCAGGTATTGGAAGCGATTCTTTTCCTCACCTGTACACCCGACCAAGAGTGATGTTGATCGTTTCTTCGTCGGGAACGTTCGTAAACAGGCTTTCCACAGAGTGGGGAACAGCTGTCGTGCCAGAAATCAATAAATGAAAGAAAGAAGTTTGTGTGTTCTTCATCGAAGATTGACGCCTGAGAATCGGAAAAAAAATCCGACGATATGAAGATACCGGCAAAAAAACTTATTGATGCCACAAAAGCAATTGCTTTCAATGAAAATTGTCACGAGAAAAAATATGCCCTACATGTATGTATGTATGTATGTATGTATGTATGTATGTATGTATGTATGAATATATATATATATATATATATATATATATATATATATATATATATATATATATATGTAGTGTGTGTGTGTGTGTGTGTGGTGTGTGTTTGTGTGTGTTAACCTGGCATCGCTGCAACGAAATTCACTGACCCCGTAAACCAACCTTTGCAACACTGACAGCGACAAAAGCGTCCCTCATAAAATACTCACGGAAATGGAAAAACTTAACGATTTTATTAAATCATGAGAATTATAATAATGCAGCCTTTAAAATTCTATGGATAAGCACTCATATCCCTCGGTAAATATTTTTCAAAGATTCCTTTTCCACATGCAAAAAAAGCTTGGGTATTCTAAAGTATGCATATAATAATACAGTTAGGCATTGCAATTCCCTTCCTCTCTATTTATCTGGAATCCGAAATTTCAACATTTGCGTTGGATGCAACAACCCGCTCTCGATCCACTATAAACAAAGGCTCGCCTATTGCCAGTTTCTCTTTTCCATAAATGCAATCATTGATCGTCCTGGGAATATTTACGGAACGAGTAATCATATGATGAACTGCGAGGTCAAATCCACAGAATTTATGCTTCAAATCTATCTAAATTAATAAAGAACCAAGTTCTGAATTAGATTTAGAATAATTCTTCTTTTTCATTGTTAGAGATAATATTCAATTACTGATTTGACTAAAGCAGGAACTTGCTGTGGGGGTGGTGGTGGGAGGCCGGGGGGAGTTCTTCGAATGATATACAGAATTTGCTCGTGGTGAAAGGTAAATAATTGTTGAATAAACATTCTTGGTTATATCGAACGTTCATTAAAACTTTTCAATTGAGATCGTAAATTTTCACGGATCCGTAGTCTTCATCACGGTCTAGCAGATCAGTAGTAGATAAATGGGACTAGGTATGTCTCTCTTCATTACCACATAATTTTGCAATACGTGAGAACTGATTAATGCATGGTCTCTCTCTCTCTCTCTCTCTCACATATACATACATACATACATACAAGCTCACACACACATATACTATATATATAGGGGTCCACTATAGCGCTAGAAATGAAGGGTTTATATGATAATATAAAAAGAGGCCATTGAGTAAAAAAAAAAACCGCGCAGAAGCAGTTTAATTCGGTATGCGTTCGCACATGCCCATATGGGAGCATTAACTCAGCAGTCAAGTAGGGTTTGTTGACATATACGATACTTAAAAATTCATTTATTCAGGTTTAGTTTACGCATGAAGACGCATTACTCCAGAGCAATGCATCGTTGTATTGAAGTATCCCTGTGAAAAATTGTTTTCTTTTATAAAAACGAACCAAACAGAACGCTTATGGTAAACTGTTTAATGGTAGGTCACTAATGGAAGGACAAAGATGATAGAATTTTGTATGAACGTGCATACATTATTTAGGATATTCTTTAAGCAAATGTTACGAAAGATATTTAGTATTACGTCATTTAAAAGCATGGTAAAGATTCACTGTCAGTTCCAAGCTGTTATGACGATGATGAACTTACAAGTGCTTGGAGTCAATATTAATTGGAATCAAGCGACCGATTCTATTGCTTTGTAGACTATTTGAGTTATTGTTAGATCAAGCTGTTTGTCTTAGCGCTTTATGAAGCAAGTGTAACTCCATAACGAGACGAGGGGGAATAAAGTAAACTGAAAAATCCAGTAACGAGACGAGGGGAGTAAAATAAGCTGAAAAATCCGTAAATATACAGTAATTCATAAAAGAACCCTGGTTTGTTTTTCGAACTTCTTTTCCTTTTGTGTAAGTATGCCGTAATCAGTGGCGTGTTTACTCAAATGTAATTTAAGAATTTTCCAACGTCAAGCCTTTCAGTTAGATCTACACGTAATCTTTGCGTTACATAATCGGGGTTTTCAGACCAACTCGGCAATTAACTGGAAAAGAATAAAAGGTATATATTATCATCATTTCAAATGTATAGATTGTATTCATTATACACTGCTTGGTTTATAAAGCCAAAACATACAACGGAGAGCCTCGGGAATAATCAAGTCCGGATTATCAGTTAAGCAAATGCAATAACTATTTGATTAGATTAACTTGGTCGCTGGCAATCAATGGGGGCCTGGCGAGCGCTCGCTTCCGAAACTGTCGATTCATTTATTTCACTTTATTTTTCACATTTGTTATATTCCACTCCGCAATCTCGCTAAAAAATTAAGTTTGAAGTATAATTGTTAATATCATGAATTTCTGGGGCAGAATTCGTCATCGGTAACATGATCATGACTGATACGCTTTCCTATTAATGTCATTTGAAGTTTATTTTTTTCTTTTTCTTATGAATCTTTGACAAAGAAGAACTTTCCATTCAATAAAATATTCTGTGCTAATTTGAAAGGAGAACAAGATGGCCCTTTCAGCAAAAACAATAAAAATCCTTTCCCGAGATGTTCAACCATCTATCCATCCGACGCTGTTATGACATATCTGCACGTATTCAGTTTCATAGTCTTATTCGCTACTAGTACTACTGCTGGCGATTCTTCTATCGATCATTTTACTAATTCCGTCTTGTGCATAGCTTTCAATAAAACTTTTATCTATGACTCACCACCGATTGTAGCTCCTTCTCAAACATTTCGTCTCCCACTTCCTCCTCAGATATTCCCTCCTTAAACAATTCATTTTTAACGGCTCATTCCTGAAATAAATCCACCTCAGACATTCCTTCATAAACAGCTCTTCCCTCAGGCATTCCCTCCTAAGGCAATCACTCCTCAAACTCTCCCACTGACACTTCAACCTCAAAAATTCCTTTCAAAAACTTATATTCTCAAACAACTCCGCCTCATACCCCCTCAGGTATCCCTCCTCAAACACTTCACTCAAACAGTCACCAAAAACTTTCCTTCTCAAGAAATTTCTTTGATTAATCCTTCTCAAACGTTTCCTCCTAAAATTCACTATTCCCATGAAATATTCTCTGACTGTGGAATATTTACATTCATTCATATCTAACTCAGATCAGTGTTGCCTGCTTGACCCTATTTCGTAGATTAGCAATAAAGATATAGCAGTCAGGTAAAATAAATAAAGGTGAAAGACGATGAGACTAAAAACGCATGATAAGGAAAACAAAATCACACTAAGTCAATAAAGGCATTTAAGGCGAGACAAGAGAGAGAGAGAGAGAGAGAGAGAGAGAGAGAGAGAGAGAGAGAGAGAGAGAGAGAGAGAGATGTCATATTGTCCATTTTAAAGAAACATATCTTTAGAGACGAAGTCATCAGTCTTTTCACGTTGGAGAAATTATTCATTTTGCATGTATACAAGAAAAAGTGTTACCATTTTTATGTAGTACATCGTAAGTTGTACCCGCACACATTTTTTACGCGTTAATTCAGTAGCTAAAACGATAACGTGCTAGTAATAAACACCACGTTCAGGCTTACCATCCTAAAGCCTGCACAAGGTTGGGACTTGCTGTCTCTTTCCCGTTTTATTTTACCGTCCTTTTTGGCTGTATGGGTAACCGGGATTCTTTGGTAAACATACGTAAATTGGCAAGGCCTTTGCTGAAGCCAGTTTCTTTATGTTTGGGTGCCATGACGCCACATAGGTCGGTGCTTGAACTCAGTACCAGAGGTCTTTCATTTCATTGGCAAAACCCAATCAAAGAACCCTTACGAACCTTTAGACATGAACCATAAGTCCATAACAAAGAACCATTGAGGTACAAAAGAAGGGAACTATTAACAATAAAAGCAAGTAAACAATAGGTAAAGTTTCTTCAGAGCAACCGAGTTTCTGTCCGGTGGTGGCCTCAGCCACGGCCCATAAAACTATTTGACGCGGTCCTGTGGCGGCCTATGTTGGTAGCTAGAGTGCTGCCGGAATTACGATTATAGCTAATTTTAACTTTAAATAAAATAAAGAATGCTAAGGCTAGAGAGTTACAATTTGGCATGCTTGATGATTGTAGGGTGGATGATCAACGTACCAATTTGCAACCCTCTAGCCTCAGTAGTTTTTAAGATCTGAACGCTGAAGAACAAACAGAGCCGGCACAATAGTTTTCTTTTATAGAAAACTAAAAGGGCTCTGGTTAGTTTGCATCATAAAATTTTCATAGTAAACAGAACAAGGAGTAAACAGAACAAGGCGCATTCGTTACTTTCTATAGTTGTGAATACACATAGGAAAAAATGATAGCATAGTTCATATGATTACTGACGTCTTTGTGGTCATTACCTACCACTATTGGCAATGTGGCCCGAAAGAAAGTTCAGCCTTGAAACGTATTAACGTTTCTTTGAGAGGATTTCATCTCTGCCAAAAATTTCATTTTCTTGTCAAGGATTATGAAAAACCCAATAAAATTACCCCGGGGAAAAATGTTTGATGTGCTTTGCTGAGGACCCATTTGGGAAGTCCAATTGAATTACTTCGCAACGCTTACCTGATTGCGACATGGACAAATGTTCTTCTTTATTTCACTTTGGCAAACCAAGAGAGAGAGAGAGAGAGAGAGAGAGAGAGAGAGAGAGAGAGAGAGAGAGAGAGAGATTCTTTTCTTTCGTGAGTTCATTTCAATTAAAATATGCACATGTAAGTCATTAAGGTATTGTACCTGCCCACGATACCAGGCAGTTGTTGTGTGACAGCCTATCGTTGTGTTCTTGCAGTCATCTTGCCTAAGTTTAGAAATAACGGAACACATAAATCTATAAATAACCACTTAATATTTCATTAATTATTGTAGAAATATACTTCTGTGCACTTGACGTCATCGTAACAAACTAATCCAATATAATTAGTGATTTCACGGATTCAAAGCAATGCTGCAGAAACGCACATGACTCTGATGAAATGTGAATATTAGGAAATCCGTTTGATCCAATCGTTTTCCTTCCAATGGCAAACATGTTCTTGTGAAAAATAAAAACAAACATTTCGTGAAATTTTGTTCAGTTAATGACCCATGTTTATGACGCAACTACATCAATTTACTTTCGGCAGTAGTCAATTAATCAAGAGGAGACGGATTAGAGATCAAGTCCATGAAATATGATGGTTATGACCGTAATCTCACAGCAATTATCAATATTGATCTGACTTTTTTGACTTTTGTTGATGTAAAACTTACACTGCTTTTCTGGAATGCACGCTTGTATGTATGTATGTATGTATTTTCGTATGTAAGTATTATATTCAAAGTATTTACATATGTAAGGTTCCGCTGGAAAAGCAAATTAAGACCCAGAATAAAGGAAATATACATATATATATACTATATATATATATATATATATATATACTATATAATATATATATACATACATATATATATAATGTATATATGCACACATATATACAATATATGTATATGTATATATATATATATTATATATATTATATATATATATATATATATATATATAGTTAAAATGCGTGTGGTATGTGTGTATAAGAGAGAGAGAGAGAGAGAGAGAGAGAGAGAGAGAGAACCATAAAAGATTTTCTACCTGACAAGAGGATGATGGAACGGTAAACATTCCCCCCCTTTTTTTTTTATTCCACAAACACGTTTGAAAGGACCGGGCGAGAACGTTTCCCCTTCGGTTATATTGGTATTTATGAAGGGCAGTCGGAAACGGGAAGGAAGGTGTTGATTTCCCTGTTTAAAGCTTTTCATCTTCTGGTCTCCGGATGCTGCATAAACTGTTGATGTGGGGAGCAGTTTGTTTTTGTTGCCTTTATATAGGTTTATCTTGGAAGTGAACTGGGCTATAAATACTGCAGCTGTTTATTCGTCATTCTGGGGCAAATTTCTTCTCCGTTTTTGATTGAAATTATTCGCCTTTCACGATGTTCTGAAAAACAAGTGAATGCACCTGGCTATGTTAAACACCTTGTCTCTTTGGTTACACATTACAGTTTTTGTTTTTTTACATTTCCCAGCAAACATAGAAGAGCGCAACTATCTTTCAATCTATCTATCTATAATACACATATATCTATATATCTATTTATTCATCTATCTATTTATTTATTAATATTCTTCCTTTGACCTCTGAATTAATTATGATCCCATGAGTAGAAAGGCTCGGCATTAACTGCTTGTAGTTACAGTCATAAACGTCCTTTATCATCCTCATACATCCTTAACACCCTCCACCGCAATCTCTCATTTCTGTCCAAATCTTTCCCCCGGTTTTATATTCGTCCCAAACCTTTGTTCATTTACTCTCAAATCTCTCACACTACATTTTATAACAAGTACTCGATCTTTTTTTTTTTTTTAATTCCTTTATTATATGTGTTATTAAGTCAATAAAAATAATTTCGTATAACCTCCCGGTTTCTCTTAGTCATGTTATGCCCCGATAACTTTTCCTATATGGACTTCTTGTATGGCGGTAATCTAAGAGTATTAAATTGTCCAAGTGAGCTATGAAATCAACCATGTATCACATAACGTTTACCTTTGTTGTATAAGAAATATTTTCAGGCTATGAAGGGAAAGGGTGATAACGAGTATTTTCTAAAATAGTTGTAGGGTAGGATAGTTCAATAAAATAATCTGGTACGGTGAGCCTAGAATAAAGTACAAAGCCTCTTGAGAGTGAAGGTAAATCGGGAGTGCATTATCAAGAAGAGAAATAAGGGTTAATAAAGGTTTATTACTCTTTAGTTTTCTAGGAAAGGATAGCACTAGTTAATACTAGAAATGAGAGCAAAATAAAATTAATCGTCTATATTTAAAGGCTAAAACACTTAATATAAAATCAAGGAGAGTTGCGTAATATCTTGGGATGATATCAATAATATATCTTTTTATGGAACACCAACGAACTTCAGAAGTAGCACTTTTGTAATGAGACCTTGTGACAACAGCAGATTAAAACTTTAATAAGACAGTGTTTGTAGTAACATAATAGAGGGAGGGTTCTCGGAGTTAAGATGTCAAAATGTCATTGATATGTCAATTCCAGAAATATTGATATATTTCATGGTTCTATAAGAAAACAAACGACGTAAATGTTTAAAAAATCCTAAGTAATTAAGAAAAATTCTCAGGTCACTTGGATTAACTAGTAAAATGCTTTATGACATTCAGAGACTTTCCAAAGTTGGAGAGTCAGACCCAACTCATGAAAGCTATAAATATTTACTATTACTCAGAGAGCGCTGGCAGGAAATACATCCCAAATACATGAACGGAAGCCTTCGCTTTCAGCAAGGTAAACAAATGGGGTAGAATATTTTACCTGTAGCTCTTCTGAATTCTTTTTCGTCCCTTGCTGGACTTACATAAAACTAAATAAACTCAGCTGTCTCTGGATCAATGACGATATCTTACTCCACGATCTCTAAGAATTTGTTAACGCAAACGCAAAGATCTGGTGGAATTAGCAGAGAAGAAAAACAGAGTCCAAAGCAATCATGAAGACTAACATGAGTTTAAAATATGTGGCCATGGCCCAGAAGGAAATGCACTTAAAGGCTCACAAGTGGAAACAGAGATATTACATTTAGCTTTGGATTTTTTAATAATGTGGAAATGGTGGTATGTACATACTTCCGCCTGCACTGTTTTACTGATAGTAAAGTCCGTCGTTTAATTCATTATACTTCCATGTGTTTTGATTTCTTAAATACTTTTTCTAGTGCCACAGTCACATACGTATATACTTAAATAGACACACAATCTCACACACACATATGTGTCCGTTTATATGTGTGTTTTGCGCATGTTTGTCAAAACAGTCATAATGATACATTCCAATGAAGGAAACTGGAAAGCATAAAATCATAAGAGATGAGATGAAAAGAGCATGCATGTAATTTCGAGTATAAGACTTATCAAATTCACTTCCATGAAACCAGGGCTATTCTATAGTAAACCATCTAATGTGAAAAAATGTTGAAAATTCAACTTAGTGAATGACATTATTCTTTAGAAATTCGCCGTATTACATCCTACTTCTTTGGTCTCTATATAAAATGCAGATGGAACGAAACAAAGTATCATCATCTACATTGTGTACTCAGTAATACTGAATATGCAATGAGAGGCAAGATGACTTGGAAATAATCTGCATAAATCCACAATGCATGATGCTACGCTCGAAATTTTGCGGATTCTCTTAATATCTCCAGATTCGTTTCCTAAGCTAAATTTGGTTTTTCTCTTTTGAAAAATATTTTAAACCCAGGCACGCGCCTACTGACAAACATATGAATAAAAGCATATACTACATTCATATAAGTCTCAAAGTCTTTGCACATTCCTAATACACGCAGTTGCCAACTTATCAATGCTGAAAAACTTCTATTCAACCACTCAAACGTAAAACATGCAGAAATGTAATATAGAATATTAATGTCATTTATGGATGAATTTCGTAGAAGCTGACATATCCTGTCTTTCTTTATAAACGTTTTATCTAGGACGATATAGTTAACAAAGAAATCTTGTAGTCAAGGAGTAAAAGGAAAAATTTCCCTACAACTCTTACAACTTTCACATCTTTACTTTAGGCTTTCATTGGTGAGGAGTACATAGTTATAAATAAAGTCATCAACACACAAACACGTGTGTAACATAAATAAATATCTTAAATATTTATGTTATACATACATACATACATACATACACACACACACACACACACACACAACACACACCACACATATATATATATATATATATATATATATATATATACTATATATATATATATTGAATAACTTGATCACGTGATGCTATGTATGAATAAAGGTAATGCCACGGAGGAAAATGGAAAAACGAGAACTGCCGTTTTTTTCATTGTCTTCCGTGGCATAAACCTTTACTTAATAATACACACACACACACACACACAGCACTACATATATATATGTATATATATATGTTGGTTTATATATATATATTATATAAATAATTATAATATATATATATATTATATATATATATGTTTGTATTTGGAAAACAGTTTACTAAAACCAGTTCTGAAAATAACGTATATTTTCACCCAACTCGATCTTTCGGGACGACGTTCATTTATCCATTTGGAAAGTGCTACAATCCTGCATGAATTATAATCAGGACAACTCTCTGTTATTCGTAATCAATGTTGCAAACTCATTTTCATGAGCAATGACAGATCAAAGCTGCTCCATAAACAACTGCAACAGATTGCAACGAAATCGCTTCAACAAATGACGAAATGAAACTGCTGACGTCACGGGTGAACTTCCTCTGAACTTTTGTCGTTTCTGAGTGAGAAATAAAATGTATTGCATTTTTTTTACATAAACGCCATTTTTTTTAAAGGGGTGTGATGGGGGGGGGGGGGGGCAAATAAATCCTGGTCCACTGTCGCAGTGCATAAAAGTGAGCAGCAAAACACCGTCATTATTAAGCTACTTTGCAGTTCGCTGAAAAGGATTGGAGAGTGAAATAATTTTTGCCCAATAAAATGTTTTCTGTTTATGATATATGAATGATGCAGCTTAATGGATGTGAGTATCAGGACATTGCCCAAATCATTATCTTTTATATATTGTTTGTTCTTTTATTTTTTTTTACATTTGACAACTGACAATATTGCTATAGGTTTCTTTTCTTTTTTTTCTTTTTTTTTCTTTTTTTTAGCTCTCGTGGAAAGGGCCTTGAATCGGTTATTACATTGAATAATAGATCTTTTCAATGACCAATCGCAGGAAAAAGATTACACAGACTTTGATACTATTATTGATTTTTAATGGCACAAACATAATATCCTATAATAGCTTTCTGAATAAAGATTTTTGAATTGCAAAGGTTTTAGCAATTGTTATTATGATGATTATAATGATATCAATACTAAGCATGCCAATTATCTCGGCTATCATTTGCATATATGATCGCAAATGAATGCCCATCACAGTAAAACCAGTTTTGCGCAATAATGGCAAATTCTCATTTGCATTTAAATTTAATTTTTTCGCAAATCTCCTTATTCTGAATCTTTTCAGTACTTTCTCCAATGTGAATTCAAGATGAAGTTTTTCATATTCTCAATTCTGTCATTTGACTATCTTAAAGGCACAATAATCGGGTTGTTAACCTTAGCTCTTGCCGGTTAGAGACAAGTGCAAAACGCTGGATTCCTCGAAGATGCTGAAATGAAAAAACAGACAGGATACCTTACCACGAGTTTCAGGTATGAAGCATGCAGGCCTATTGTGAGCCAATTGTGTGTTTGTGTATGTTCATAACGAAGAGAAAATGACATATTATCTGAAGAACAGTTGCAAAGGGGGAACTCGCTGATTTTGATTGACAGAGTGTGGAACACGCCTGGAAGAGGTGTTGCAGGTCCGTCGGACAAGGTACTGTGAAAAAGAACTTTGAAAAGGTTAACATTTTAAGTGACAATTACTCGAGTCTACAGAAAGAAAAGTGAGGTGCGGCGCACATTCTTTATTGACTAACTTTAACATTTAAGTGAGGTCATAATTATGGCCTCTGTTTCAGATGGATTTGAAGTCACCGATGGGTTTATTCTCTGACTGGTTTTGACTATTAATAAATTATTAATGTTTGGACACTAAGGGGAAGAGGGGGTACTTACTTATATATGATTTTGAGAGGAATATGATAGTTTAACGTTTCTTTTGAGTCAGAGTTAATTAATTTTATTCTATTTTAATGTTAACTAATTTTGGGAAATAAAAAGTATATTTTTGTAACCACGGAGTTTATCTTTGCCTAGTTTGACTTTCATCCAACTCCAAAGAGGGCATGCAACGGAACAAGGGTAGGTTAAGTTGTCAGTTAGATGTTTTGTTTCATTTTGTTTAAACGAGTGTCATTTGACCTCAAAAATCCCTAATACTATCATTCAATTCTTGTATTTATACCTTTCTCCTTCATAGCTTTCGTTATCTTCCAATGACTAACTTTCTCTTGGATTTAATAGTTCTTAGAATTACTTCCTACTTTACCTACTCACAGCGACTATTTCAGTAACATCATTTTTTAGATTAACTTTGAAGTATAAAATCTGCATTTATCACGAAGAATTCATTACACCTTTCTATCTGTTAATAACCTTGATAACTTTGTACTTCATTAACACTCAGAGAATTATGATTTTAAGGTTTAAAATGGTGATTTGGTTCTCAAACGGCCTTAAACTTAGATCAGTTTCCTTCTGAAATCAATAACTGAATAGCTGATTCTATACATAATATATTACTAAAGCCCTAACTATATGGCAAGTGCTTAGCGGACACAGTGTGATGTAACATAAATACTAAAAATATTAAACAATGGTAAAGCAGTGTTTGGTGGATTTTTTTTAAATGGCAGCTTTTAATGAAAATAAATTGAATCTTCAGTTTTATATATAATGAAGAAATGATAGATAAAATGGGAAAATAAGATGTGGAATTGTAAAAGATGTTTTTTTACGTATAATTTGCATAGCAATTGATATGCAAGGACAATTTAGAATGAACAACGCCTCAATTTCTTTTAATAGCGATGTTCATTTCACTTGTAAAATAAGATGAAAATCGGATGTCTACCTTTCATTCTATGACCATATTTCTTAGGTACTAACTTTTTTCCCCATTTACTAAAAATTTCCTTCTCGGTCGTGTCAGAGTGACATTAATTTTGCATTTAGATTACAGCCACAGAAACACATTTGCCATAAAAAAGTATTATTGACATAACGTTACGGGGAAGAAGCGCATTTGCTCCGCGAAGTTTGTATGTATTTGCCAAAAATATCTTTGGCATCTTCGCCAGGGCTTAAGATGAGAGATCGTTTTAAAGTGGCACGCGGGAACTGGTAATGATAATGAGATACGTAACGAGCGGCAATTTGGCTCCGAGGTAAGTCGTTATTAAAGTATGACTCATAACCAGAATATAATCACATTACGAGATTAGGGAAATTTGTCAAGAACTTTAAGCATCTGCCATTGCTCGTTTGTTTTCCGACAAATAGCGAGAGACATTAGGGTACGCAACGCAGACGTCTTTTGTTTTTATCTGACATTTTGTTTGCTCGTTGCCGATTGAAGGTTTGATTTTTCTTTAGGAGGGCATGAGAGGCAGGGTGTTTAGGTGAATGTAAAACACAAATAGATAATTATACCTTTGCTGATGATATACAAGGTCATCTGAGCATGCAGTGGTTTGTTACCATTTTCAACAGTATAATTAGCTTTAGTTTTTCTTAAGAAATTAGAAGTCTAACGTGGGGTAATTATAATAATAATAATAATAATAATAATAATAATAATAATAATAATAATAATAATAATAATAATAATAATAATAATAATAACATCGCATGGCTGCACAATGTACATTTTATTCTTATTTAAAAATCTAATTCAAATTGATCAAAATAACTGGTTATGTAAAAGCACTGCAAAAAAAAGCAACAGCAATAAGAAAGAATAACTCACATGAATATAAAGACATTGCTTACCAAAAAAAAAAACGAATGTATCTCTTTCAGTTATTATGAGACTTGATAATAATGATTTCACAGGATGAATTATACACCACATATACTGTAGCATATAGAAATAAAAATAATTGTTGTTATTATTTTCATTTAGTTACCTCCAGCTATTCAATAATAGCCATGTGCCATGGAAATGCTTATGACGATTGTAATATCGATGATAGACGGTTTTATTAGGAAGAAAATTAACTGATATTTTTTCATATGATTCAAACCAAGTAACCTGAATATAAAGACAGAAGATCTGAATTATACCTTCCGAAAGAATACAAAAATTAATCGAAAAATCTTGCCTTACTCATAAGACGATTATAAAACTAAATCCATAAAAAAAATTTTCTTAGTGGCGAAGTCTTATAATAATGATAATTTTCTTATAAAGGGTTAGCACTTTAGTTATTCTGAAAATTTAATGAATTTAGAAAATGAATAGCTGGCAGCTGGTAAAAAAATAATATATTTAAATTTCAACTCGGATTTTGTAAAGTAATGCCTTTTGGATAGAGTACTGAAAATGAGAACGTTTTGGTAATATCATCTGCTGAATATTTCAATGGAGTCTTTGTACTATATGCAGAACTTATATTTTCAGAAGTACAATGACTATACACAACACACACACACACCACATCACACACACACACACACACACACATATATATATATATATATATATATATATATATATATATATATATATATATGATTGAGTGTGTGTGTGTGTGTGTGTGTATCCTTTAATATCCAAATCGCTCTACCTCTGAAATAATACATTTTTATATACGTTAATCGAAGGGAATTTTTTTAGTTAATAATAAGCTCGTCGTCTCGTGGCCAACGACGAAATTATTATAGACAAAAAATTCCCCTTCAATTAACATATATGAAAATATATTATTTCCCGAGATAGAGCGAATTGGATATTAAGGGACCTTTGTAGCTTAATGCTTAATGCTTGTATATGAATCACGAGGATGTGCTAAATGTACACACACACACACACACACACACACACACACACACACACACACACACACATATATATATATATATATATATATATATATAATATATATATATATGATTATATATATATATATATATATATAATATAATAATTGAAAAGTTCCACGTTAATGAAACGAAGTTGCAAAACAACCAGAAGACAAGGTTCTACTCTCTCTCTCTCTCTCTCTCTCTCTCTCTCTCTCTCTCTCTCTCTCTCTCTCTCTCTCTCTCTCTTCCGACAAGCTTTTAAAAATTCGAGATTTATTGTTTGCGAGCACCTAACATGCAAATGGAAAGCAAGATTGAAAGTGAGAGAAAAATTCCTGCTCAATTACGTAGCACGAATTACCATGAAGTCACAAAATTTCGGACCAGGTGTATCAAGCCACTAACAGCCCTTAATGAACAGATAAGACTGTTTACATAATTAGGGTTCGTATTAACGAAGTTCAGTGGATATCAACTGGTGGCAGCTATACGGAACTTGGCCTCATTAGTGGAACATTAACGTCGTGATGGCACCGTGTTATGATGGTACTGTTGTTCTGGTTGGCTCTTTCTGTTTTCGGATTATCGCATTACACGATTTTCTCTTTACTTTTATGCTAAAGCGAAGATAAAGAAGCGTTTTCGTCGGCAATATGGCATGAGGTTTCATCATTGAATTAATCATTAGAGAAGACACATTAGTTTGCTATTTAGTAGCCAATTCGACAATTATGTCTATTTCAAAGGAATAAAAAGATAAGACGGTCTAGTTTATTGTAAGTCATCATGAGACCATTCTATATAAAACTTGAATTTAGATGTTAAACATTCATTAATATTTTGCTGAATAACTACTTCGTCTTCATAGGTTCGGTAATTCGAGTTACATGGTGGATATTAAGATTTGTGATGGCATGGGTGTCTTCGGATATACTTGGGTCGAAACATTCTCAAGTTTCGACGGGAGAAAAATGAAGAATATTAGGAATTCTGAGTGAGAGGAAAGACCCTCTCCCGAAGAGGTTGAGAATTGTGAGCGAGAGAGAAGTCACTCTCCCGCAGAGGTTGAGAATTCTGAGTAAGAGAAAAGTCCCTCTCCCGCAGAGTTATTCCTCAAGCTTTTGGAACAGACGATGATATCAGGCACGAAAGAAAAAGTGAAGAGAGGAAACATGATTATGGATGGCTTAAAGAAGTTGCGATATCATGGCGGGCTTTCTATTTTTCTCTTCCCCTTCCTCTTATTCTCCCTCTCTCCTTTCTCATTAGGAACACGACCTCATTACAGGTGAGATCATTTCACATGTGAATCTCAAATGTAAGTGGAATTATCTGTTTCCATTATAAATCATCATATTGGATATTTAGAAAATGCTTTTAGATAATTTCCCGGTAATTACTACAGAGTTATGCAAAATATATTGGGTTTCAAAAAGAGAATAGCGCTGTCACTGAACAGGAACTGAAACCCTTTTGAACTTATCTTGGAAGCCATTTAAGAAATCCTACCTTTTATTGATTTTCATGAAATTTTTTTGAATATTAGAAATCCTTTGGAAAATGTTGACAAATTCTAATTACCGGCGATGAAACGAAACACCAGTTTTCATCATATTGTGACTTTATCGTTTACAAAATTTTATTTCCCAATGCAATGTTTCTATAAATCATCATAGCATCTTACTTTTAATTTTTTCCCCATCATTTTAATATGACTATATTTCCCCTTTTAACTCTGAAGAAAGATAAAAGAGTAAAGCTATCTTTTGCTGAAGCAAGAACCTTACAAGCAATAAGTCTTATAACTCCTCGCATGAAAGAGATTCGATGCTGGATATAGGGGATTTATCTGCTTGCTTCTTTGCAGAGCCCATTTCCTGATGTATAGGAGGGAAAGAAGATCTCCATCAAGAACTCACAGTTTTGGGATATGTGGATTTCCAGAAAGACTAATGCAGCTGTCATTCAAAGAGAAAAAAAATTGCGCACAGATACAACGTTGTCTGCCAGAGAGAGAGAGAGAGAGAGAGAGAGAGAGAGAGAGAGAGAGAGAGAGAGAGTTTAAATAAACAGAACCTAATGAGACAATAAAGTGACCTGCAGGCTTCGTCCCACGAGTTTTCTTTTGCCCATTATCACATACCGAATTTTTCTTTCCACACAGACTCATTATTTCTATATTTGTTTGCTTACTCAGCCTCAGATTTTCGAGATTAAACGAGGAAAAGGAGAGTCATTTTGATAAACTTCCTTTTTTCAGAAGTACGGTTTAACGTTCCATTTTTGGTTAAGGCGTCTTCTGTTTTTTTATATACTTTAAGTATATTCAATGCTTCATATTTGAAGAGTTCAAAATGCTTTAAGCCAAGGTTCTATAGTAAATACAGCTACGAGAGCATCAAATCATGCTGATATTCAAGTTCTCATTTAATCAGAACATCAATCTGGGGAAGAGAATATCAAAGATAGTGATAAATGAAGACAAAAGAGATTCTCTAAGGTTTGTGCAGAGTTTGATTTTAATACTGAACATGAGCTGAAGGCGGAAGAGGAAGAGGAGGAGGAAGCGGAGAAGGAAGGAAGAAGACCGAAGTGGACTGAAGAACAAAGATAAGTGGATGGTGAATGTCAATAAGGCGGAGATAAAACTGTGAAAGTAAAATATGAAGAACTATAATAAAACTAATATTGTGCATGAAATAAAGAGCCACAAAATATCAGATAGACTCATCAAAGAAAATCAGACCCCTATGACCTGGGCTGATCTCAAAAGTCCATTATTTACTGGTAAGAAGAATGCAAAAGAATTCAGAAGCGCAGGGAATGCTGGTAACCAAAATTAAATTCTCAGCGACTGTCGTCTGAGATTATTACCATTAGGGGCAATGAGTTTCCTGTCTGTAAAAAGTGGGAAAATTTACTATACATACACACACACACTATATATGTGTGTACACACACACACCACACCACCCATACATTATATATATATATATATATTAATTATCCCTATATATATATATATATATTATATTATATATATTTATAATATATATAATATATATACTATATATTATATATAGATATATATATATATATATATTACAATATATATAATATATATCATATATATATATATATATAAAGTAATATATTATATATATTTATATATATATATATATATTATATATATATATATATATATTTATATAATAATATAATAAATTAGGCAAAGCATAAACATCATTTTGAACAATTTTGTTTTATAGTCATTACAAATATTAATGCTCCTTTTCTATTAGAAAAATGCATTTATTCCCTAATGCAACGGACACTAACAGCAATATGAGGACAATGTGTTTGTGTAATAAGGATGTTGTCTGCTATAAAATTTGAATGATACAAGCAAAGCGATCTCGGACAGTGCTTGATAATATGTACCATCTGGTGAAGTTTTCAATTGGGTGTAGTTGAAGAGAAGAGAAAAATATCGGTTACTCGATATAAAAACATATCAGTTCAGCGTTTTCCTGAGGTAGGAAGCCAACTCTATCCAGTTCTATCAAATATTTCATTTTCAAAATTGGGAATGTACAGTAGTTCTTAGGAAATTCGGGGTAAAAGACTGTTTCTCATCCAAATGAATGGACAGATGTATTGCTAATCTATCTGTCAGTTTGTCTATTTGTTTCTGCCTGTGCGTCTTACGGTCATACCAGCGATGAGAATTGCTATTGCATTGCAATTCTTAATTTAGTCTCTCTCTTTCTCTCTCTCTCCCTTTTTCTCTTCTATCATTGCAATCACAATAAACAGAATTAACGTCAGGCCAGCATCTGCTCACGTATCAATTTAATCTGCAAACACAGACCACTCCTGCATTATTAGTGCAGGCAATCGCAACACCATCCACGCTGCATTCAATACTGTTACATTCATTTACTCTCGGAACGAGTGTTGAGCTTATATTCCTCTCCGTAATTCGTCCGCTTTCCTCGTCTTTTCTAGCTGATCATGAACGGAATTACAGTTGGTGCTTTGTTTTTTTCTGTTTCATTTTTTCCTTCGGAAATCTGCGGAATAAAAGACCTTTTTCTTATTTATGTACGTGTGAAAAAAGGTCTTGCCAATACGCATCACCCAAAATTACATACATGCACATGTATGAATTAGTTTATACATGTTTTTTTTAAAATACAAAATGTGTTCTTTTGTAAATACAAAATGTGTGCTTTTTCAAGTGTAAAAATATGCAGTTATCTACTTCGTTTCGTACGTTAAACAGTTTTGTTATATGTATATGCAAATGACGTCATCTATGCAAATGCACATTGCCTTGCATATACTTGAAAATGTATGCACTTCTCTCTCTCTCTCTCTCTCTCTCTCTCTCTCTCTCTCTCTCTCTCTCTCTCTCTCTCTCTCTCTCTCTCTCTCTCATCCCAGTATGGAAGGGACCATGTTCAGATCTCTTCACTATCTGTTATTATCTCCGATAATGAAGGTGGAAGGAAGTTATAATCTGTTTGGTTAGTTCTAATTTTTTCTGCCTCATTGTTTGTCTCTTAAGAGGATTATCAAGAAAAGTTATTTATATGGATTTCCGCAAAATACATCGATTGGTGGGTTTTCTAACTGATAATTTTTAATAGAGATGGGAATGTAATTCTCTCACTCTCTTTGCGAACGACGAATACGGACTTGACCCGTGGAGATATCGAAAACGTCCTAACCTTGGCGGAGGTCTGCAGTCCCCGAGCGGGTGGGAGACGAGTCTTCATCAAAATCATGTCACTCTATTTTAAAACTGAAACTAGAGCCTTCATCTAGAGCCTTTGGAAATTTTCGTATAACATGCAATGCAGAGAATAGGTTGGTAATCAATGCTCATGATTTATGGCTGATATTTATTAGTGAGACCCAACAATGAATATTCATTGAATTTTCCAATATGACTGATCTTGGTGATAGTTAATTAATTATATGCTTGTTAAAAATTTTGGCCGATGTCCAGCCTTTAAAAAACTACGGAAAAAAAACTGAAGTTAACAAGAAATGCGAAAGAAAGATGATAAAGTAACAACTCCAGGATGACATCTACCAAACTGTTATCCATCTACATTTTACAATGTGCACTCATATGTCTTCTGTATATAGATTGATATATAGACAGGCAGAGTTTTTCAACTACTCTAATTCGCATATACTAGCGCAGGGACCCCTGTCGAACATCACGATACAGGGGCGTATATTTATGCTGACCTCCCCCGCCCTACCCCAACCACCACAACCACTCACACCCAGCCCCATTTCCACGGGGAATGAGAACACCAGACTTCATAGGTATGCAGATTGCTTAACCGTTTATTTGAATACTTGTTACGATGCGACACGAAGCCATCCCAGAGGCAGTAACTATGCGCAAGCGCGCTGCATATACTACATACAGAAGGGATTCGATATAATGATACTTCATTTGTTTCCGTGTTTTTCGAGGAAGTTTCCCAAACAGTTTAATGACTTGTCGTTGCTTGTCGTTGCTTGTCGTTGCTTCCAAGCGGCTGCTTGCATTCATGAATCATATCGGTAAAACAACACCAGAACATAATCCTGACACATTTCAGTGCAAATATTCATACATTATAAAAAACGTTATTTAGGTTATACTTTAACCCAGCATCTTTCTTTCATAAGACACCGTTGGGGTGTAACGACTAGAATTACGTTAACAGCTAATCAAAAGCAGAAAACATTGTACCACACAAGCACAAAAAATACTGACACTGACACAAACCAACGAACAATCAGACAGATACTCTGACAAACAGAAGTACAGAAATGTTGTTACATTCTTAAAGCACGGCAACAAACACCCACAAACTAGCAAAACATAGACTGCCTTGTCTTATGAATAATTAACAAAAACAAACTTGTTTTTGCACGATAAGGTTCATCTCATTATACTTTAAAAGCTGCAAGGATATTATAATTAACTGAAGTCAGGAATGTTAGAAGTGGGGGATTAAAGGTTAAACGCAAAAGGAAGATACACAATTTTTCCACATACACTCTTCCCCCCTTTGCGAGGGAGTGACCCCAGAGGGGTACAGCATTCCTGCGTAAAAGAGAAACTGGAAGAGGAGGGGTTTGAAATCCAGGAAGTGAGGTGAATGCTTTAGTACAGAAGTTTTCAGCACTTAGGTTCATCACACACACACACACCACATATACGATGTGTATATTTTATATATATATATATATATATATATATATATATATATATATATATATATATATATATATATATATATATATATATATATATATATATATATATATATATTAATGAATTAGTAGTTCAGAGATTAATATTATGATATTTAAGCTCTGGTTTTTTTTACGGGGTCATCCCATATTAGACGAAATTGCAAAATGATTAATATATACGTATGCTTACACACCCAGACACAAACACAGAGATAGATAATCGTGTGTATGTATGTATGTATGTATACGTGTGTGCGCGGGCATAGACATACACACATACACGCACACACACATATATATTACTTATATATATATATATAATATATATGATATATATATATATATATATATATATATATATATATATATATATATATATATATATATCAAAACTGAATCGTTTCCTTAGATAGTGGTTGGTTTCAGAGAAGAACACTTCGTTCATTACTATAGCTGGTTCACTTAAGGTAGATTCTGGGGTGAGCCCTATGCTACAAGACGCCAAACAAACGTCTCGTAAACATACGGCTCATCCAAGAATCTACCGTAAGTAAACCAGCTATACATATTCATACATTCACGGATGAATTATGGTACAATCACAACATTATGCGGTAGGCTCATTAGCAGGCCATCTTACACCCTAACCAAACACCGCTCTATTCCCTTTTATATTAAAATCATATATGTAAAAGCTCATAAAATGAATACCTCTACCCAATGACATGGTGTATTATTTTGAATATTCATAAACTAGTTTTCAGTACTTGCGTGCAATTCCACAACTTGAAAAAAGACTTGACCTACATCAATATTTGCTGAAATTTTATTTCTTAAAGTGGTTCCTAAATCTACGGTAAAGGCACGTAGGATTTAAATGTCTGAAGGAAACTCGAATAACAAACTTCTTTCTTCCACATTTGGGTGCGAAACTTATCTCTTCTATGACTAACCTCGATGGGAAAAATAAATAGAATCTCCGAATTCTTATTATCGATAGCGAAACTAAAACAGTTAAAAATGTATTATAAAAAAATCTCCATCACGACACGCAACCCAGAGAGTACAAGGAAAAAACAAAATAAAACATAATACATCACATCCCTTGCTCTAACTTCGTTGGATTTTCTGTATCATTGATGAGCTTTTGTAAGCCCAATTACTCGAATTGCTATAGACTAATATTTCTATACTAAAAAAAATGATTATAATATAACTCAGGGTCGAGAAGGTAAAACCAGACCATAAGAGCGTTAGGAACCGCCCTTGAGCTCGGATCGAGATGCATTCATTCTGGATATTTACCTTAGGGGCGGTAGTGATCGAGATTTCCCTGAATTGGGCAATGACAATTCTAAAAGAATAGTTATCAATCGTAGACTATCACTGTTACATACAAGAAAATATACCATGAACAGAGACAAACTTTATGAAACAAAGAAAAAAAAGCTACATTTATTGTCCTCGTTTCCTATTTTCTCTTTCCAATATTCCTTGCAATAACGCGGGTAAATATAGCAGTTCATTGAAACGTATAATGGAGTTATTTCCTGCAGTTAGCAGGTAGAGTGGGTCTTGATAGGCTATTTCAGCCAATACCTGTTTGGGTAATTGAAATGTATACAAAGGCGAGGGCTGTCTCCAGTGTCAGAGCGAGATTTAGACAGAATTTCGTGGAGAAAGGGACCAGCTCCATTATGACAATTTTACCTACAGGGTTTAGCTGTAGGCATTCGTCTGTCTATGCGTCTGTTTTCGAGTTCAGTGTGTTTGGTTTTTCACAGGTTATTGATTACGTGGTTCATCAAGGCGACTGAGGTGGGCTTAATACCTCAAACGTTTTTCCGACAATGTAAGAATATATATATATATATTGTTACATTTATGGATCGTCTCGTCTCTCCAGTATTTATAGAATGAATTTAGCTAGAAACGGCAGCCGTCTAACTCCTAACATCAGCTGACTTTAGGAGGGAAACTCAGCACAGGCGCCAGTCGTAGTAGCGGGCAAATAAAAACTTGTTAAGGGACATATCCCAAGGGGAGTGATTCTTCTGCTGGCCGTATGTCTGTTTCCAGAATGATCTGCCGACGCCATCCTCTCCAAATTACTCTCCATAAGTACGTCTGAGTTACATTCATATTGCCAGTTTCTTTTACTCCGAGTCAAATAAACTCTCCCACATTTTCCAATTCAAATTCCTACTTCTCAAACGAACCTCCCTTTGTTCATCCTACCTAGCGATCACATGCTGCCCTTGTGGCTCGTCCCAGATAAACAAAACTCTTCATTGAGCCATTCCATGTAAGCACTAGAGTCCTCCCATTGTGTGTGATTAAGGATAAATTCCCTCCAAGTGCGTTAGACATAAATATTGTGTGAGAAGTCTCTGTTTTTATGTTGTGTGTAATTTGGGAATTCATTTCCAGATTGCCCCTGCTGATCCCGTGCTGTCTCCTTGCAAGCGCTTTTATTACCTGAGAACAGAAATTTGGAAACCAGCTTTGCAGTAGACGTTGAATTCGGCCAATTTTTCATATTGGGAATGATAAGAGTAATCCAGACAGTACACGGCGCTCTTTCCAAGTGGCCCATATGCCTTGCACTTATCTCAGGCCATTCAATGTTTTCTTTGTAAATAAACTAAATTTAGATTATCAGCTGATTTTCCTGGCGACCTAAAGCATATAATAATCCCATAAACTCAAGGTAAGTCATAAGCGCTCCATTTTTTCCTCTTTCCCCTTACGTTTTTTGACTGCTGGGCCCTAAAACGTAAAAATATATCAAAGGCAACTTCCAGTCTTGGGTTAGACTCATATTATTGCTTGATAATGATAAAACAAATCTACGAAAATGTCAGACGGGAAAAAACGGGAAATTTACAAATACTTCCATAGTTGGCAAGCACTCATTACAATTTGTATAAAATAAAACGGAAGGAAGAATGTCAAATTACACTGCTCTTTGACCAGTTATCGATGAATAAGCTCCAAAGGGCACAGAGGAAAACCAGAAGATAATGAGATCACAGGAATGAAAAATGAAGTTATATTAGTTATATGTTCTCATAAGCTTAAAACAATAATTAAGTACTCATAAGGGTAGGTGAGTATACTAATTCAAAGAGAGAGAGAGAGAGAGAGAGAGAGAGAGAGAGAGAGGAGAGAGAGAGAGAGAAAGGAATCCGTTTTGTTTTCATGAAAGTAGAAAAACCACATGATTGACAGTCTGCCCTTTAAAGCCGAAGTCTTCTTGTGTGTCAAATTTTATTTGACTTCCTTTGCTGAACTGGGTTTTAATTTCCTAAGGCATTTTGACGTAGATTAAACGTGCATGCAAAAATCTTTCTCTTTTTCTATATGCTACAAATACAAATATGAGTCACATTTTTATATCGGTTCCCTTTTAGGACGAAAATATTTTATTTCACGGGAACTGCAAAAGTAATTATTATGGTGTGCACTATGAAATTCTTCAAAAAGGTTTCTGCAATGATACTGCAAAGAAAGATGGAAATAGGGTCGAGTGAGGAAGACATACAGATTATTGGTCTGCAACAATGAAGTTAATGCCTAAATAGTAATTCACTATTTCATCTTTTCTACTGAGAAAGAAGGAACAAATACTCCCAAGAAAATACACTAACGAACTCCTACATCTTACTGAGAAAAGACAAATTCCCTACAAAAATAATACTTTTATCCTATTAGGAAAAGAGACGCACGTCGTACCGAGGAATGAATTTATGTCACATTTTCCTTTATATATATTTTCCCAAAATAAAAAATGTTACACCGCCCTTGCTTTACTACTGAGATTTTCTAAAAATATCTGGACGTTACCTTATTAGAGAATGTGGTGAAGGAGAAAGCAGGAATGATGAATGCATAAAATAAAATTTAGCCAAATTTGTAATATATAAAAGTAAATGCAAATTTTAGGTAACAATATTTATTTACAATAATTACTAGCAATAAAACAAACAGATCAAAGTAAACCCTAGTAAATTTTGATGTTCTAAAGCAACACATCGTTACTGGAATTAATCAAAAAAATCAAAGAAACGTGGAAAGATGATAAAATCTGGACAACAAACCCAAATAATAATGTAATTTAAGCACCAGTTTTCTTCATCAAGAAGCGATACCCATCAGGAGAGTTTCTTCACAATTTTCCAACCTCGTCAGGGAAAAAGAGAAAAGCTCCCTCCCTCAGGTATTCTTAGGTTGCAACTCTCTCAAATGAGACCATTAAGAGCTGATTTGTAATTGCACACCGGCGTTGACCTTCGGCACCATTAATTACCCCATTATCTTTAATAAATACTCTATTGAGCGAGAGATATCGTATCATATTGCAGTGGCCCTAGTGAATTTATATTTGTCTTTGCAAGGGAACGAAGGTAATGATGACCATAGGGAAGCAGATAAGTGGGAAATATAAACAACAACCAAAATTATTTATTCTTCTCAGTTTCTTTTTTTTATATATAAATTAATGGCTTTATTCTTGAGAGAGTAAAGATCATAATTATATAAGAAGAAACCGATGATTGGGAAATCTTAGACGAAGAACAATATTTATTTAAAAATGTGATTAGTTTCTTTCCTTGCAGTAAAAAACGATTTATTACTGTTGCGTGCTTCATTTTCTTATCTTTTGTTGTTGCTCAACTGTCAGACAAAATATTGCCATAAACGAAAGCGAAGGTCGAAGATGAATAAAAACATATACTCGCAATTCAGAGAAAAGTGAAGTCCAGAAGAGTGAAAATCCAAAGACATCTGAAGGGGGACTGTACTTTTTTCTAGAAAGAAAGAAGAAGAAAAAAAGTTATCTTTTAAATTTCTTAGCATAGAAAGTAAGAATAAGAAAATGTACATGTTTCAGCATTTTGATTTAACAGAAACACGTGTGAGGATAATTAAATAAATAATCAAATAGTAGAATGATTAAACAAATAATATATATGTAAATATATATATATAAGTAAATTGAATTTTCATAAAAGACCTTTCTGAACGCAGGTGTTTTACGACGAAAAATAAAGATTAGGGACTTGTTAAAACAGCTTTTTATTTTCGTTGATGGACTGCCTCATTCCTGGATTTAACAGCGATTAATTTAAGGTCTTTGGGCGTCCTGACATCAAAGCTCATTGACATTCGTTCTTTTCACCAAGAAGCAATATCTGTCAAAGGATTTTCTTTGAAATTTTCTTTCATGTGGGGGGGGGAGCTTCTTTCTCTCAAACACTCTCGGATTGCAATTCTCCCAAAGGAGATTATTAAGGAATGATTTGCAATCACACGCAACTGCTGATCTTTAGAACCACTAATGACTTCATTATTCTTAATAAATGCTTTCTATATAGCGGGTCGGTATCGTTTCACTTTGTGATGAATTCGCTGAATTTATTTTTACCCTTTCATGAGAAGGAAGATAATGACGATAACATGGAAGAGAAAGAAAACGTTGATGATAATATGTGAAGGAAATGTAAAAATATTGACTAAAACAATTACAGTTCATACTCTAATAAACTCTAAAATAAACTTTTGTTTTTCCTTTTCAAAGGAAACATGTCGATAATAGGGAAAGTATAATGAGGGAAAGGAGTGGGCTGAAACATTGATGTCGTTTTCTCCAAGGAATCTTTTTCTCTTTTTTTACTTTACTGAATTTAACTTTTCTTTTGAAGAACAGAAAATGAGGACGATGATGGAAAAATTGTGAAAGAAGACTGAGGACATAATAATGACTTATTCTTAAACATTTTCTTGAAATTTAGATCAGTTTTCATGGTCAAGGCAATGAAAACGATGAAGATGAACGGAAAAAGGGTGGAAAGAGTGGACCAGAATATTGAGGATATATTTATCTAGCGTGTTCTAACGCTGTTTTCTCTCAATAAAATATAAAGATCATAGTCTCCCCTCCTCGAAAAAATATCAATCCCTTGCTCAGGACGATCTTGGTATGTGGGAGTTTGGAATTTTCTGTGATGCGTTGAGTTTGAAGTAACTATTTATTGAGTTTAAAGTTGAAGTTGTACTTTTTGCATTTGAAGTTTGATCTATTTTTCCGTTGGTGTTCGGTTCTTTTTAAAGAGAAAAACTGAGTTGCCACACATGAAAGTAAAGGTGAAAGAGGAATAACAACACGAAAAATGATGAAACGTGAAGTCACGGAGGGGGAATACAACTATCGATTCGACAGGGGAAAGAATTATTTTTTCCCTAATGAAAGGAAAAATAGAAATATTTTTATTTATTATTCACGTAAAGAAAGTCAACAGAAATTCGGATGTTGTAAAGCAATTTCTTATACTCGCGGAAGCATGGATATTTACCTACCTAAGAAAATTTGTAATTGCGAAGAACTGAACTTTATTTGTGTAATTAAAGCATTTGACATACTCCGAAATGCCCGAGAGTGTCTATTATAGCAACACAAATTCGTATGGGTATATTTGACACATATCAATACTGAGAACGTAAGTAGCCACGAGATAACGACGTACTACCATCCAAATTTTGTCCTTTTTTAGGTTATGCTATCTTTCTTTGTCTAGTTTACAGATTAATTGGTTAGCTGAGGCCACACACATATCTATCTATCTATCTATTTATCTATCTGTCAGTCTATATTAACATTTAGAGAGATTTGCTAACAAACGTAAATGCTATAATACCATTCTGGCGCCATTCCATTTCAGAAGTGGAAAGAGGAGGATGTTTAAACACGCACAAATAATACACACATACACACACACACACTATATATATATATATATATATATATATATATATATATATATATATATATATATATATATATATATATATATATATATATATATATATATATATATATATATATATATATATATATATATATATATATATATATATATATATATATGCAGTTGATATGTGACAATATGCATGATTTATACAGCTCCACAATCAACGAATACATAATCGAAATTCAACTCGCAGCAACAGACTCCACGAATACAAAATGAACATCACTCGAATATGCACAAAACACACCTAACAATGCCCTTTGAAATGTAATTACAAAAAAAACACTGCCTTTGAAATGTCACGCACTTCCAGCTACGTATCTGCTCCTCCTTTTAAAAGCAGTTCATGTTCAGAGGAAATTACCCAACTGTTGCTGCAGCAGTGAAGAACATTCCTGCCTACTGTCACTATCGCATCTCATATGAGCTTCTGAAAGAGATTACAGGCCGTGGTGTTTTGAAATCGTGAAGCAGGAAATAGACATGACATGGAATATGAATTTGATTTTATACTCTATCTCGACGCAGGAAATGAAATGCTGTCTATGTATATGTCTGTCCTGGTCCCTGAGCCCAGCTGAGAGACCGGAAAGCTGTGGCCTTCTGGCGCCACCCTCTCCGGAGGGAATGAGGGTGTAACTTAAAATATATAGATACATACAGACATACATACATACATACATACACACACACACACACACACACACACATATATATATATATATATATATATATTTATATATCTGTATGTGCGTATGCAATGCACACACGTATATGCATCTGTGTTATATTTATGCGATAATTGATTGGCAGATGGTGATTTTAATTTATCCTACATAAAAACGCACGGAAAAATGCTATGAATAACTAAACGCAACGGACTGTATTGAAACTGAGGTTACATTTAGTCCAGGGGGGTGAGGGTGGTGGGGGTGGGGGGGGGGGGAGTTTGGGGGGGGGGGTTTTGGGGGGGGGGGGGGAGACAAACGTATGATAAGAAATCACAAGGAGGGAAACATAAATCGGGATAGTATGTTGATGCGCTGTAAGGAGTAATTATTCACGGCGTAAACCTTAGAGGTTAGTAATTATTGTGAATATTATGATTTACAAATGTATTATTTGAGTAGTATATATAGTGTGACGACAGCTGAAAGATTGAGCAATTAAGAATAAAGGGAGCCAGCGTTCTGGAGGTGGTTTGATCGCGTGGAGAGAATGAAGAATATGAGTTTTGGAGGGACGAAGTAGAGGGAGACAGAGAATGCGATGGGCCGATCGAAAGGAATGCTTGTTGGACGAGAAGAGAGTCAGTATCCATGAAGCGCTGGACCACGGACAAGATGAATTTGGGTGGTACAGTTTGTATGGAAAGAGGTTAATGAGCTGCTGATTATGTAAGCGTTCACTAAATGATAACGCGCATGTGTTAGACATTGATTCAACCGGTAAAGTATTAGTGGGGCAGTGAATGCTATTTTTGTTCTCTTTGACGGTACCCCTCCTTAGGGACATAATTGGAAATGAATGATAAAGGAATTATGCTTTTAACACCTATGGATAAAGGTACTTCCAAGAATAATGGAGGGTGGCGGGGCGTACATAGAAAGGAAGTGACCAAGAGGGAGAAGGTCAATTGTTGTTAACGAATGTGTATGTTTAAAATTGTTTGTATCGAAAGATAACGACAGCAATTTTGTGAAGACCCATTAAAATGTATTACCTTGTCATGCAACTGTTTTGTTAGAATGTTTTTAAGGAATGATTATTACTAGGTACCTTCAGACGGAACATTGAATACGTATTTTTTTTTACATTAGATTTCTTAAGTTATTGACCATCGACTCACAGCTTAAAGAGATTATCTTATAAATAAGTTAGGTGGGATTTGTTAATACCTGGGCAGCAAGAAAATTATAATAATTCTTTGGACAGTTGGAAAAAACAACAAAACGGTTATGCTTTTTTCAATAAAAATTTCGCATGCAAGTAGAATCCTCCTCATTCTAAACATAATAAATCAAATGCATTTATCTTGAAGAACATTCATCTACGTATTCAGTTTTAAACATCAGGTACAATCTATCAGGAAGCAAGTCGTTATCATGAAAAATATAGACAGACAAAGACCGCGGAAAAATGCAGCATTGTATCCAGCTGCAACGTATAGATTTCATGCAATTTACTCTTATCGATACAGG
>NC_061089.1:62148025-62160525 GCF_015104395.2 Macrobrachium nipponense
CGTTGGGCTAGACATGGGGTTAGAATGGAAGACGGAAGAATGCCTGAAGTGGTTATGGGTGGACCAGTACAAAGGGGGAGACCGAGGATGAGACGGAAAGATAATGCGTTCAGAGATCCGGGAGTGGAGGATCCTCTGAATTACTGGAGAGATGTGGCACTAAACAGGGGAACGTGGAGAAGTCTGGTGCATGCGGCCATGGGCCACCAAAAGGCCCGAGAGCCACCGGAGTGAGTGAGTTGAGGAGTAAATAAGTATCAAATGGCAGTGAACAAGTTCAGAGAGGAAACCGGATTTTTATAACTTGAGGAGTCTAACCGAAAAGTGCCGGACATACAGGACAAATACCAAAGCTTGTTTGGTGTAGAATAGATAACGGGGTAGGATAGGTCAAGTTTTTGGTTGTTACTAAGACTATGTGACGTATGAAAGAGTATTTGATGATTGTCCTAGATTTATGTGGCTGAAAGTGAGTGCAATAAGTCGGAAGACATTAATCACACATACTACGATCCAGGGAAAGTAAAAAAAAGATGATAACAGAACATAATATATCCGAGATTCTGAAAACAAGGTTGACAAAATATGATTTTTCTTGCAAGGTTCAGCATCTTGTATACAAACCAACGGATTTAAAGGCTAATAAGGTAATTTCGTGTAATAATAAGGCGTCTGAGCTAAAATTCGTTCGAATTTATGTAAGGATTACCAAAAGAAACAATTTCGATTTATCTGGAATTAAATTGTTCATTACTGGACCAAACAAGCAGAATACCTACCGATTCAACAGGCATTCGTCTAGCGTTTGTTTGGCCTAGATTCTTTTTCACACCGTTACTATTCTAAATGACTTTTTATTCCTTTCCTCCAGTAACTTTTACCATAGAAAATCTATTTTCATATATACGAAATTAAGTTGTAATTGGAATAAAGGAGTAGTTTGAGGGCATCGGTGTAGCCTAGGTTACCAAACTTCATTCTCTTACTATTCTATTCTCTGAGACATCGTTTGACGAAAACACAAATTAAACCAGGATTTGTTACATAGATAACAAATTAAACTAATTATACTTTGAATCTGATAACAGAAGTTGTTTTCTACGGCTTGGTGATGCCACCCTGAAAGACTCATCAAGGTTACGTTTCGGAATCTCGTTGAGAAACCACGCTTGATGAAACGAATCGTATTCAACAGTTCCAACGCCGACTTTTTATTTCTACAACTAACGTATTGATTACATGGATAGTATCCTATAGGCCTACATACTGCAAAGAATTTTTAGTGACTGAAAAAGTAACAAGTGTCCTGTGAGGTCATTCAGCGCTGAAACGGTGTAACGGGAGAAAAACCTCGCAGTTGAACTATGAAACAATTGTTAGGAGAGGTTGGAAAGTAAGATGGAAGAATATAAAAGGAGGTAGAGTAAAAGGAACGAAAGTGGTTGCAACTAGGGTTGGAAGACACGCTGCAAAGAACCTTAAGTGATGCTTACACTGCACCAAGTGAGGTACACTGACGGCACTATCCCCCCTTCGGGATGTCATGTTTAAAAGACGAGACTATATACATAGTCAACGGAACCAGTAACCTTTAGGCCTACTTACTACTAAGCAGTGTAAACAACGAGCAAGATTCTTTTTTGGTTTATATTATGTTGCATATACATGATTAATGATGTTCTGATTTCAGAACTGAAATAGCCACTGCACTTATGTGTCATAATAATATGCTGAAAATATGAGACAAGTTAACGCTGAAAGCATATCCACTGATAATAAGACATGCAAGTGACTAGAACAAAATTATGGGTAAATAAATTTTAGTATGCTTTCCTTACCAATGAAATGATATTCCATTTTCTCTTGGTGAATTCCTCCGACCATTTCAGCAATTATAAGATGCACAACGAACCATTATGAAGATAATGAACGAAAAAAATCGCACGACCCACTTAGGACCAACTCAATTTCCGTGGTTCAACTTCCCGACCGTCTGGAGATGGCTCTGCGGCTGCAAGCACGGTCGCCCTGGTCGCAGCAGACTAAACTATGTAGTACTATACTCTGTTTTTTTCCATTTATCCATCCGCCTGTGGTGGTCGCGCATGGTAACACTGCGTCCCGGGCTTTAAATAGTTAAGCTATGTGTAAGTTTTAGGTAAATAAAAGGATAGCTTGGTGTACATTTGCAACTAAAAAGTGTTTTAATAATTTACTGTATGCGAATTACAACGTTAATATTCGAAATAGGATATTATTTAAAGCCCAGGACGCAGTACTACCAAGCGCAAACACCACAGGCGGAAGGACAGATGAAAAAAAAAGAAAAAAAGAGTATAGTATACAGATAACATATCCACCTTTGGTTGACTCTGTAGTTCATCACAGGAAAAATGGATTGATTTAGTAATTAATGATTATTAGTCTGATAAAAAAATGAATGCCCCTATTCTGTCCCAAGCACAGAAGGTAACAGGAATAAGGAGAAAAAGAAATAAAGGCAGGGTTAACAGCGGAGGACGGGGTTGGACCTTCAGATACCCAAGGAGAGGAAAGTCTTAGTGCGGAAAAAATAGAAGCAGAGATTTCTGATGCTTGGCCACAGAGGAGAAGAAGCATTCACTGACCCATGTAATGATGTAATCCGCAGATTATCGATTTCAATAGAGTAATTGTTGTAACGGGAATTTTGCAAGAATTCTTCGAAGTTTTTTTTATTTTCTTTTATTTGTCTACAGCTAGTAAACAGATGGTATCTTAATACTATAATAAACTCACATCAGTCGTGCATCTGATGTCTAGGCCCTTCCTTTACGACACTCCTGATTGGCTGTTGATAAGCCAGTCCCAGGGCTGGAAACTCTCAGTCTCTCTCGAGAGTTCACATAGGCAGAATGTCATTCTGACCTCCCTTTCAAAAATTATAACTTTCATTACACCTCAGTTTTATCTGCAGAAAAGGAGTGTTCCCAAATTTCATCACTAAACATCTTCAAGCATGTGATTTAAGGATTATAATGATATAAAAGAATGATGTACTTCTGTAAACTTAATGCTAAAGTTTCTAGTAAAATAAGCATGAAATTCTTAATATGAAATATAGTCTTTCATTCCATACATAAGATCGCAGTGCATTCATCATTTATCGTCTTGTGTTTCATACAGTTTCGTAGCTTAAATGTCATGGAAGACATTACTACCAAAACAATTATAGGTGGGGCTATCAATATGAAAATAACAAGCAAAAGATTAAGAATATTAATCTCTCTTTCTTATCTTTGTGTAGTCAGGTATTGCTCATATGATCCCTCGATGACGTCATCATCATGATCACGACCTCTTGATAGAAGTCTTATGGGTAAAAAGGATATTTAGATGTCATTATAGTCACTATCATTATCACTACTCTTTCATATCCTATAGTATAAATCTCTATATGAAAAAAATCGTCACTTAGATATTGATACCTTATGGAGGAAATGAATTTATGCCATTGATTTTCTTTCCTATAATCAGTCCTCCTATATCCCTCTCATTATTCCTTTTTATTATATATTACTATTTTCTTCATAATTTTTATATCATTATAATCCTTCAATCATTGGCTTGAAGATGTTTAGTGATGAAATTCGGAAACATTCCTTTTCTGCGGGTAAAACCTCAGTGTAATGAAAGTTAAAATTTTTGAAAGAGAGGTCGGAACATACATCCTGCCTATGTGAACTCTAGAGCAAGACTGAGAGTTTCCACCCCTGTGATTGGCTTATCAACAGCCAATCAAGAGCGTCGTAAGGGAATGGCCTATAGCCTAGGCATCAGATGCACTGCTGATGTGAATCTAATATAGTAATAGTTCTTCTTACCTATGTGTTTATTCTGTGTTTGTCTCCTTTTCCTTCTTGTGACGGCTTAAACCTTATGAAAATTTATTATTAATGAAACTGTCTTTTTTTTCGGTCTACCTACTTTCCCTCTCGCTCTTGCACGTACAGCCACTTACCCTTTCCTCTTTCCTTCACTCTCTCCCTCGCTAGCCGCGTCCTCCCTCCTAATCCACAAGTCAGAGCTGATCGCCTAAGTTTCACCTTTAAAGGTTTTCCGGGATTTACCGGAAAAGTTAAAACTACAGAAAACAAAGTCGTTAAAGTGGCGCCAAAATCTTCTTCTCTCGCTTGTTACTAGGCTCATTGTCTTCAGGCCGAAGTAAACTTTCGCCGTTTGGCCTAAGTCGCGCGAAAAGGTAGATCCTGAACGCTGATGGATATGGCAAATGGCTATCGTGAGATGGAGCGGCTTTTTTCGAAGCTGTTACGGTTCCCTGATGCTATCAAATACGTTACTAGGTTAAGCCTAGGCCTACGTATATAGAGACACATCCACATGCGCACGTATATATATATATATATATATATATATATATATATACATACATGGGCTATTCAGTGTTACACAACACGACAACCATTTAACCCTTCGTCACCCTGCTAGACTCCCACCATAGTCGACTAATAACTATACTCTGTTTTTTTTCCATCTGTCCACCCGCCTGTGGTGTTTGCGTATGGTAACACTGCGTCCCGGGCTTTACATAGTTACGCTCCCCACTGCGTCTGGCTGTTCCATTCGCCACCCCGCAAAGGCAGCTTACATTCAACAATAATAATAATATCCTGTTTCGAATATTAACAGTGTAATTCGCATACAGTAAATTATTAAAACACTTTTCAGTTGCAAATGTACACCAAGCTATCCTTTTATTTACCTAAAACTTACACATAGAGTAACTATCTGAAGCCCGGGACACAGTGTTACCATATGCGAACACCGCAGGCGGGTGGACAGATGAAAAAAAAAAAAAAAAAACAGAATATAGATACAAATGCCCTGTTTACGTCAACAGAGGCGTAATAGAATCACATGAAACGTGGGGTAAGTGATATAGCAAACACGTAAACACACACATGCATGTAAACTTATGTCTGTGCACCATCCAGTTCTCTTAACGACTTGGAATAAATCACAGAAGACTTTCAACAATATCACATTCAAAATTTGTCGCTCAACATTTCTCCTTATTTCCTGATGCAGTATAACGAACCGCCATATAATAATTCTTTTATTAGATCGGTTATTCTTGACTGACGTTCGTAACTCTGAGGGTGTATGTAGGACACTTCTCTCCTGTCTTCGTATCTCACCTGTACATTCTGCATGGAATTATTAAAACGATCGAGGATACACCTGCCAGGCTTCTATAATCCTTTCCTGTAATAACAATTCTGATGGTATTTAAAAACAGTTATTGACATTCTCCGTTTTATTAGTTTGCCTTCTGCTGATTATCTATATTCTTTCAATCTCTATTTTCATGGTTTTATTTTAGATGCTTTATTTTTTCATGAAAATTTTTCATCTGTATCTGAAGCTTCATCTTGTGTTTACTGCGTGGTGTAGTTCTTGTATTCTATATGTTACTGATGTCATTTAATAGATATTTTTATATTAACCATACTAATGTTAGCAAGTATTTCTGTTCACTTTATATAACGCAAATCGATATTGCTTATATTTTCTCTTTTATTATCATTCGCATAGATACTATTATGATTGCTTGCATACCTATATCAATGTATCTCCATTTTACCTACATTATGGACCAAGTGGCGAGAGAGGCTGTCCCTGGGCTGGACAACTGAAAGTCTAAACTTATAGCTTAATACTCGTTTAATATTGCAGTTACCCACAGCAAAACATTATTCTTGAACACAAATTGGTTGCAATGATTTTTTATCATTGTTATCATTATTGCACTTACTTTTCAGTTTTGAAGGTTTTGATTAGTGCTATACCTTGCACCCTGCATCAATATTTACCTGAACTTAACTATATACATCACTTACACTTCCTTCTAGTATTTACTTTGGCCATTCCAACTTTTCTTGTTTTTTTTCCGCTCTGGTGACTTTATAAACTCCGTTCATAATCCTCTTGTCTCGAGTTCTCGTGTACATGAGTCTTTGCTTGATGTGACATCAGGCTCTCAACAAAAGCGGGAAAAGTTACACGTCTTGAGTATCTTTCGTTTGTTTTTATACATGTTTTTTCAACGGATTTTTTCAGTTGCTTGTTTGGTGATGGAACGCATGTACTGTTCGACTCTTTGCCATGCTTCGAATTTAATAGGTGAAGAAATGATGAAAGAACTTCTGTAAGCCAGCAATGACCCCATCGACTCCCCCCTTCCCCCCTCCTTCAACCCCACTAAAATAAAAAAAATAATGAAGAAAGGTAAACGAAACTCATGAAGCGACATTCTCTATACAAAGATGAACTATGGTGATCAATGAAAAAGGAAACATAATAGGAAACTAGATTTTTTCATGGAAAAAGAACCTTGGCTTTTGAACACCGCCTTGAATGCACTGTATAAGATTGTCCAGACCAGAATTCCTCCAAACCTTTCGTCAGTTACCCTGAACGTGATTCCTCGTGTAATCCATGCCACCTGTGCCAGCTTTCTATTCCAACTCAAATCCTCTTCCTTCGGAATATATAAAGCCCTTTTCGATGATCCGAGAATGGTCATGTTATCTGGCTTTGACAAAGTATTCTCGTTTACCTATGCTTTAGAGTTTCCTTTGAAATTCTATTTCGTTGTTTCTGATAGAGGTCATGTCGTTTGTGCTCTGATTTTCATTTGATTTTCCATAGAATTCATGATATGTCTTAACAATTGTAACCCAAGAATAATTTAAAGTATATATCATTATTGATTCTCTCTCTCTCTCTCTCTCTCTCTCTCTCTCTCTCTTTTTTTTTAGTATCCCATTTCACATAACCAAAGCTTCCTTGATATTTCTCCTTATCGTTTTTATTTATTTTCACTATTGTCTATGACAAATATATCGTCGTTCTTGATAGTTTCAACAACTCTCAGTGCCATCGACAGAAAATCGAACTACGAATGTTATTGACAGGTTAGAACTATCGTTGTCATAAGCAGATTCAGAATTATCAGTTATCGATATTCGTTGTATCACCTAGTTTTGTTAATAACAGCAGTCCTGGCATAAGTTATCAATATCCCCAACAGATAACAAAGTAAAAAATATTCATCAACCATTTTTATCATTATGAATGCGATCAACTTATATTTGGAATATGAATGTTACAACCGGTGTTATAAATATCACACATTAAAAAGTTCTCAAGCAATGATTTTCATTAACAGATGACTGATTATTCAGTTATTACCAATAGCAGAAATACCTGCATCATCAGAAGTCAACTATAACTTTATCAAATTTGACGTTCCTCAATTTCAGATTTATATGATAGATTTCGAAGCTATGCCAATACGAGAAATGAGAAATAATCGATATCCTGCATTCGGCTGTTAACATCAAACTGTATTTTTGTAGCTTTATGAGGTTATAACTGCATATTTGATGAACACCGTTCAACCATCATTCTTTCTGATCTCTTGCTTCCCCATACTTACTTTCTTAGACTTGATTTTCATACATAAAAACAGATAAGTTTTAATAAACTGACGTTTATGGCATACCAGCAGCAGAGGAGACGTTTTGTAGTTATATAAAATAGCAGTGGTGCTATTTTAGCACCGTTACTACTCAAAAGAGTTTGTTGTTGTATACCAGGATTATGACATAGCATATATTTGTCTGAAAAACTGTAAATATGTATACACATGTATACACATGCGCACACACACACGCATATATATATACATGTGTATATATATATATATATATATGTGTGTGTGTGTGTGTGTGTATGTGTTAGTGTATACTCATCTACAGCTAGTAACCAAACAACCTCATAAAAAGAATTTTAGCTTTTTAAGAAGCTACTAATTCAATAATGTCGGGAATTCACATTCGGTTCTGTTAAGGAGTAACCTGGTCTCCCTCTCTCCTTTTCTTCTCATCTCATTTATTTCGGCTCCATATTGAGATATAATTGAATTTCCCGGGAGTCTGGCCATGGCCGCGTCGGCCGGCTGATGGAAGAAGTTTGTGATGGCGTTGAAATTGGCCATTTGTCCCCTTAACTGGAATTGCCTTGAACAATGACCGCAGGGGGATCTTGCGGGAACCCAAGGTACCCACGGAATTGATCGAAATTGCTTCTTTGAAAGGAAATTGCGTTCGGATTTGCTTTTATTTAATTATTATTAAATTTTTTTTTGGGGGGTGGGGGACGAGAAAGAGTTCTACACGCATTAGAAATTATCGCATTCAGGATGACTGTCTTGCTGGGGCAATTGTAACTTACAATAGACCAGCTTACCAACCCGGCACTGCCCGGGAAATATCTGATTACAACCGCTAAACTTCTCTATCTATCTCTCGTTAAGGTAGTTGCTTCTCAACTCCCTTTCCTATCCGGGGTGATCTTGGACGTTTAGGTACAATTTGTATAAAAACCTATGTGTGATCTAAGTTAAATATCAAGTAACAGATGTGCATTAAAAAAATATTATAGGTGCTGCATTAAAGATTTTTACATTTTACCTGCTTCAATAACTAATTATTTATTGATTTTTTATAGCATCACAACTACTATGGTCACTGACTGACACCATGCTGCTTCAGTAGAATCTCAAAGACGACTACACTGAACAAGGTTATCTGTTTCTATTATGGCTTCAACTTATTAAGAATTTTGGCTCTAAGAACAAATATTACCAACTTATGGACTTGAAGTTTTTTTCAGTGAGCACCAAATTTGCATGTAAGTCAATTTTTTATATAGTTTCAAATAAATTTTTTTGGTCTTGAGGCAAAAAAAAAAAAAAAAAAACAAAAAAAACAAAAAACAAAAAAACATACACACACACACAAGCCAACATATATAAACGGTGAAACTATATAAGGTACATCTCGGTTATAATGCCAAGTGCTATTTTTTGTGAGTGAAATTCCCGGTCAGAATAAAAAAAAAATCAAGCTATTATACACTAGACATTTTTCTGCCGTTTCATAAGATATAAGGTTACATACGCAAAATAAGATAACGGTAAATTGTATAAGTTCTAATTTCCGAATAACATTTTATCAAGTTACTCAATTTAGTCACCAAAAATGTAAAAATATGGCGTGCAAATAACGGAGAGTTTTTCGGTTCTTTAGTTGAACGTTCACAAAAGAGAAGCTTTCGTGCTTCAGCTTATGAGAAGTACTTAAGATAAACTAGAGAAATGTCTATCTTGAGATGTATACAATTTTTTATACATGAAAATGTATGCCTTGCAAATATATACACACACACTAACAAACAACGCACATGCGGAGCTACTGAACAGAAACGTCGATAACCTTTTCAGCGAAATTCAGTGTCAATCTCTATAGTTTTTCAAATTTCAAGCAAGAACTCTGATCATGTCCTACAATGATGTCTATAGAAGAAGTAGATATAAATCACCTTGCGATACTGAAAACATTAAAACCTCCTCCAGCAACGCAGTCGAAAGTTCATGGTGGGTTCTCAAGTCACCTTATTTTGCTGCCAAAACATGGGTATCAAATATTATAAGAATCTAATTTTCGAATGTTCACAAATCAAATTGCTTATCCGTTGTAAATTTGTTGTATTTGTGATGTTTACTTTTAACTAATATTCATCAACTCCTATGTCTAAGAAGGATGAAGCGGTAAGTTTTTTTTATCACATACTAGACTATTTTCGTTCAAGAGAAAAGCTAAGAACAGGATAATCAAATAATTACAATTTCCTTTAGTAAGGGGGACCACGCCAAACAGGCGTCCTCATTGAAATGAAACTCGGAAAAACTTCACTTGTTTGAGACAAACAGAATTTAATTAAGGAGTATCAGAATCAATGGTCCTTTCTAATGAGGGCGAGAGTCCAAGTCTCAAATTCGGTACTTTTAACAGTCAAGTAAGGACCGGCGATAAGGTCCAAGTACGAGGTTAACGAGAAAAAAGAAAGAAAGAAAGAAAAAAGAATCCGGAGTCATTGAAAGACAAAAAAACTTCTTCAGGGGAAAAACAGTCGAAAGAGAATCCGAATCCTTGAAGGAATGCCTTTAAGGAGAGAGAGAGAGAGAGAGAGAGAGAGAGAGAGAGAGAGAGAGATCTAGCTGTAAGAAACTCGATTCCCAGTGGAAATGACTGTTGCTAACAGAGGTGTTCCTTTTTCTCTCTCTTTGTCTCCCTCTCACTTTTTTTTTTGTCCTCAAAAGAACGAACTAAAAAAGGAAGTTTGTGAGTACGACGAATTCATTAATAGTAGTCTGAAACGATTCGAATACAATGACAAACTTCATAACAGGTTTTGCTGATTCAATAACGAAGGTTTTTGGTGATGTAATACTTGAAGCCCTTATACAGAAAATAAGTGGGGCAAGTCAGTATTTATTCAAAAGTGATATCTGTTGATGAGTTTCTTTGATTTTTGTTAAAAGCATGTTTTTCTTTTGTGAGTGTATACGTTTTATAGTGGATAGGAACGCTGAAGTCGATTCCTCATTAAGAACTCCGATTATTTGATAAGAAATTTATTTCAGTTACTTTCTTATTCTGTTAAGTGTTTTATTGTTTATGATTAAAAACTTCTTTACATGTTTACAAAATCACTCTCGCCTAAGTCCTGGGAGGATGTTCCTAACATTCATTAATCATTTTATATATACACTTGTGAAAAGAATTTTGGCAATGGAAATACTCAAACATAAACATACACACACACACACACACACACACACACACATATATATATATATATATATATATATATATATGTATATATGTATATATATATATATATATATATATATATATATATATATTATATATGTGTGTGTGTGTGTGTGTGTGTGTGTGTGTGTGTGTGTGTGTGTACAACGTACCATAAATCTTTACGTGAAATTGAAACACGAAAACTTGATAATATTTTTGAGCTCCCCACAGCCCGATTATCATCGTTATTTTAGACTGGTTATATTTTATCTCTCTCTCTCTCTCTCTCTCTCTCTCTCTCTCTCTCTCTCTCTCTCTCCACCGATACCTTCCTCCCTCCCTCCCCCACCTAGAATAAACGAATGTGTTTGTTTGGTAAAAAGGAAATCTCATTACATGAGTGTAGATTGGCTGACAGTTTTTGCAACGACGGATGGAGAGTTGGCGAATGTTTTCTTTTTCATCTCGAAGCAACTTCTCATCTCGCAGGTTTTTGTTATTGTTATTGTTGCTGTCTCCGTCAACATCGAAATCTTCGTTAAGATCGTGATCTTGACAGAATTCGTTTGTTTAGATGTTTGTGTAAATGGGTTTGTTTGAATGTATGTTTGTTGCGTGACTACTATAGTAGATTCATAGTAGATTCACATCAACCGTGCATTTGATGTCTAAACCAGTCCCTTACGACACTCCTGATTAGTTGTTGATAAGCTAGTCACAGGGCTGGAAACTCTCAGTCTCTCTCGAGAGTTCACATGGGTAGAATTTATGTTCCACTTCTCCTGAGGGATACGTCTTTCAAGAGAGGTGGAGCATACATCCTACCTATGTGAACTCTCGATAGAGACTGAGAGTTTCCTGCCCTGTGACTGGCTCTTATCAACAGCCAATCAGGAGCGTCGTAAGGGACTGGTTTAGACATCAAATGCACAGCTGACTTGAATCTACTATAGTCAGACTATGTTAAATGACTTGCAGAGAATGTCATTGGGCGTTTCTACGATTATTCATAAACTTGTAAAAAAAGTATTAGTAATCATACTCTTGAACGCTTAATCCTGAAAACTTATTTTCCTTGCAGTTCATAGTTTTATTTTGTTTTATAAGCTTGTCTCTGCTCTGACACATGATTTGAAATTCATGACGTCCAGAAACATGCTCTCAGCATCTGTATAAGATAGTTGGCGAAATTTTCATCGGAGATGAGAGTCGTGAAAAGAGTAATGACGGTGTTGCCAACGATGAAGTGAATGGCGGCAGCAGCAACATTGTTCTAGACTTTATTTCTCTAAATAAGGACAGTGAGAGTGAAAATCAAAACATCAATGAACGTGGAAACAAGAAAAAATGAAATAATATAGATTAGCACTATTTCTTACAATGGTAACATGCACTTTCATTGCAATAAATCTGCTGAGACTATTTAATGCTTAACAGATAAACTTAATTGTCAGCAATGCATGCATGAATAATTAAAACACTACTCTATTTTATGGAATGTTTAGACGATATGAAAAAGTGATTTTGAATAAAAAATTGAAGCACTAATTTCTTCTTTCATATAATGATAGTTCCCATCGGTCGAAATGGAAATGTAAGCACTCCTAACGAATGTGTTATAGTAACAAATCCATAAATCTGCATTTATTTAGATATAAGTAGTATATACCGAATTTAACATCTTCCTTTTGGTTCTCAATAAGAGACCAATCTGTTACGTGCTTCAAGTATAATAACTTCCCATACTCATTTGTGCTTTTGAATGAAGAAGCACAG
>NC_061089.1:62165525-62200525 GCF_015104395.2 Macrobrachium nipponense
ACATATACACTAAAGTGCTCTGTATTACTTTGATAAAAAACTTTTAAATATAATCGATATTTGACAAATATTTATTAGATTCTACCCAAATAAACAATCCAAATTTGTTTCTATATATACTATATTTATATATATAGTATATATATATATATATATATATATGTATATATATATATTAGAGAGAGAGAGAGAGAGAGAGAGAGGAGAGAGAGATAGAGAGAGAGAGAGAGAGAGAGAGGAGAGAGAGCAAATCTAAATCCTTTTCAGATGCTTTCCAAAATGACATTTTTTCCTCATCTGCAACGTAAACATGATACCATTCCAGTTCCCGAGAGGTTTTCACCCCCGGAGTTTGTTTCCTCTCATAAGGGATAACGACCTCAGTAGGGCATAATTAGAATAATAACTTAGGGAGAGAAAAAGTGAGAGAAAGTAGACTTTACCCCAGAGTAATCCCGCCATGAAGATTGAAGGAGCTCTCAGTCCTGTAATTGCCCCCTTCAGGACTGCGTCCTATTCTCTTTCCTAGACATAGGCTTCCAGCTAAAATGAGAGAGAACTCTTCAAGTGTGTGAGGACATGCACGATCGTAATATTTTATATATATATATATATATATATATATATATATATATATATATATATATATATATATATATACGCGATGTACGTATATATATAATATATATGTCTCTCTCTCTCTCGTCTCCTTCTTTCTCTTTCTATATATATATATATATAATACATATATATATATATATATATATATATATATATATATATATATATATATATATATATATATATGTATATGCTATAAGGAAATAAATTCCTCTGTTAAAACAGGATACGTCTCAAGTATAAAAGGCCCATTAAACCAGTGTTTTAATGGGCCTTTCATACTTGAGAAATATTTTTATATATATATATATATATATATATATATATATATATATATAATATATATATACTATATATATATATGTATATATATATATATATATATATATATATATATATATATATATATATATATAAAACCTTTTCCATAATATGTGGAGGGGATCAGAAAAGACATTCTACCAGTCATTGCCATATTCAACATTTAATCCCTGATTCAAGAATAACCCCCAGTGAAAAATAAACCCCTCCAGCATCAGCCACAGTAAATATGTACATGGAAGGCTCATCTGCAGCATATTAGCCACCCCTAAATATTGTGCTCCCTTTCCCCTATCTGGTACACAGTCCTAATACCATCTCGGCTGTCGTCTCCTACTTCATAAATCTTCTCAAATCTGCTCTTTAACTCAATTGTCTTTCATTCCCAAAACACCTGGATCCATCTTTCCATCTATTCTAGCCTATCTTCTACATAATCATACCTGTACATTTCCCGTCCTCTCAAGACCTGTTACCGAATATATAATATAGAAACAGTTCAGCTCCAAAAATATTTCCTTTTTATTTCTTTCCATTTTAACAGCAAATCTTCCGTTCTGGAAAAGAAAAATGGCCTAACAGTTACTTAATAAATTCCCGCTTTCGTTTCCATAGACATATTTTCTCTTCTCTTCCAAAAGTTTAGCTGAGATTCAGCCGCATACATTGCCTTATGTAAATCAGCTCTCATTTAGGAAGATGAGAGCTGATTTATGAAGTAGGAGACGACAGCCGAGATGGTATTAGGACTGTGTACCAGATAGGGGAAAGGGAGCACAATATTTAGGGGTGGCTAATATGCTGCAGATGAGCCTTCCATGTACATATTTAAAGTGGCTGATGCTGGAGGGGTTTATTTTTCACTGGGGGTTATTCTTGAATCAGGGATTAAATGTTGAATATGGCAATGACTGGTAGAATGTCTTTTCTGATCCCCTCCACATATTATGGAAAAGGTTTTATATATATATATATATATATATATATATATATATATATATATATATATATATATATATCATTTATATGTATATATACATGTCAAATATACATAATACACGCGCACACACACACACACATATATATATTATATATTAATTGTATATATATATATATATATATATATATATATTATATATTATATATATATATATATATATATATATATATATATATATACATACATACTAGCATACTAGCCAGGAATCATACGTTATTCTGAATAGCTATGAGACGTACAGCTCATTTCCTCTTTCATGAGAAGCTGAACACTCGGCGACCTCAATCTTCGTGACCTGGGGCCAGGAACGTGCCACTGACTAGAATTTTAGAGTATCTGATGAGTCCGCTTTTTTTGTACTCTTGTCCTCAGACTAAATGAGCAGCAGCTGTGCGAGGTTTATTCCTTATTAAGATTTAAAAAGCATGGCTTGGAAAATTTATGGATTTTATTATTTTTCATCATTAGTTTGATGTGTATTTATGAATTACTGAGTTTTTAGTTTTCTGTAAAAGAAAACTATTGGGATAGCTTTGTCTATCTGTCCGTCCGAGCTTTTTCTGTCCGTCCTCGGATCTTAAAAGCTACTGAGGCTAGAAGGCTGTAATTTGGTATTTTGATCATCCACCCAAAATTCATTCAAGATACCAAATTGCAGCAATCTAGCTTCAGTACTCTTTATGTCAAGCAAGGTTAAATTTATCTATATTTGATTGTATGGTGTTTTTACGTTGCATGGAACCAGTGGTTATTCAGCAACGGGACCAACGGCTTTACGTGACTTCCGAACCACGCCGAAAGTGAACTTCTATCACCAGAAATATACATCTCTCACTCCTCGATGGAATGGCCGAGAATCGAACCCGCGACCACCGAGGTGAGAAGCAAACACCAAACCAACCACGCCACTGAGGCGCTAAAATTTAGCTATAGGACATGCCACCATCGGGACGTGGCTGAAAGTGTTATGGACCGCGGCTCATACATCATTATACGCTAATGTCACTATCATTAATATTACTCAGTAGGCATAAAACAACTCACGTGTTCAAAAGAAAAAAAAGTCCTTACCTGGAAACTCGGCCCACAAAATGAAGCAGGGAAATGCCCGTATGATATGCGAGGAAATGAATCGACGCGGAAAGCTTGTAATAGCGGAGAATCGGAGTTGTAATAAAGGATTCCTCCCCTTTGTCTCCTCTTTAAAACTTCATGATTGGAATGAAATTACCGAAACGCTAAAAGACTTCAAACATTTTCCAGCCGATAATTACTGTCATTCCTCCCCATAAAAGTGTTGTGTGTCCGGTTTTTTTCCCTTCTCTCGTTTCAATTCTTTTTTTTTCCTCTTCCTCTTCCCTGTCTCCTTTTCAGTTCTCTTTGAAAGCATAGAACTACTGTTTCGGATTATTTTTTTATACTACTAGAGGACATGATAGGGACTAATCGTTATCAGACTTTATTCTTGTTAAAGTAACATGGCACAGATGGTAAGATTCTTTGACCTGAAGTGCCACTCCTGGGAATGTTAGATTTATACGGGGAAGGAGGTGGTCTAGGTCTTGAATTAAATTTTAGTGCTGGTAAATTACTGTGGAGCTGTTCAAGATGTTGTAAGTATTTTCTTACATCAAATATGTACATTTAAAATTATCCAATTATTTACCAGAGAGATACACACACATATATGACCTATATATGTTACAGGGAATATGTGAAATCACGAAATCCCTAGGGAATATGTCAAATGACCAATTCGCTTAAGAACATTTGAAACCCGATGGCTAGAACTAAACACGGTGAAAGTGATTCATTTACACTGTTTCGCCGTGTTTAGTACTAGCCCCTCGGGAGTCAAATGTATTTCGCCGTATTTAGTACTAGCCTGTGGGGGATCAAATGTTCCTGAGTGCATTTGATCCCCCAGGGGCTAGTACTAAATACGGAGAAACAGAGTAGATGAATCACTGTATCGCCGTGTTTAGTTCTAGCCCCTGGGCTCAAAATTTCACATATGCCCTAGGGATTTCGTGAAAGCTCTGGATTTCACCAGGGATTTCTCACATTCCTTGTAACATATACACATATATACATGTATATGTACTATATATATATGGATATATATATATATATATATATATATATATATATTTTATATATTATATATATATATATGGATTTATGTATGTACGAGTGTATGTGTGTAGGAAAATAATTTTTATATGTTTTATCAATAATTTTCACTATCACAAGATTAAGGTTTATTGAAGATCATAGTTATCTGTCATAGACAATATAATATCCATGACATATTCCCATGCTCACAAGTAAGCTAATGTTTTAAAGTTTCCTTACCGCGTCAAATCATAAGCGACTGCTTACTTTTTCTTTACTTTAAATTTGCTACCCAGTGAAAGCCTCGTTGCTTTTTTTTTTTTTTTTTTTTTTTTTTTTTTTTTTGGCTTTTAGGAGGAGTGCTATCATAGCCCTCCAAATTGGATTTCAAAATGTCTGTATAAATTCCTCACCTCGCGCCGTAAGCATATTTTCATGTTAAATAAGTTTTTGTTCTCGTAAATAGAAACTAAATCAAGCCTCAGGAATGAGATATGTAAATATGCTTACTGTGTGTACTCGCAGAGTTACACAGACGTACACAGAAACTTCACACACACACACACGCATATATATATATATATATATATATATATATATATATATATATAATATATATATATATATACATACAGTAAATAATAGGTACACTCACGCATACACACATACATACATGCACATATATATATATATATATATATATATATATTATATATATATATATATATATATATATGCATGTACGTGTGTGTTTGTGTATGTGTGCAGCGAGTAGTATATACCTGATTTGTCAGATCATTGAGTCTGCAGTTAGATACCTGCCGAAGGCAAAAGGGGTTTAGATTCGTTTCCTTAAAATTCCAGAGTATTTATGAAACCCAGTAGTAAATTACGCACATGGTAGTTAGTTCACTGTGGTGGGTCGAAGCCAGGTTGGAATAATAAACGAGGTAGCTAACCTCATCCTAAAATACTTAGGTTAATATTAAATTCACCATTTGCAAGGGGAAAAGACCCATTGTTGAAATATAATTCTCCACACTTATACTGTTGGTTTCAGACGGAAGCACAATGAATCATAATCTTACAGATGGCGACCATGAAACGATGAAATGTCAAAGGGTCGCACTTATTTAGGAAATAAAAGATTCTTCGCTTAAACCCTCTTCTATCTGTGATGGAAATATTGCAATCTTATTTCTCTCCATAATACTTCCCGTGATAATATTTCATTGTCTTTATCGCCTTTTATCTAACGGGATGAGGGTGAGGGCGAGGAGGAGGTGTAGGGAACAGAAAGGGGTTGAGGTGGTTTGGTAACTAAGCACAGTCAGAAACAATACGACTTTCCGTTTGCTGCCATTTTCCTTAACTTGGTTCACGTCTCGGCTCTTGATAAATAGCACGGCAATTTTATTCCTTTGATTCCAAATACAGTTGAGGATTTCATGAAGCACTCAATGACTTCATAATTATAAAATGAAGGAATGTTTGTTGATATCTTTACTCATTAATCCAGCCATAAGGCTTACTTTATCAAACGGGCTCTTTGGGATTCCGGAAGGAATCTTTTGTCCCTGGTCTTTCCATGGGCTCTCCGAAGCTTCCCAGAAAAGCCCAAATGCCCTGCTTTATAAAGTTGCCTCTTTGTGGGCCTAACTACGGAATCCAGGGACCCTAGTCATCTAAGGGGCCGGCTCATGTCCTTCCTGTAGGAGGTTGGAAGAGATAGGTATAACCTTTACTAATATATCTATTGCATTTTTAAAATGATTTTGAATGCTTTTCTTCTTCTTCTTCTTCTTCTTCTTCTTCTTCTTCTTCTTATTATTATTATTATTATTATTATTATTATTATTATTATTATTATTATTATTATTATTATTATTATTATTATTATTATACTTTGGTGATCGGTTCACTTCAATCCTAAGTAAAAAAACAAGAATTTAACAAAATAAGGAAATTGCCCAACAAGATTCTCATCTCTCAAGAGCCATCGGATTAGAACAAATCCCGTACCAAAAAGAAGAAAAATCTGAAACTTCGAAACTGACAATCGCTTTTGACAGTGGCAACTAATTTCTGGCTTGAAACCAACAGAGACACACAAGCAGAAGTAAAGTGAGAGAGAGAGAGAGAGAGAGAGAGAGAGAAGAGAGAGAGATATGGCGGGGGTCAGAGGAGAAGGAAATAATGGGTCATCATGCTAAAATGAAGTCCAGCCGCCCTCAAAAACATAACTGACGCAGGCTTGGTTTTGAACGCCTTTGGCAATTCTGGAGGTAGGACCATATTTGTCCCTTTAAGCCATTTTGAAATTGACCCAATTTCGGTCTGGCACTGATAAAATCTTTCAATATAATTTCATCACATGCAAGAAATTTATCAGAAAAGGTCGTACCAAGTGAAAATCATACGAAAATCAGAGACAAATATCCTATCTGAGATGGTTGGAAGTTATGCCAGAAAGTTGGTCTCCTACTGTAAAATGACTCAAAGGTTTCCTGCCATTATTCTCTCTTCAATTACTCCATGAAAATGTAAAATTTTCGTGGAAATTGAGTTTAGATAGCCGTGAAGACCTAGTTGAAAGCATTCGTAAAAAGTTAATTTTGAGATCATTGATGCTGAACTCCAAGGCTGACTCCGATTAGGAATTAACAAAAATCTGAAAATAAAGAATGCTGTGAGATTTCTTCCTGTGAAGAGCATTTAATAACAGATTTGATTTTGTTCGGATATATACTTTGTGAATTCAACATTACCTGACAAAAAATTAATTGGGCAAAAAAAGTTATGAAAGTCAAATACATTTTTAATAACAGATTTATTCAAGCTGTGATCATTAATGACTGGAACTCGTATTTAATGAAAAACTGTGATATAAATCTCCAGGCAGCATTAATTTCGGTAGCACAACAGAAAAGCTTCCTTGATATGCTTATATACTTGTATATTGCTTGCAATTTCAGTTGCCCATGTTTTCTAATGAAAGGACTCTTGGTTGTCCATTCGGTGTCATAAGATTCTTAAAAAAAATTTGATAGATCCCGTTAAGGTTGATATATCTGTAGTTTACCAGTAACATTTTGATTTTTCCCTTTGCCTCATGGGAGCTTTGTTCTGCAGCTCGTTATTTCTCTTTACATTCTGAAAATTTAATGGCAAATGTCAAGAACCTAGCCGGGCGTAGGGGGATACGGGGTGCAAATCAACCTCTCTCAGTGGTAGTCCCAAGCCCGGATAAATAGAGAAGGTGGGATTCAGTAAGGACATTAGTTTATAAAAGATTCTACCAAACCCAGTAATAAAATGAGCCATTCAAAACAGAAGCGTCTGGTGGAAGTCCATCATCAACAGCAACCCTGACTTGGGATTCAAGTTAGAAGAATTATTGCTGTATTTTGCTTATACATTATGTTCAATAACACCAAGTAGTATTCTTACCTACGGCTTCTTTATTGATTTTTTAATCAAATAATTTTATCATCTCCCCTCTCTTGATCCCATTAAGGCACCTTGCGAATTCACCAAAAATTCACGTAAGGGTATCAATTATCTGCTTATGCCTACAGCGCTTTACAGTGTATTTGCTACTTACGTTGAGTGACATTTTCTCTCATTTCTAACGATGGTTTTGATAAAGTAAATTTCATAGTTTTTTAACTAATAACGAACAGCCAAAAACCTGGAGTAACAGAACACTTTACGTATTTATGTAATCATGAGTGATATTCCCCTTGTTTAACCAAATTAATCACGATGTATGTACACACCGACACAAAACATTGAGAAAAAGTAAGATTATTTTTTCCCCTCTTAAATCGAAACTATTGATAATAATCACAAGTGAAAGCTTATCTCAAAGATTAATGACCGGAGGGGGAGATGAAGGTGTGCTTATTAAGTGAGGAAAAAAGGAAATGAGGGGGAGACAGAGAGGGATAAAAAATAGTGATTAAGACTTCAAAGAGAAGAAGAGAGCGGTGGATGGGGTGTGGGGGGGATACGGGGATAGGTTGATGAGAGTGAAGCTAAAAATAAGGGGCTAAAGGGGAGTGCCAAGCAAGATAAAAGCAGCGCCATCGTAGTCTTTTACTTATTGTATGTCGTTATAGGTCTTCAGGATAATAGCGTCTATCTTGAGGGGAGGTAATTGGGTTATTAGCCTCTCAGCTTGCTTATCAGAAGCTCATGTGTCTGGTTTTCTGAGAAGTAACAAAATGTAAAAAGTAACAAAAATCTCAAAAGTAGCAAAACCCGACAATACAATCTACACTTAAATATTCATTATATCCCAGCTTAAATTATACTGTACTATATTTCAGATTAAGAGATTTTCCGGTGAAATGCATCGCAATTGAATAGTTAACTTAGTAAAACACAAACAGTAAATGTAGCTGCTAAGTAAACTAGTGAGAAAGGTTGAGGTCCGGTAGGTTACGTCGGGTGGGGGCTGCTACTGTATCGATTTCATGGAGGATATTTTTAGGTAAGATGCAACAGGTGCATCAAATGGTTACAAGCAGTCGTTAAGGCTACTTACTCTCTAGTCTGCTGGCGTAATTTTAAGACATACATTAAGTAGAAGAGACAAATGCTATCGAAATGCCCTCTCAGTTATTTCTTTCTTTTCAAGTTCCAGTACTTTATGCACACACACATATATAAGTGGTGTATATATATATATATATATATATATATATATATATATATATATATATATATATATATATATATATATATATATATATAATTTTTCTTTAATCTTTAATTCTTATCAGCTCCAGGTCAAGCTGATGCACGGATCTTTCCTGTTTTACAGGAAGGATCCTTTGATCTCACTGAAAGAAACGGGGCAAAATATAGCTAATATTCAGTAACTGGTAACTTCATCCACGATCATTTTACTACTACACATACTTGGAACTAGAAAAAAAATGGTAGGCCTTTAAGGAGTTAGATATCACTTGTACACAAATATTTATATTCAAACACCTTGAAACGCATTCTTGACCATACACACTCGCACGCACATACACGGAGTTCAAGCCTTAACAAAAGAAGACATTTATATTACATATTTAATCCTACGTGCACGTGAAGACGTGTGGTACTTTTACAGAAACAGACGTAGTAACCCGGCAAGAACATGCTCATGTTACGGAATACCATGAAATTTATACATAGAAAACGCGCATGAAAAAACAAGTGGACCACGTCCTTTAACAAACACCCGAAATCACAATCACACACACGAGAGCGTTACTTTACAAAGAGATCGACGCAAAGGAGACTTAATTAGCAACCCGGAAAAAGGGGGTTATATAACGGCAATGCATTTTAATCGAACGCAGAGAGAAAAGAGCATTACTCTCGCCAGGAGATTCGATTACCATAAGTCTAGTTCAATGGGAATTCGGAGCCAATGTAGTCTAATGAACAAACGATTATTCTGTGTATCTGCATCTGAATGGATCAAATTAGGGAGATCTCAATGTTATTTGCCACGATTCATTCACTAAGTCTTGCGTTCGGAAAATCATCGGCTGATCATGAAGGGGATTCCACATTGGGTACTACCTGTCTTCGTACTCTTACTCTGCTTTTGATTTTTAATTTCTGGTTTTTGAAAATATGTTTGTGTCAAATATAATACTTACTTTTCTATACCTCACCGTCTTCTTTTGAAGTATGCACTTCTATATTTGCTCTTATAGTTTTTGTCATTAAAAGCGCTGCTCTTTGCAAATTGCTTCATTTTTCAGTTATAATCGACTTTTTTCCCTTTTCATTTTTATTATTTGGAATACTGCCGTTTACGCATACATTACTTTTCTGGAATACCCCGGAATCTTTATACATTGCTCTGAATTGATAATTTTTTCACTTTTCCTAGTTATCATGAATGTACCTGAATCGATGAATATGCGAATGAATGCATAAAAGAATAATTACAGAAATTCATCCGTTACCGTTCCTGCTGAAAGGGAGTTGCAGTTTACCCTTCCCAATGTAACTCTCTTCGAAACGAATTTCATTACATATTGGAATCTATCCAGCGCTTGTATGAATGCAAACCGAGTTACACATCTCTGTTTTTCCCTCGTTCAATTAAAAGACATTCGTCTGCTCTCGGAAAATAACATTCGACCTCTAGAACTGAAGCGTATTTTACAAAGTTACGTTCACTAATATAATGATGCCGTTTAGGATTAAGCTGGCCTTGTGCCGGCAGGGGCTCTCACTCCTAGACGAACCCGATCTTCTTAACTAATGGTTCTTTAATCTTTTCTGGCAGCGACGCAAAATCCTGTCTGAATTTATTATGTTACACGTGTTTTCATAAACGATTTTTTTCTTCTTTTCATTATAAAATACATGAAGATAAAATTTACTTGATGTAAGTGGGAAGTAACTTTGTTTGTTGAAGTGAAATTAATATTGACAGTTGTGGTGAACAAGATATGAGTAAAAATAAATTCCATTTTGCATAGAAAACAGACGCCATGATCCACTTAGAGAGAGAGAGAGAGAGAGAGAGAGAGAGAGAGAGAGAGAGAGAGAGAGAGAGAGAGAGAGAGAGAGAGAGAGAGAGAGAGAGAGAGAGAGAGGATAATGAAAATAATACTATAGAAAACCTTATCGACCGTCTCCAACAGTGCTGCAACTGTATTTTAGGTTGCAACCCTGAGAATATGAATGATCGTAATTGAAAACTTTAAAATTTTTTAATGTAAGCTAAATAATACCGTTCCCAATAAATCGCCGTAACCTAAGTACATAGCATTCGTGAATAAATAAAATGTAATAAGCTATTCTTAGCAATCCATATTTTCGTTTGTTACAATTAATACTGAAGTTCTAAGTACAGGTGTGCACTCACACTTAAGCAACTGTCGGATCGATTCTTAAGGGTCACATAAATGCGACATATGGAAGCGCTTGCTGCATACACTTCAGATGTAATATATTTTCACTCACGCTCCAATAAGTCAGACATTGTAGTGACATAACATCTTCATTTCTCATTAAGTACAAGAGTGTAATTGGTTGTCACTTTCATGAACATAAAGCTGACTTGCAAACTAAAAACGTTTTTGTATGTAATTTTTTGAAAGACTGGGCTCAGCAGCCATAGCCAATTCCTCGTTTGAGTAATGACTTTTTTTTTTTTTTTTTTTTTTTTAACTGGCGGTAAATATTCCCACCCGATATACTAATAGTCATCTGTGGTGGTTTGCTAAGTCCGAGTTTCACTTGATCACAGTTATACTGTTGATATTTCATATAGAATTTTATGAAACAATAATTTAAGGAAATTACGTCTTTATTCAGTTCATTTTTTTAATATATTTCCAAAATGTGGAACAAACACTATGGAATTCAGACTTCCACTAGATAAGCAAAATTACTTCCTAAATTATCAATATTGATTGAATTAAAACGAATATATACCATCGAGTTGTACCATTTAGATTCCATTTCATAAAATAATGAAAATTTCGTTCTATATAATGAGTATTTGTTTTATAAAAGAGTGCGTATTCGTTCTATTTAACAATGCGTATTCTTTAATTCGTAATCGTTCTATATAATAAAAAAATCGTTCTATAGATGAGTGAGTTTTCTTTAACTCTTAATCGTTCTATATAAAAAATTGTTCTATATAAGAGTGCGTATTCTTTAATTCGGAATCGTTCTATACAATTGTTTTATATGATAAGAATATCGTTCTATATAAATGTGCGTTTTCTTTAATTCGTAATCGTATCAATCAGGAACAGTACATCTGAATTTCCTCTCCCGTTACTCGACTCCTGTCTACTTCACTTTTAAGACCACTTTATACGAAACTAATTTGCATAAAACTCCACTTCAAGGCTGACAACAATGGATGCTTATTGCTTCTTTAACCAGAGTTACAATTTGTTCCTTATTTAGTAGCATTTCATGCAGCAGTTTGTTCCGTTATGATTTACATAATCGATACATGGACCTTTTTATCTCTTTTTAAGCTGTTTTTTACTTTCACATGATTTTACTATTTATTAACTTTTCATTCCCTTTTCTCATATGACAAGTCGTGTCGATCCATAGCCTTACTGCCTCGCTCCCACTATATACATGTGAATTATCATATATACATATATAATATATATATATATATATATCATATAATATATATATATATTATTATTATATATATATATATATATATAATCTCTTGAAATAGCGTAGAACTTTATAGTCTTATCGAGTTCTCTGTTTGTGGAGGTCCATCTGGTGGTTGAGGTCAATTGCGGGAAATGTATACAGAGTAAGATTTTTTTTATTATTTGATTATAAGTAAGAAATTATAATTGTCAAGAGTTTATTAAAGAATAGTCGTTACTACTGTACGCAGTATGCAAGTATTAGCTAAGAAATGCGCAAACACCGCCAATACGTTATCATGCCTAAATATTGAGTAGGGTTAGTCAACAAAAATCCATATTTCGACCCATAACATTTTTATGGATACAAAAGGTAGATCTATTCCTAGTAATGTTAGTAGAAAATATTTAGTATTAATGTCCATCACAACAATTGCTGTACTTGCTAACCACGATCTAAATATACCATCTTTGTTCCAAAAATGGCACCAACATGAATCCAGCCAACACGAACAGACAAACCGCTCTCTAACCCCCACTAAACACTGATGCACAAACACTCCCAAACAAAGGGGTTCGTCGGAGGGCGCAGGAATGTAAGCTGGAATGCGCGTTAAAACAGGGTCGCGCTGAAGGAGGCATTGCTAAATCCTGTGTCAACAGGAGAGAGATCAAGGGCGTGACATCTTATTGTTGCCCAGACGTCGTTTTGGGTATCTTATGACGGGGCCCGGGTTATCCTTGTGAAAATAATGACCGTCTGCGTATTAGAGGCTCAGTGAGTTGTCTTCGCTTTGCAGGATTTAAGGGCTCGTTTTATTAGTGAACGAGTAGGGTTCGTTACTCTATGGGGCCCATATATATAATAATATAGATATATATATTAATAATATATATATATATATAATACATATATATAGATATATATACTATGTTATATGGGTGGCCCATATATATCTATATATGATATATATATAGATGTGATGTGGTTGTGTGTGGTTTGTGTGTACATAATATATATAATAATCACTATATATATATATATATATATAATAATTATATATATTAATATATATATATTGTCACACACTCCACACACACACACATATATATATATATATATATATATATATATATATATATATATATATTATATATATATATATAATATGTACATATTGTGTGTGTATGCACACCCGTGTGTATACATATATTTATAAATATTAATCTACGGAGTTAGTTTAATATCCAATACTCCATACCTCTGGAATAACTAACGCACAAGGAGTTTGTGGGTAATAAATGCTTCGTCACCAGTGTGATTCGAACCGCTGCCTGGTGTAGAAACAAAGAAAATACAATGACAGTATTTCCGTTGTTTCTTAAACTGGCAGTGGTTCGAATCCCAGTGATGACCAAGCATTTATTATTCATAAAGTGATATTTGTAAATATAAGAAATGTTTCGGTGTATGTGACAAAAATTCTCTCTCTCTCTTTCTCTCCCCATCTATATAAATATGTGTAAGTGCGTGTGTATAATTGTGTGTGCATATATATATATATATATATCATAAATTATCTATCTATCTATCTATCTATCTATCTATCTATATATATATATATTTATATATATATATATACATATATAAATATATATATATATTATATATATATATATATATATATATATATATATATATATATATATATATATATATATATATATGCATGCCAGTCCCACTCCCATTTTCTTAGTCCCAGCAAACGCTGGTACGCATTTACAGCTGAGCGGACTGGTAGGACATATGCTAGAAGAGATCCATTGGCCAAAAAGGATCAACCAGAAAAGGTAATACCCATAGCTTTCATTTAGGTTATATTTTTAGAATACAGCACAGAATAAAAAGAAGCTGGATGGCGTCAACAAGACAGATTTGATATATTAAAAAAACAAACAAAGAAACTATAAAATAATGGAAGTCAAACAAACATATCACTCACAGCCAAAATTTGCATTTTACCACTATTTCGTATCGTATGTAAGCACAGAATATCGGAATGTGAGTTACGTTTTTCGTCGTTTATATGAAAGCTAGAAATCAGTACCTAATCTGACTACAGTTAATGTGCATCCCTCAGCTCGAGGTTCTTGTATCCGGTCATCAAATCGCACTGTCCCTCCCACGGGCTGTCCAGAAGCAAAACCGTCCTAGGCAAGGCCGACTTAATTTACATCACTTGATAAGCCAGGAATGGTATTTTTTTTTTTTTTCGTATTCTATCATTTATTTTCATCGGTGAATCTGGACTAGATATTGTACATCTGTATAATTCATTTAGATTATTAAAAACTAAATCAGCCTTACCCTACCTTGTTATCAAAATTTTAAATCCTTCATTTACTGTAATTTTTCCGCTGTAAATCTTTTACTTGTCATCAAATTTCAGTTCTTTTGCTCATTTTATATCCTGTGTCAAAAATGCAGAACACTAGTGTCAAGCTGTTTTTTCTTTTCTGATCTGGCATGAGGAAGAAATGGCAAGTTTACTCTATATATCTAAAAAAAAAAAAAGATAATAATAACATCAGTTACTTCATTCTGACACTGGCGAACTGTACCTTGGCTTGCGTTCCTTTCTTGGTGGTTGTTTTGCCAAACGGCCTCAGCCGCCATTCTTCAAGTTCACCCCACCCAGCTCTATCTCCCTCCCCCCCGCCCCTCTCTCCGGCCATCTCTTTCAAGACAAATCCTCGAAATCACTCTTTGGTCTCCAACGCCCGAGATGTAATCACTCTTGGTTTCTAACGCCCGAGACGTAATCGTTCTGAGACACGCACTCTGAAATGGCACTAAAATTCCTGGCAGTCCATTTTTTCTGCACTCCCACTATGCGGCTCACTCCGAAGGGAGAGTGGAGTGAGTCACAGAGTGGAGAAAAGGGGTTAAGAGGGGAGTAGAAAAGGCAGAGGGGAACTTTATCAACCCCCAACACCACCCTACCTTCCCCTTTTATTGCCTCGGTGGATGAACACACTTGGCCCTCAGGGTGTCGATGGTGAAGAGAGAGAGAGAGAGAGAGAGAGAGAGAGAGAGAGAGAGAGAAGGGGAAAAAGATGAAGAAAGATAAGAAAAATAAGAGATCGAGAGCCAGAAAAGGAAGTAATAGAGAGTAGTAGTGATTGAGGGAGAAGGAAAAGCATACGAGGAACAAGATGTAGAGAGAGAGAGAGAGAGAGAGAGAGAGAGAGAGAGAGAGAGAGAGAGAGGGGAGGGGGGCGGGGGCGGTGACATTAGGGGTTTGACTGGAAGGGCTCACATGTGTTGCGATGGGATCAGTTATTTCGTTTAGGGGGAGATCGTATGTATGCATGTGAGTGTGGATACGTGTTTATGTGTGCGTGTCTCACTGTAAACACAATTTGTTTGCCCGTAAATATGAGTGTGTGCGTTCGGATAATACGTTTGTGTATGATGTAATTGATTGTAAATGTTTGCTTATTGCATCTGTCCTTCGTGAGGCAGCTTTATGTTTGCTGTTTATGTCCCTCGCCTTCGCAAATGCTCTGTTTTTTTCTTCTTTTTATTGCAGCTTTGCAGAGAAATGGCCAGCGTGAATTCTGTTGTGACGGTTTGTTCATCTTGCGTGTGCTTTATAAAACGATCCAACAAAAAGCCCAGCAAAGACTATGGACAAGTTACACCATAATAACAGAACGGAGTAGAGTAGTGTGCTTATTGATGATATTGTTTACGTAAAAATACGTATCTTACTGTATTGTCTTGTCAGTGTTTTACGTATCGTTCGGGGTCTTCTATTTTCTCCCGATTCTAAAATAAAAGCAAAGGTGTGCTTCCCAAATTTTCAACTTACAGTAAAGGCGCGATTGAGAACGCCATAATGCTATATCATATTAACAATGCTATAAACATGAAACTCGAAAGATTATATTTTCTCTGAATCGAAGCAACGTTGCTGTTGGGAATTTAGAAGACACGACATCTTCGGGGGCAAACCCAATCAGCAAGTTCAAAACACACAAATTTCAGGGTTTCAGGTAAGAATGTGCGGTAAGATACGTATTTAGCGTATTTCAGAAAGATACTGAGGTTATTGTTTCTAGTAGCAATGGGTAATGCGATTCTAGTTCTGTGTAAGCTCTGATGAATAGGATAAGTCTTTACTGTATATTTCATTTAACTTTATAACTGATTATACGTTTATCATATTAAAGTCTGTTCTGTAGGGTCCCACGCGGAGCCACACACCGCCCACCGTACCTGTCAGTCTAATCTCCTCACAACCTTGCTCACAACAAGCATCTCTGCGCGCCAAACGATCTATACAAGAAACACAGCATAAGTCACGCATCTTTTGTACAAATATTATCATTCATATTAATATTACGTTTAATGTATCACTGTCAGCATTTCAGCTATATGTTTCATGACTTCATTTGCGTCTTGTACATCGATTTATATACACCTTTCCATCCTTTAACAAATACAGTCGAGTGTACTGTGGCCTCTGTTTTATTCGCCTCGTGTCCGGCACTACAATTCCTCTCGCAAGAGCTATTGACCTGTCAGCTTGTTGTCTGAATAAATGAGTAAGATTGTCGACGCATCTTCTCACTCACGCCTTCGCTATAATGCATTGCTCATTTTTCTGCAGAGTAACAAAGGCCAACTAATGTCATCATTTTCCTCACACTCTCTCATATGTATGTATGTATTTCTAATAGATTTCCCACTGTTAAAAAAGATGTCTGACATATAGAACCGTTGGTCCAAATCAGTTCAGAAAATCAGAATCCTGGAGGTTGAGAATTGATCGAACTCATCTAATGTATATTCAGTAAGTCACTATAAACCTATGTATGTATCTATGTATGTACTGCACTTAACTTTCTCTAATATGATTTACGGACAAATATTTTTGTTGTGATATCAGTGGTAGAATAGGGTACAATGGCTGACAGTAGAGGAAATATCTATTCGAATATAGGCTAATTAGTACTGTTATATATTCACTGACACATGAAATTCTGACTTTGTTATGCTTTCTTATATATTACTCGAAAAGGATGACTGAAGTTGTTGTATAGTTCTTAGCATGAATACTATACAGTGGTCAGGTCTATTTATGAAATTCCGCTCTCATAAACTTCGATTTTTTGCAATAACTTTGCCTAATGAAAAGAAACGAATTTGTTATTTTAGGAATAATTCATCATTATTTTTCATCGGTAACTGCTTCAGTGGGTTTATGGTGACTTTCTGAATATAAATTTCATTAGGTGTTTTTGATGAAACTGTTCTATGTCAGACAATTTTTAACCGTAGGAACTCTACTGGAAATAATGTTATGCATACCCTGAATATCCTTGGAAGGTGAATACCGACATTTTGATGAAAATAAGGTATATTGTTTTGATGAATAAAAGAATTCCTCTGTTTGTGATACGTCGATTTTGCCATTTCGTTTGCCTAACGACTTTCGCCCTCAAAAGCAATTTCGAAAAACGTGAATATTACCGCTGGGTTTTATGGCATATAACTCATGTCTGGATTGTACTACATATCAGCAAAAATAATTGGTAGTTCGCATTTGTAGACTCCACTTATATATGGTTCAACAATAATAAATTTTTGTACGACCTAGTTCACAGCATGGACCGCGCACTGTTATTCTTTCACTTATTTATTCTCTTCTATTTGGTTTACAGTGCTTTTGATTTATGTGACGTGACATGATATCCTTTATGACAGATTCTTTGATTGTAGTTCCCATGAAGGGTATGATTTGCTCAATATCATAATGGCGTCGGCTCTCACGTCTTGATGGGGAGTATTGCCGCCTCGCGCCAGATCCTGAGACCTGGCGCTGTTTTGTGACATTTGATCTGGATTTTCATCGTCCACTGCAATAAACATTTCCCAGTGGGTTGTGTCTTCACCGTATCTTGGGTCTACCAATGGGTCATCTTCCTACCGTCATGCTTTCAACATCAGTTGCAGTATGTATGTATATTATCTATATATATATATATATATATATATATATGTATTATATATATATATATATATATATATATATATATATATAATAATATATATATTATATATATGTATATATATGTATATATATACATATACTACTTATATATATATATATATATATATATATATATATATATATATATATATATTTATATATATATATATTCTATATCTATATCTTTCATCCATGAAACAAAGGGAAAAAGGAGAGCATTATACTACAGTTAGCATAATGCCACTAATACGTAGTTTGGAAAATACATAACAGTTGAATTTATACATGTGACTACATTTCCCAAGATCCAGTAGTTATGACTCCAATTCACTGTAGCAAAGGTCCGATGACAAAGATTCGGTTCCTTAATGACCTTACCTATTTGATTTGGCTTTGATAACCTTCTGTATTAATTCGTGTTATCTATCATTTTATAAATGCAGTTCCCAGTGTATGCAGTGGTAGGTGTCACATGATAAAATATAGCCAAACATCCTCGGTACGGAGATTGTTATTGGTTATTGGGCTACAACTGAGCAAAATACAAATAAATGCGACACCAAGGGCACATAATGCAACATCGTTTTACGATTAAGATATGAGTTATAAGTCATCCAAAAAATACAATGCCTCTGATTCGCTTTCACGAACAAAAATTATCTTTTGGCTATATCTATCTCTTGACATAGCATTTACCCGAGTATCGATTCTCAAACTCATTCCCAAAACGTGCTTATTACCTCTAGGTTTTACGACAAATAATTCACGCCCAGATTATAAGAGCAGAAATGTTCGGTAGTTCTCCGTTCTAGACTTCACCTGTGATTGGTTCAACTTTATTAGATATTTGTTTGATCGCCGACGTGAATTATACTGGGGTATTCTTTTCTTTTCTATGTCTTGTTGGGGTGAAAATATGGGAAATTAGTGTGGAAGGTGTTTTTTCGATAATTACGATAATTTTTTCTCCTTTCTCTTTGTAATTTCCATTACACATATTGTATATTACATTTTCAAGCATACATTTTTTTATTTGTAGATTTATTTCTTCATTTTTAATAAATGAGATCTCTTCTTATTGTTTTTCCCGTTACCTCCTCATTTTTCAAATGAACACCGTATCTTTTGGATGCTTGACTTTCAAGTCAGTGGCCTCAGTGGGGTTGTTCCCTTTAAATAGGGTTCATCTTCATATATACATAATCATAAAAATAATAATCTATCTACCTATCTGTATATGTATGTATAGTATGTATGTATATATATATATATATATATATATATATATATATATATATATATATATATATATATATTCACCTCTATTACATATATACATATACTTTACACGATCATTTGTTATTACGTCCATCGGTCCCTTTTAATGCAAGGCAGGTTTATTGATGGGGGAAAAACATCAACTGATTGCCAGTCCTCCTCTTACATATGTGTTTGTATTCACATTTGAAATATGATATAGTGAAACAACCTATAGTTTACCTAGAAAAAATCTAAAATGGTTGATTTTGTTGTTTTTCGATGCAGGACTTTACTAATGAATATATGATTGTAAAGAATGTCTGCTTGAATGGAGCTTGTCAGTATTCTGCTAAGCAGATTTGATATTGTGAGGTTTATGACTGACTGCATAACTTGTTAGTTAAAAGAATGCTGTTTTATATATGTTAATGAGTTAATGCAAATAATAAATATATAAAAAACAAAAATGAGTTTATTACAAAAGACATGTGCAGTATTTTGATGACAAATATGTTACGAGGTGTCTTCAAAAACGAACGAATCTTTGTCTTTCATTTCATTTTTAATGCAGTATGGATGATTTCTGTTAAATGATAAAATATCATAGCGTCATCTTGAAGGAATCTTACCCTTCTGCGAAGCATAGCCTTGGATTAGAAGGCCAAAAGACGAATTCGCTCTTTAGTACTTACCAGATCTCGTGGTAAATATCACAAATGATTTTGTTCTCAGTATCTTACAGTCATCTCTCCTTGTTTAGGTAACTGACTTATCTTGATCATCATTTGAGCTTCCCCAAGTGTAAAAGGTAGAATTTTCTCTACATAACCTATAAACACTGTCTTCTTCAATCGCCCTTGGTCTAGAAGCTCATTAAAAGTTTTTGATATTCAAAAGGAGGACGCACAGATTAGGTACCTTGCGATTGGGAGTCCGATAGGAAGATGAAGAGCCTCCTTCAATAGTTTTATCTCTATCTTTTTAAATCTCGTAAATAATGAGGGGTTGGTCCAGTTCTCCACAAAGAAATAGGGTGAATGTACATTTTAGAGTAATGTGTAAAAGTTAGAAAATGTGTATTTTTGTTAGCAATTGTTAAGTAAAACTTGAATGTTTAGAACATAAGTAAATAAAAACAGTTATGTATAGTACTCATATTCATGTGCTTAAACTTATGTTTAGGTAGAAGGAGCAATGATGTGTAAATACTCAAGTAGATATATGAAAAAAGTTCTAATGAAAGGTAAAACAAATAATTTTGACGCTTGGTCAGGACTATGAAACGTGCTTTAAATAATCAAAAGAGTAAAACGCATAAAAAAGCAAGTTAATATGGGTACAATAAACTGTTTATGGTCAAAGATGCTTCTGTTTTAACTATCTTCTATCTCGCTTCCACAGATAGGCACACATCTGTTATTTTATTTGGTTAGCCTTTATTAAAAATTCGCTTTAATGTATGCTCATGATTAAGAAAAGAGGAACAAACCAGCTCACTGTGATATTCTTCTCCTTAAAGACTGTTTTTATGACTGACAAGTTTTCACGTTTCCGGGCTAAAAATTATTTTCCGAAATTCAGTCCAAGATCATTTTGTCGAATATCCGTTCAGTAGATATGCGCAGGTAAGGGTGAAGGATTACTTCATTTATTTATACAGGTTTTGAAAAACTGGAAACGTCAACATTTAATATAATATAAATAAACTTACACGAATATCTAAAGATAGCTGTACGATAAAGGCATTATCTTATTTCCTTTCTGGTGGCGTAATTATAGAGAAATGAATTTTTTTTTTAATTACAGCTGTCTCACGACCTTCTTTAACATAAGAAAAGAGATTTTGTTACAAAGGGCAATAAATTTCTTTTTGCGACACAGCATATAAAAAACGTACCAGTACCGGCTAGACAAAGGCTTTGCTATTCGGTGCTGCCATTCCTTACAAATGAAATTAAAGTGAATCTAAACACGACTCAATCGTTGATTCTCGTTATTCTTTCAAAACCTGTTAAAAGTATCCTTCACTGAAGTATCCATTTTATACGTTTTGAACACTAGTAACACAAAGCCGCGATAAATGAGTTCATTTAATTGCAACAAACAGGTATAAGTTGTCCAAAAAATCTGAAAAAGCCTCAGCTTTAGAATTCGAAAATGCAAGTCATAAATGGGCAGCCACGATGACATTACCGAGAACGTCACAATGAAATGCATTTTAACCACGGTGTTCTTATTCAACGCACGCTGAATAAGAACAACGAAGGATTCCAGTATTCAAAGTGCTAAACAAAATTTGGATATGCATTTTGAGTACATGGTCACTGTTGGTATATCTCCAGCGTAACATTTGAAGCACCAAGGGGTCGCTGGAAATATGGTTACTTACAGGGTGGGGTGGATGGGGGGGGATGTCTGTTGTTTGTTCTTGCTGTGTGTTCATGCTGGGAATGGCTTCCGAAGAAGTTGTAGATTATGGACAAGAGACCATAAATGGGCAGAGGATAACATCTCACTTGGTTCGTGCAAGGAAATAGGAAATTGTGGACATATGTATTTAAAAGCTCAACTATTAAGTGTTAAATTTTTCGAGCTTCTCGATGTTATTATTGTAAAGATTTTTTTATCCATGTGGCTTTTCTTATGATGATAGTACTTGGAAAATAAAAAGTTTAATTCAGATTCATAATACCATGTGATGACAGTCTTCCCTGGTACTCAAACAAATTAATATAAAAATCGCAAAAGTTTTGATTTATAATGATTTACACGCAGTCCGTATTTCAAAATAGTTACGCTATCAACGAAAGAGAGAGAGAGAGAGAGAGAGAGAGAGAGAGAGAGAGAGAGAGAGAGAGAGAGAGATTATGGATATGATCACATGCATGAAACTACCCGTATCCAGGAAATATGAACTAACTCCGACTTTTCAACCTCCCAAGAAGCGCAATCAATTTAACATCCTCCAGCTCCTCCTAGCCCCACACCAAACGACTGACACCATTTTCTGTCATTTTCTGATTGACATGCAGTAGAGTAATAAATTCTCGAAACCGACAGTCGGCGCATGTCGGCACGATCAGGTCAACAAATGCTTGAATGCCTTTACGGCCACCTTGTGAAATCCTTGAATTTATTGCGGTGCAATCGGAACGTAAATCTGTCCCTCTGTCGCGGAATTTATTGCCTCTAATCCGTCCGGTTTCCAGCAGGAAGCTCCTTTCTGTTTTTGCAATTCTCATTTGTTCTTATGATGGTCTTAGATTACGACCGCAGAATTCTTCCTTAAGCAGTCATATGTTTCTATGATCATATTCTTTGATAACGGAGGGGACGATCCTTTACATTTTCATTCATTTCTTGTGCATATACTGGCATTAGGCACGCACAAAACTCCCTTAAATTTTTATCAATTGCAATGTTTATGTTTTTCTATTTCGTGACATCATACCCGCCCCACCATAACGATCAGGAGATATATAAAAAAAAGGCTGAATAAAAATAACTGAATAAAAGTAACTACGTGACTGGCACATGTCAGAAATAAAAGTGAGAGAAAGAAAGAAGGAGCATAGTTTCCCGGGAAAAGAAAACAAAGCCTTATCAAGAGAGTGGGAGAGATTTATAGATACAATAAAACGCCAGCGCTTGTGGTGGCGGAATGGCGCTCCAATAAACAAGGAAGCCATGCAGCTTAGACCGTTGTTGACTAAGCCGACCGTATTCAAACGACCCTTTTGCAGCGACGGGGCCATTCCGCTTTTAGGTATCCGCTACCCTATTTCCCTAATCACTCCGAATATATCAATTTTCTCTCCACTTAGCCCGGGATGTGCCGCAAAGGACTGTTTTCTCTGGCCACACTCGCGCGCTGTTTCAGGGGCGTTGCTGTGCAGCTTTGTAAACACAGGTAAGTCGACTGCTTCGAGTGATCGGTCCGGGAATATTTGGAAAGAGAGAGAGAGAGAGAGAGAGAGAGAGAGAGAGAGAGAGAGAGATAATTTTAATCAGTACGGAAATTATCACTATTAAAATATATTGTTTTAGGTAGGAAATAAAATATGAAAAAGGTTATATAATAGGCAGGGGAGAGAGAGAGAGAGAGAGAGAGAGAGAGAGAGAGAGAGAGAGAGAGAGAGTTGTTTGGGGAAGTTGAGAGGAGAAAAAAAATAATTTTAATCAAGGGGGAGAGAGAGGTAGAAGGTGGGAAGGAGAAATAATTTTAATCAATAAAGAAATTATCACTAGTATAATATACTGTTTAATGTAGAAAATGATATATGAAACAAGGAGAGAGAGAGAGAGAGAGAGAGAGAGAGAGAGAGAGAGAGAGAGAGAGAGGGAAATGGTTTTGATAAGTATGAGAAGTTTCAAAAATAAAATGCCGTGTGGTTGAAGTCGACAGTATAATATTAAATAAGGAGAAAAAATAAGGGAGGAGAGAGAGAAGGTGGGAGTGAGAAGGAGAAATAATTTTAATCAATAAACTAATTATCACTAGTATACTATACTTTTTCATGTAGAAAGATGATATTGAACCAAGAGAGAGAGAGAGAGAGAGTAGAGAGAGAGAGAGAGAGAGAGGGAAATTGTTTTTGATAAGTATAAGTTTCAAAAATAAAATGCCGTGTGGTTGAAGTCGACAGTATAATATTAAATAAGGAGAAAAAATAAGGGAGCAAGGGGTGGGTTTGTGGCGGCAAGGAGAGGAGGGGTAGGGGGATGGGAGGGAATTGAATCTTTGGCGTCGAAAGAGAAAAAGAATGATAAATAAATCATACCGTAGGGGAACAATCCCGGCAGTTTACCTCATGCGGTGCACTGTAGGCGTTACATAAGGTTCTTTGTCGCGTCCCTTCGGTTCCGAACTGCAACCCCTTTCGTTGCTTTTACTGTACCTCCGTTCATATTCTTGCTTCCATCATACTTTTCAACTTATCCTAACAATTGATTCATAGTGCAACTGCCAGGTTTTCCTCCTGTTACACCTTGCAAACCTTTTTACCTTCAATTTCCGTTTCAACGCTGAATGACCTCATAGACCCCAGAGCTTGGCCTTTGGCCTAAATTCTATATATAAAAATAGATAAAAAGAAACAATAATAAGGGTCATCAAAGTGCACATAAACTAGTTGGTTTAACAACCAGTAACTACGTTATATCTTCTTGGATTTTCTGAGATCACAAGTTGCCCAACCAAGACCACTTGAGAAAGGAGAGTCGGAACTTAAGTGTTGTTTGCAATTAGAAGCGCAAATCTTTTTTAGAAAGTTTACGGGCCTGTATGAAATTATGTGAAGTACATGACAACTACTATATTAATAATATGACGATGAGAGACTGAAACTGAACTGGCATATGTTAATCGTAAAATGTAAGTGCGGTTGGACAGACGGACAAATATACAAATAATTCATATGATGGTTGCAAACCCTAAATCATAACAGTAATAAAATGTATGTCATAGCAGTTTATAAGATGGTTCTATATCTTAGATCATAACAACTATGAAATGTATGATATAGCAGTTCATAAGATAGTTGCATAACTTAGAGCATGACAATAATAAAATGTATGTCATAGCAGTTTATAAGATGGTTCTACATCTTTGATCATCACAGTTATAAAATGTATGGTATAGCAACGGAAAAAGAGTCTGAAAGGTTAATTATCGTGTCCTTGTAACCTACCGTTTAGAAATCAGATGCACTGTTGCTTGATAGGTAACACTAAACGTTTTCAGAGGTATAGTACAGAATGCTACGTAAGGAGAATATGGAATGACAGAGAGACAGATGTAAATGAAAAGTTGTAATACAGATACTGTGTCCGTTTTATCCTTCGTAGGCAACTCATAATATTAAATATATTTATCATTAAGGCATACAGAAATGCATTATAACGTAATATATGTACAGACATTTCCAAAAATCAAATCGCAACCAGCAATAAAAACAAAAAACATAAAAAAAACTCGATACAGGAGAGAAATTAATATTGCTATTTAACACATTTATGAATGGACATAAAGAGATGAACAAAAGAACTAAAAAGTTAGATATTCAGCCGAAAGGCAGACTAATGGGCAAACAGAGAGAGAGAGAGAGAGAGAGAGAGAGAGAGAGAGAGAGAAGGAATATCTCACATTAATTAACTGACGATAATCAAGCCGTAAATCTCTATTATTGCAAATGTTACTTGCTACTTGCTATTTTAGAGCTTTCCTTTTTCCTTTCATTAAGCGTTTCCAAACCTCCCAGAGCAACAAACACTGGTCAGAGTGGTCTGATCGATAGGATACAGTGAGACAAACCTTGTTAAGGCGAATGCCATTCAATATGCGTTGACGGACTGATGGCTCCCCGTTAAATGACAGCCGGTCACGATGAAAAGAGAGAGATTGTGGCAACGAAAACCAACTGACCGACCCAAATATGCGGAATGGAAGGGAGCCAAGCCGAGTAGAAACTTCGATAAGAGTACTTTCACTCAGTCTGTTGGCTTTTCAGGCTTTGTTGCAGCCCGTTGATGTTTCCGCAGATTTCTGAATTCTGTTTCAAGTTTCATTAACAGTCGTGGCAAGATCTTGGGTCGCGGGAAGTTATGAGATAAGTTCGTGCTGTTATTCATTGATGGTTAACCTTCCTGAGACAGACCGATCTTAGTAGAAGCTGAGTGAAATTTTACTCACTATCGAATTTCATGTTTTCAAGGTAACAGTGGCTGCTCTCATAGATTTATAAGTCTATTTTCAGTTTCTGTAGTGACCAGGGAAGGTTAATACAAAGATGGTCATCCATCTTAAATCTTGACCAGGTCCAACGTTGTTTTACCCCAGTGATTTTCACAAGGAGGCTCGAGACTAAGTTTTATCGCCTGGAAGTAGAATCCTAATTTATTGCTGGTTTTGGTAATTATTAACAGTAGTTGTAGTCCTATGAAAGGGACAGACTTCCAAAACATAAAATTACGATATGGATTAATTATAAGTAAGGCACAAAAAAATGGGAAACAAAAGTTGACAACTGACTTGATTTGCGTGACGCTGCACAAATGAGTTAGTACTGGCACATACCATATTAATGTGTCCTCACAGACAATTTAAAAGTCTTCGGAACTTAAGGTTTTCCAAACTTATTAATATAATTTTGAAGTCAGTCGCTGGGCCTCATCAAGTCCTACTTCTCAATACCATTACACTTTATTGCTTCTAGAAAAATCCTGTCTGTTATTTAGAATAGGAAAATAAAAGAATAACTTTTCTGAAAAGCAAGAGGTCCTGCCCGTGCTCTGTTTTTTTTTTTTTTTTTTTTTTTTTTTTTTAAACAATTTCCATACATGATTTTTCTGTTTTTCTTCCACGGTTGTTATTTGGATCCCGACTCAAATGCATGTATTGAAACTCCCCCTGAAGTGCTGTCCGACCCTTTATGGGTTTCCATTCGCCCGGTCGAAAAAGAAAGAAAAAGATAGAAAAGGAACACAAAAAGCGGAGGGCAAAAGGAAATTTTCCCTTTATGCTTTTGTGACATACCCAAGGGAGCCGTTGAGTCAACAACACCTATCAATAAGAGGGCAGGTTTTCTGAGCCATAAGGGAGCCATCGGTTCAACACCTCTTGGATATATCATCGGCTGACCGTTGTAGCAGCCCACCATAAATTCTCATATGTGTCGTGTTATAAAGGAAGCAAAGGAGGAACATTACTCAGAAGATGGCTTGTAAATTCTTTCTCTCGGGGCCACGGTTACAAACGGGTGACGGGGAGACAAATAGAGAGAAGGACTGTTGTATCGAAAGGTTGTCAACGTGGGAATCGAATTTGTCTTCTTTTTAGTTAGCTGTGAGCCGAGATAGATTGGATGATCTGAATTAATTTTTAATTCATGAATGTATGCACAAATAGTTTCTGTTTACTGATTGATTACCAAAAGTGACGTTAAAACCCATGGTTAGTTTTAAGTCTCAGCGTTTAAAATTGTTCACAAAGTTTTCTATTACTAAGAAATATTTATAGCGAAAAAATAAAAATGATTGCATCTTACTCTGGAAATGTGGCCACATCTGTTGTTATTAAAGTCTGTTAAATTTGAGTTTTCAAGAACTGTAAACTCTTATGATCTAAATATACTGCTATAATGTTTGGGGTTGGGAATACAAGGGTCACCTCCTTTGATTAATCCTCCGCACCTTTCTTCTCCAGACGACGAAACTCAGTTTTCCTTTCCATTCCGTAACTTCTTTTCATTGCTAGTTCTCAAAATGTAGGTTGGTGGTCATCACTTAGAAGAGGAGTTCATGTACACTTTATTATCACTATCATTTTTTTTGTACTGCCGGAATTATAAATTTAGGTAGTCATACCCTCTCGGTCTCTTCAGAGTAAAAATATAGCAAAGCCTTTTGTATTTGGATAGCCCTTATTGCCAAGCAGGACAGCCGTGATGGAATATCATCTCTTAAAATATCTTTCCTCTATATACCCATCCTCAGCTAAACACAATTTTTGATTCGTCTCTAAGAATATGGAATTACAACCTCCTGTATATGTTTTAGGGCTTTTGCCTTGTATAATAAGGCGCCCTATGAGGTAATGTTAGACTTGCGATAATCTTACGCTAAGTCGGTTGGTATTGCACTTCTATATTCAATGGAGTGTCTTGGGGTTTGTAGATCACTTACGAAGTCGGGATTATCTTCTTGTTTATGACGACGATGTGTAAACTCATGATGATTCGGTGAGGAGGTTCTTGTAGAAAACACGAATATAAAAAATATATATATTCTTCTGAAGTTTTACATGTGAAGATCAGGTATGATTGTACAAGTCTTCTAATGACGATAGCTTGATCGCTTCTGCCAATGATGATGGCTAATTCTATTCTCTCTACACGATAAAGCTTAGGTAAAGAGGTACAGGTCTTCTAATGACGATAGCTAACTCTATTCTCCTGTCTACCATCTCTGTTACAAGTTATGAAGGAACAGACAGTAGTTCGAACATATGAACATACAATCAGATGACATAGTTTCATACGAACATACAATCAAAATGAGACACGCTACAGATCACGTAGGCCGTTTGAATTATAGGTCGCGGTAGTTGTCTCAAGCAGGGAGCTTGGACTAATGTTTATAAACAATTGAATGACTACAGGTGACTTTTATTGTATACGTCATCTTTAGCGTCTCTAGTCTGATCACATTCCTGCAAGCAATCTGGTTGACCTCTTTAGTTTTAGTCTTTTATATATATGGACTAACATTCCATATTTTTATTATGTAAACACTTACATTAGCTCGGTCAGCTACCAAACCAACTACTGAATATTACTCAAACTTGACTTACATTTGACTTATAGGAGTGTGATACAGACACTATGTGAATATATATATATATATAAGTAAATAAAAATTCATGGTGTACATGAATTGATTCAAGTAATAAAATATAAAACAATGATATTGGTAAATAATAGTGATCACGTGATATATAATGATACAGTTTTTCACTTCATCTCAATAAGATACATATGCCACAGAAAATACTAATGTACTCTGACAATTGCATAGAATGTAAGATTAACATGATAAAAAATCATATTTTAACTGATAAAAAATTTCATATATGAATTGATAACATTATAATGTTATGCTGATTGATTCGTTGATTTTTATGCTAAATGTTATATATCTGATTCATTAATCCATATACTAACTCATATATAACTGCAGATATTGGTAAGATAAAAGGTAACAGATTGATTATAGGCTACCTGATTTGTTTATACATATGTATATGGATTCATATAATTATGATTAATATATGTGCACTTTAAATAGATTCCTATTGCGTACACGCAAAGATATATTTCGATTCTGTTATTTATGATCATTTATATATAGATTCCTAGTGCGTACACGCAAAAATATATTTCGATTCTGTAATTTATGATCATTTATATATAGGATACATGATACTTTATATAGGATACATGACCGAGGTTATACTACTTCACATTTAACTAGCTTTTGAACAACTTTTCGTCCATTACACAGTTCCAGACAACCACCTATAGCCAAATGAAACGGCCAATTTCACAGGGTTAAAACAAGGGGAAAATTTGCCTGGGCGGGTCCAACGTTCTATTTTGCGCTCATACTTATTCTCTGCATCCTAAGCTACACGATTACGTTCGCGATGAATAAAATCATCCCCAGCACGAGTCCTTCGCCAGCAAAGTAGAGTTGAATATCCTTCGGGTCGTAATTTGTCGGAAGTATGTCCCCTTTGTAGTCGATTTCCGACAACCGCCGGAGCGTTCCGCATTAAAACGAGATTAACGACGAGATACGGTGTCGGTCGAAGAAGTCCATGATGGTGCTTATTCCTTTCACATTGTAGGCGGTTATTACTCGACTGCCGTCGTCCGCAGCGACGAACGATTTTTTGAAGTTGCGATGTGAAACTCTCATACTGCAGGATACTGTAACAGGTTCCATTAATCAGCCTGCAAGTGAAATTATACTTGTCACAAGGGCAAAGTAAATTCAGACGACATCCAAATACAGGGGGAAGAAAGCCATTAAGACCAGACTTAACCCACATGAATTCGCTGATATTTTGGAATTCAAAAGAGTCTGCTGTACAAACTTTTTATCCATGGAATTAACAATGAGTGAACCTATCCAGGTCTATGATGACTGTAAAAAATATCCATAATTATAAAAAATAAACAGATATCAATACGAATCCCAAAGAAAATTCTATATTCTGGTAGTAAGTTACTACACAAAGAAGTGGGAAAAACGGAGCTATTTGTAAGATTGCCAGGCAACATAAGAGTCAAAGAGAAGATTAATCATGATTCTGTATTTCTCTATGCTAACTGAAATTAAGTTGTGATAAAATCTGATCCTATGTGCCCCTAACAAAAGTTTCATATTCAATTTTCTCGCGCGCATCCTCTGAGGTTAATTTTAAAAACTTTATTAATAGGTAGGAGATGCAACGAAAAAACCCACTATGTAACTAATTTCTAAATAAACTTTGGGTTTTTCAAGAAAATGTGACATTTTCCCATGAATGTTTTACTTGAATTGTAATAGGCTAATGTTGCAAGTAAATATTTCATATACATATCTTGATACTTCTAAATGTCTATGAGGTTCAGAAAAAATTAATTTATTTTGTTGTTATAGAAATTCTATTGCTTATTTTGTTATTAATTTTAAAATGATTGCAACTCCTTAACTAAAGTTGCATTGCGCATACGGATAGACACGTCTGCCTTGCCCATGAGAAGTTCATGAGCTAAGCATTCCTTTCTCCAGTCAATCTGCTTCGCAAGCAGAGACGACACACAGATGAAGCCTGTGTAAGCAGATTATTGAGGTTTAAAGGAACAAATGCTGATATGGCAATGATGACGTCGTCACTTGGCAGGAGATTGCTCTCAGCCAGCTAAGAGTTACGTTACTTGCTGTAATAAATACGACTTTAGGATAAATTTTTTGTTTTTAATACTCGACCCACATGAGAAGAATGTCTGAAAAAAAAAAACAGTACCAAAATTGAACAATATATTAGTTTCATGTTGGAAATCTGCATAATTGTAATTATGTTAAATTAAATATTCCTTATTCAAACTAATGAAAAAGGTTTCCATACAAATTCTATATATATTATTAGCCCTGTATAAGATTCATATAGGATTATTCCATAGATAACATTTTCACTTCTAGACTTTCTGACTTTAAAATCTCTTTTTTATTTTGTTTTATTTATTTATTTATTTATTTATTTATTTATTATTATTATTATTTTTTTTTCATTGACTACGAATATAAATCACCGGGACAGACAATATGTCAGTAGGTTTTGGATATGTGTTTGAACTTTTAGCTTATTGATTTTATCGTGATTCCTTTTTTATTATAATTTGTAACCCTTCCGACTTCTTACGGAGTGTATTATATTGACTCCACTTGTATCCATATTTATTTTTTTTTTTATTTTTTTTTATATTTATTTATTTTATATATTTTTTTTATATATTATTTGATAAATTAATGGTCGGCTTGAATATGTGGAAAAGTGTTCTAGCGGCGTACCGTATAAGGCTACTTGCGGCATCAATTCTATAGATACAAGATATAAATGATAAAGGTATTTAAAACCGCGAGAACCACTATAATCCAGTTCGGATCCAATATCACGAGTTGTAACTCGTAAGACATTGACACTTCCTATTTAATTATCCGTTATTCTACCAAACCGATTGACTCTGGGTGATAAAATATATTATTGGTTTTCTTAATGGAAAGGAATTCACACGAGTTAAGGAGATTATTGATTTACACCACCCGAGTCAGATTATCATGTGTTGAATTCCATGTTTACTGATTTAGCACTCATAAATATTCCTAACGCACTCAATTGCGGTGTTTGTTTTAGTGCTATTAATTAATCTATAACGTGTCAAGGAACTATTAACACTAAGAAGTGTTCATTCCCTCTGTCAGACTCGTAATTCTGTTAATAATTCTACTTATATTCTTTCAAGGATTGATTTGGCACAGGATAGGCCCTTAACTGACAGGTGTCTTAGTGTGTCCCTTGTTTTCATGACACGTGTTACAATCAGTTATGTGCTTTTTATATCTGTAAGCATTGTAGGCCAGTAAAACAGTGATTTGGCTTTCTGTGACATAGTAGGGAACCCTGGATGACGGAATGCAACCAGTTTATGACGATTGGTATGAAGAGATTATTACTACCACCTGGTAGTTAGTCATCTGCTGTGTTCTTTCGGGTTTTCCTCGTCACGGACCTACATATAATATTACATTTGATTACATTATTCTGATACACATACTTTAAATATACTTTTGCTTTAGGGTTTCTGCTCGAAGTGTTTATTGTTTTTGCTTAGCCGCTGACCCTGTTTCCGTTCGAAATGTTTATTGTTTTGGTTATTGCTGCTGACCCTGTTTCCGTTCGAAGTGTTTATTGTTTGGGTTATGTCTGTTGACTCTTGCTTTGTTCAGTTTGTAACAGTTCTGCGCTCCAACCCAGATATTCAATGCTCGCGATCTCTTGGGTTAAGGAATTTTCTTGTTTAGATACGGTTTTAACAATAGGCACGGATGTTTTCTATATCTTTTAGTCCAATTAATGGTTCTTTGCTGTATGGTGCGGGATTGCGGGATAATGCGTCAGCTATGATATTTGCTTTCCCAGGTAGATATCTTATCTTGGCTCCAAAGACCTGAATGATCATTTGTCACCGAGTTCCTTTTGGACTGTGATTAAAGCCTTTGAAAAACTCGGTAAAGGACTCATGTTCAGTAAGGACTTTATCAGGATAGCCATAGATTATGAACTTAAAATGTACTAGTGAGTTAAAGATACCTAGCCCTTCCTTGCCTATTACTGCATATTTACTTTCAGAGGGCTTTAGTTTACGTGAATAAAAAGCTATAGGAAAGAACTGTTTATCATATTACTGAAGTAGTACCCCTCTTATCCCTTGGTCTGAGCGCCTGTTTGCAATAAAAAAAATTCCTTATTTAAATCAGGGATTTTTAAGTTAGGTGAGCTGCATTATTCCGCTTTTAAGATATCGAACGCCTGGTTGATGCTTTTTAGACCATAATAAATCTGCGCTCTTCTTCGTAAGATCTGTTAAAGGAGCTGTTCAATGATTGAAGAGTTACATATTTACATACGATTGTAATACCCACTACAGCGCCAAAGTGCTGTATCCCCCTTTTACGTTAATAGGTACCGGAAAGTTATGAATAGCCGACACCTTACCATGGACTACTTTAAGACCTTGACTAGACACATAAAACCTAGATAAACATGTTCGGTTTTTAAAACTCACATTTAGATATTTTACTCTGAGATTATTTGTCTTTATCTCTGTAGCACTAGCTCTAGTTTATGTGAATGTACTTCTAAGGTATTTAGAAAAGATTATAAGACCAACCATATAAGCATGTAGGGTATCCCCTAAAAGTCTCCAAAAAACTATATTGTAATTGGGGCGCAACATAAGCCGGAGGCATACGTAAAAATTGATAATGTCCCCTGAGTGTGCTGAAAACGGTGTATGAGGTACAATCACTTAGGTAATGGTATCAGGTAAAAGCTTTTAAGTAAGTCCAAGCTGGTGAAAAATTTATTCTAACCTAACAGAGATAAGATGTCGTCGGTACATGGCACTGGAAACTATCGGGAGTCGTTTCCTTGTTTAAGCAACAGAAATCTACGCAGATACGCCAAGTCCGATCTTTTATGGCATGACGTTTGAGGGAAAAATTATATGGGCTTATTTGATTTCCTAATGGCTCCTATTACTAACATTTTTCAACTTCGTCATTTATCTCTATTTTAAAATTTCATTGGGGTTCTACACGAAGGTACGTATATAGCTTTATGTTTGTCCTTAGACCGTGTTTTGTGTTAAATTACATCCGTTTTTTCCAGAGATCACTCGCCAGTGGAGAAACTTCCTGGTATTCAGGTAAAAGATAAAAAAAAAAAATTTCTGCTGAATCACCTCTGCTTGAATGACTTTACGGATATTACTTTAGATAGATTATCAGAGAGATTCATCTACGACTGGTTGGGCGGGAGGTTAAAAATTATTAGCAACAATAAAAAATGCGATATTTATAACTTCCGTATCCACGATATGTATACGTTTGTGGATCACTAGATTTAACTTGTTGCTGCTAGTCAACCGTGTCTAGGGCTTTGTTCGCGGAAATCGTTATATTTCAGAGTATCGGGAAGGATTAAAATTTCATTTCCCAGCAAAGTCTTTTTACACGCACTAAGACATTCGAGGGTGCATGCTTCTCGAGATTTTGCGTGCAAAGTGCGACTGCGGTTGTGGGAGAATTCTGTTGGGTCATTTGAACAATGTTACGATTTATGAGACAAATGTATAGTTCCTTTATATAAGTTATTATTTGATTAACTGTCTCATTTTGTTCAAACGGATTTTAATATGTTTGAAGGTTTATAGGATTTTCCTTTGATAAACACGCCTTATTTTGCAGGATGTAAGATAATATTTTGTATACCCCTAGATGGATCTTACAATTACACTAGATACAGATCAATGTTTTTTATAACTATAGAGGTATCTGTAAGCGCTCGCTTATCCGGACTTCTCATTAGGGAAGTTCGAACAACAGACGGTGAGTCCGTAAATACAGGATATTACGTGTACTAAAGAAATAAAACAAGATATTCTAATTTTTACGGCGCGTACAGTTGGGCTTAATCCACCACTACTTATAATAACTTATTGTATTAAAATTACTAGAACCTGCTCTGATTACTTGATACGGTCGTGTGATTCATAGGAAAAATCCTTTTTAATTCAAAAAGGTATTGGCATAAAAATAAAAGGTATGGCATAATTGATCCAACATCACTTTTCCCCACTC
>NC_061089.1:62205525-62230525 GCF_015104395.2 Macrobrachium nipponense
GGGGAGATGAGGGGAAGGGAGAGGGAGACACTGGAACCTACCAAGGAACAGGATGAATAGATCGCATGTTTCCATCATTAAATGATGTTTTCTTCTGTTTCGAAAGTGAGGTGGAGGTGCGGCAGACATTTCGGGATGAAATTTCGTGATAAAGCCGGTGACATTAGCGTGAGAAACCCAAGGTTAGTTTTTACTGCACGCTTCGCGAATTTTCTTCCCAGAGGAAAGATTAGGTAAGCACGCATGTAAGCTGGATATGATTATTGACATGCATATGTAAACTTTGGTTTGCAATTGTGTGTATATATATATATATATAATATATATATTATATATATATATATATATATATATTATATATTATATATATATATATATATATATATATATATATATATATATATCACATTTATATATATATATATAAATAATAAACTTACATATATATATATATATATATATACATATATCATATATGTATAATATATATATATATATATATATATATATATTATATATATATATATATTAATATATATATATATATATATATATATATTACTGAACATTTGTTACTTTTATATTCACAAATATTAAGCCATTTTTTTATCTGGCTTGTTTATCTTTATCGTTTGTATCGAAAACGTCTTAGACAAAAAAACAGATTCGGATTCTGGCCGGGTCAGATCAACGTATTAGTTGTAATTCTCCTTGAGTGTAAATCAACACAAAGGTATAGCGAATTCGTTACTAAAAGATAATGGTAACTATGTGTATATATATATATATATAGTATATATATATATATATATATATATATATATATATATATATTTATAAAGGAAGTAGTAGGGAAAGGCATCCTCATCTCATCTTTTTACAGTATAATTCAATGCCGACGTTTCGCGACGAATTCCAAGTCGCATTTTCAAGGCTAAAAATATATAAAAATTGCGAACATTAATACTCAATTTGATGTAATTTAAATTAATAATGTAATGGTAACAGCTCTCAAAGTAAAAAGTAAAAAGGTAAAATTCAACAGTACCTTCAAAAGCAAACTTCACTAAAAACTTAGAAACACCTACCTATACAAAAGAAACAGTAAGACTGACAAAAATAAGTAAAAACAGAGTGAGGCAAACCAGCTGCCCAAACTACGCTATGAACAATTTTACAGAGGACGTTTGGGTGTTTAACGACGGTACAGTCTTTTTGATAATTAAAGATTCTAAAATACTCAGGTTGTTGTTGTTCCGCTGTTGGCCCAAGTTAGAAAAATCCTTGCTGTCAATATATGATTGACATGTTTTTGAATGATTACGTATATTGGATTGTTCTGGATTAGATAACCTACTACCTGTTCTATGACTTAGGCCCCTGTGGGAATCTATTCGAACCTTCAACAGCCTCTTCGTGCATCCCAAGTATGTCCCGTGATCACATCTTGGGCAAGTGTATTTATAAACGACCCTGGACGAAAGCAGAGGACTGAGTCGGTCTTTGACTCTAAACAGAGATCCAATGGTTAAGGGATTTTTGGGGATGATTTTCAACTCCACAGCCGGAAACTTCTTTTGAATAATGGATGTGCATGCTCTCCTGAAGGTATCATCATGCAAGAAAGGGAAACTTGCAATCTTCATTCTCGGTACAGTAAATACAGGTGTTGAAAGCACCATTTTTTCCATTAGTAGTTTGTTTAGTGATCTTAAAAAAAGTCGTGAAGAAAAACAATTATTATTAAAATATCTCACCAGAAAGGATATTTCGTCGTGAAAGCTCATCCAGTTTGATGAGTGAGTATAAGCTCTATGGAGGAGGGTTAGAATAGAGTTCCGCTGAAAATTAAAGAAACACGAACTATAAAAATTCATTCCCAAACCAGTAAATCAACGAATCTCCGGTAAAATAGGGGAAGGAACCTAATGGGACATTCATACATTATACGCTCTTCCAGTACAAGGAGCACATAAAGATGTTAGGTTCCTTCCCCTATTTTACCGGAGATTCGTTGACGACACGTTCGCCCTGTTTCGTTATGAATGGCATGCAGAGTCCTTTCTGGAGTTCGTCAACCGACAACATACAAACATAAGGTTTACTATGGAGAAAGAGGTAAATAACAGGCTTCCCTCCCTTGATCTTATTGTTTCCAGAGGTGACTCAGGCTTTTACACAGGTGTGTATAGAAAAAACACATTTACTGGTTTGGGAATGAATTTTTATAGTTCGTGTTTCTTTAATTTTCAGCGGAACTCTATTCTAACCCTCCTCCATAGAGCTTATACTCACTCATCAAACTGGATGAGCTTTCACGACGAAATATCCTTTCTGGTGAGATATTTTAATAATAATTGTTTTTCTTCACGACTTTTTTTAAGATCACTAAACAAACTACTAATGGAAAAAATGGTGCTTTCAACACCTGTATTTACTGTACCGAGAATGAAGATTGCAAGTTTCCCTTTCTTGCATGATGATACCTTCAGGAGAGCATGCACATCCATTATTCAAAAGAAGTTTCCGGCTGTGGAGTTGAAAATCATCCCCAAAAATCCCTTAACCATTGGATCTCTGTTTAGAGTCAAAGACCGACTCAGTCCTCTGCTTTCGTCCAGGGTCGTTTATAAATACACTTGCCCAAGATGTGATCACGGGACATACTTGGGATGCACGAAGAGGCTGTTGAAGGTTCGAATAGATTCCCACAGGGGCCTAAGTCATAGAACAGGTAGTAGGTTATCTAATCCAGAACAATCCAATATACGTAATCATTCAAAAACATGTCAATCATATATTGACAGCAAGGATTTTTCTAACTTGGGCCAACAGCGGAACAACAACAACCTGAGTATTTTAGAATCTTTAATTATCAAAAAGACTGTACCGTCGTTAAACACCCAAACGTCCTCTGTAAAATTGTTCATAGCGTAGTTTGGGCAGCTGGTTTGCCTCACTCTGTTTTTACTTATTTTTGTCAGTCTTACTGTTTCTTTTGTATAGGTAGGTGTTTCTAAGATTTTAGTGAAGTTTGCTTTTGAAGGTACTGTTGAATTTTACCTTTTAACTTTTTACTTTGAGAGCTGTTACCATTACATTATTAATTTAAATTACATCAAATTGAGTATTAATGTTCGCAATTTTTATATATTTTTAGCCTTGAAAATGCGACTTGGAATTCGTCGCGAAACGTCGGCATTGAAGTAAACTGTAAAAACATGAGGATGCCTTTCCCTACTACTTCCTTTGTGATATATCTTCTTTGAGCTCCAGCTCCGGCCATTATGTATATATATATATATATATATATATATATATATATATATATATATATATATATATATATTGTGTTTGTGTGCGTGGAGAAAATAATTTATTCCGACTCATAACAAAATACCAAAGCACGTGACTTAAGTACTTGGAAGTTAGTCAATACTGATATGTTGCAAACGAGGGAATAAGAATACGAGAATACTTAATTACGAAAAGGATTTCCTGAGAACGGGAAGTTTAATACAATTATAATTGAAAAATGTCCCATATATATTATAATACTATTATATTCTATATATTATAATTATTATACTATATATGTATATATTATCTATATATATATAAATATATATATTATAATAGATTATATAATATATATATATATATAATAATTATAAATTATATATGGTCTAGTACACCGGACGAAGCAAGGATCGGGAAGAATACGACAGGTCAGGCGTGTTATACGATAGGGTTACGATAGGGTAGCCTCGAGATCATTTGCACGTAGCCTTGCGTGTGTATGAGAGATAATTCCCTGTCAGAGGTTCAAGGAAGCATTGCCCTAATGCTCCCTTTTGTCCGTATTTACAGCCTTCATAATTGGCTGCTTCCTGCTGCTATAATGGACGTCCGTCTTTCTGTCAGCTCGACAGTCTTTGGCCCTTTTTTTTCCTTCTCTCTCTTTGCTCCAGATTTTTTTCTATTGCAAAAAGGGGATGTTAATAATCCTGTTGGTATTATCAGCACCGAGGGTAATTTTGCCCTCCCCCCCCTTTTCCCCTCACTCACCCACGCCCTGATAAAAAAGATAATCCTGTCAGTAGCTTGTTGTACTTGGGGTGTAGCCTTTTTACAGTCTTAAAAAGGAAATTGCCCTATTAATTCGATTATTCAGTTTTTTCCTCCTTGGATTGATTGGTGAGCCTGAACGTTTGCATGTATATATAATTATATATATCCATTTTTATTCGTTTTTATATAATGTAAAATCGACGATTAACTTGAAAGTATACAGTAGTTTAATAGCAAGAGTTCATATGAAGCTGGAACCGTGATATATTAACATTCTAATTCTCAAGTTAATTTCTGTTAGAGACAAAGCACTCTGAATTTAGTAATTTTCACGTTATTATTATTATTATTATTATTATTATTATTATTATTATTATTATTATTATTATTATTATTATTATTATTATTATTATTATATTTATTTATTTATTTATTTTTTGCTCTATCACAGTCCTCCAATTCGACTGGTTGGTATTTATAGTGTGTGGGTTCCGGGTTGCATCCTGCCTCCTTAGGAGTCCATCACTTTTCTTACTATGTGCGCCGTTTCTAGGATCACACTCTTCTGCATGAGTCCTGGAGCTACTTCAGCCTCTAGTTTTTCTAGATTCCTTTTCAGCGATCTTGGGATCGTGCCTAGTTATTATTATTATTATTATTATTATTATTATTATTATTATTATTATTATTATTATTATTCCTGTGAGGTTAAGGAAAACATTTCATATTAAATATGAATGAAATAGATCCAAAACTATATAAAAATGAGGAACATAACGACATAAACATATATAAAAACAAAAGCCGGTTGGACAGCGGTAAAAAATATGAGTTAAAAAAAAAGACATATTATACGAAGTGGAAAAAATCATCACCTGACTCCGCTTGGTTATTATCGCCTTGTCATGAACGACCGGTTACGTATGTAGTTATTGGCGCAGTCCGGTGACATCAGACGTCAATCAAGAAAGAATATTGCAACCTGTTGTCTTTCGTCAGGCTCGCTCGGATCGTTCTCTCCAGTTTTACTTTGAAATGAACTGTATTACGATGAATTCAATCTTCTCGCATCTTAACGAGAAAAGCCACCATATCATTAGCCTGTACAAGATTCGAGAATGTTGGGTCTACTAAAATGGACTACCTCCCTTATCAAGAGAAAAAAATATAGATAAATGAAACTGACAACAGTGAATTCAGTATGAGGGATCTGTTTATAAAGCTTTACATACTTTGGATCTGCTCATTTCCCTGTAGTCTTGATACTATTATCTTTTTATCCGAAGGACAAAGGCTGCTTTTCATATCGAATACATTTTTGTTTTCATTAAGTGAATTATAATACCTTTACGAGCTCAAATGCTCAGATTAAAATCCCGTTTGGCGAGCAAACGTAGGCTGAATACATCGAATGACTATTAATTAATAGACACTTCTCTCTACAAGTTTGTTTTGAAGTTGGGGTATTTCACTAAACATTATTATACCTTTGAATTTGGTCCATATTGCCACACTACGTTATTTATCTGGAAATTAATACGGATACTTTTAGAGGTTTTGATGGAGTTAATATGTATTAAATTCTCGTTTATGCTCAACTGAAGTTAGTCATTTAATTAGGTAAAGCAGTAGAAGACCCATGAAAGGTATAACCTTTGATAAGAAAATTTGATAAGCTTGAATAGATGATTGTATGAGACAGACAGGATTAACCGTTCGATTGTATCAACAGTATTTAGTGATATTTTTAAAGGCTCTGCACTAGCAGCATAACGAGTCTAATGGTTTCATCATCATGCCTAACAACCAATCATTAAGAAATCGGACGCACTGATGACCGGTAGACTGCCAGGGTATGATAATGAATCATTCAGTCTCGTTTGGCAGTAAATCATTGTAATCTAATGTTAGTTACTCTGCAATAGTTTACTGCAAGTACTGAACGTCTGAGACAGATGTTCGATTGCAGCAGCATCATTAGTGTTAAACCATGTAAGAATTATTATTTAATATGGAAAGTCTATACCAACATTTTGCTCATCATATGCATGAAACGCAGGTGTGATTTTATGACGCCCCCCGCCACCCCCGCCCTCATAGTATACTTCATTAAAATAACTCACCATGTCATTTGAGTTTCTATTGTTTTATTTATTTATTTATTTATTTTTTATTATTTTTTGTTTTTTTTACTGGGGTTTTTGGGAAGCCAAACAGAAATCATAAACAATTTGATAAGGAAGAATCAGTAAAATGAAAATACTAACACAGGTATACCACGTTTAAAACACCAGCAGAGTGAGTGAAATCATACACACACAAGCACGCATACACTCACACACGTGCACTGCACGCGCATTCGTAGTTACGCTTTTGTATGAATGAATATAGGGTTTTCTAGGTGTGTCTGAACAGATTATTTATTTGTGCCGTGAACGCACAAAATGCCAAAAAAATGAAGGTAGGTGCTCTCGCATATATCTTTTATTGCTCTCATCCGTCATTTTAACGATGTGATGGTGAATAGTAAATGGCACTGGATTAATTGTTTCATGTGAATTATTCTACTAATGAATCATCACTTAGGTACTGGCAACAGGAAAGTAAATTAATCACAGCGGGCTCTTCTTTGCTCTTCAGTAGTAGGAAACGAAAAAACATAAAACTGAACCTCTTACGGTGTGTGGGAATTCAGTGATTTACACTAGGAATTATAAACAAAGGAATAAAAGCAAAGAGCTTTAAAGACTTAATGGAATGAAATTGTCAATATAAACCACCAATAAAAAGCGATATTCGACAGGAGGGCCGCTGTACACAGAGTGATACAGGAAGGGACTGCGCCATCAGTGCTAACGGCTTAAATGAATTCGGATTCAAAGGTAGGATTGAAAACTTACCCTGAGTAGCAGTGTAAAGATTTCAAGGCGTTCGAGGGGAAAACAAATAGCACTTTAATCCAAAGAAAAACTTCAAATGAGTACCACCATCTTTCCATCTTTAATCACTCGGTCTGTTACTCTTGTCGGAGCTCTCCTATGGTCCTTTTGTGCTTTGATAACCAGACCCACAAGAACTGAACATGCGCCTCAGTGGCGTGGTTGGTATGTTGTTTGCGTCCCACCTCGGTGATCGCAGGTTCGATTCGGCCAGCCCATTGAGATGTGAGAGATATGTATTTCTGACGTGGTTCGGAAGTCACGTAAAGCCGTTGGTCCCGTTGCTGAATAACCACTGGTTCCATACAACGTAAAAACACCGTACAAACAAACAAACAAACAAACAAGCAAATAAGAACTGAACGAGAGCCTCAAGAGAAATTTATAAAGTATGGCAGCAGGAGTATATCTTCCTATAGTATGCTAAAAAATTACCATGCATCTTTTATTTTTCTTTATAGATCATCTATCTATCTATCTATCTATCTATCTATCTATCTATCCATCTATCTGTGTGTGTGTGTCTGCGTATGCCTAAACAAATAATAATCCCATATGAATAACCTGAGAAGCTTCTTTATGTCCTTATGAATAAACAGAACTGGACGCAATTCGGCAGCTAAGAGAGAAGGTTATTAATATTGTTATGATACCTGAATAATGACCTTCGTTACTGATGTAATGGAAGCCACTTTTTCCCCGGGTTATGATCTCTCCTTTTCGTCCCGAGATCCCCCATTTATTCTTTAATGATGTTTATTCCGCTGTTCATTAGTGAGGTATTAACGACGGACGCGGACCGTAATGTAGGAAATGAGGGGGAGGGGAGGAGAGGGGCAGAGAGGAGGGGGGGGGGAGGGAGGGAGGGGGAGGGTGCGTTAATAAGGATAAAAGGGGTGTCATGTGTTGGGGGTATGCTATGAGGAAGGGGATGGGGAAGGGGCCGTCATAGATCTGACATAATCTGACATTTCGCCGAGATGTTTTCACTCTAATGAGTTCCGGCGGTTATTTTGGGTTCTCGTAAGCTTGTTTTGAGACTTCTTGACCTTTCTTAGGAGGTCTCAACAGTTTTGAGTTAATGAGCTCGGTTGTATTTCTGAAAATTCATAATTATGATTTTTCTTCACCGGCTGCTATTTGCTCACTTATGATTTGTTGCTTTTAGACTTGGTATAAATTGATCTTTTTACGTGAATTCTGACGTAGGGTTTGTTAAACCCAAGGTCCAAAATTAAACCAACGAAAAACTGCAAGTTTTAATACATTCATCGTAATTTTGAGTTTATCCATAAAGGTTTGTCCAAAGTGATGGTATCCTAGTATCAATATTCACCTGGTAGCCAGGCTACATTGAAGCAAATAATGTAAACAGTTTTCTTAAAGAAATAATTCTAATGCATTTCTTTACGGGCTGCACTACTTATAAGTAGTTTTGTATTCCAGGACAATTGACACATATATAAGCTTTAAGTGGGTATTACAGAAACCCGAGACAGACCTCAATAAAGGCTTTCGAGAAAAGCCAAGGGTGGAATGTATGAAGGAATGTATGAAGCCAGACCTTCTGGAAACCATGTGGGTATATAAATTGCCTAAATAAAATAAGGTAGAAACTGCTTTAGTAAATTGCTTGAAAAGGAAATGCGTTGAGAATGTAAGGTGCGGAGACAAGAATGTAGCGTATAGTCGTTAGTACTGATTAAAAATTTATTTAAATGAAAAGGTGAATTTACACATTACTTCATATTTACGACGTTTCTTGTCAAACCACTCATAATTCATGATCTTAGTCAAGTCTATTTCTTTTTACTACATTCGCGCCATTTTATAAAGATAAAAAAAAAAAACTACACCTGCATGTCTCAGCGAGATTCGAGTTTCTGTGATTTTTTTCTCACATCGTTCATTTTATTTTCTTTCGTTCAGTAGATTATGTTTTTACCAGCATTCTCCTATTGCACCTCTTTCTTTCCATAGCCTTGGCGGGAGTACCATGTCCAATGTAGAAGCTTATAAAATAATAAATACGAAAATTAATAAAAAAATAACATAGTACATACATAAGGGAAAAAATCTAGAAACTATGTAAGGAAATTCGGAGCCAAATCATTGTTGTTTATTTAATCATTTGCCGTATTAGTCATTATCAAGCCAACATAAAATCATCAATGATGACACAATTATCCGTACAATTCAAACCCGAACTTCATAAAAAGAATAACATGTGTACGGAAAAACTTTTGTTCGGTTTTCACTTCCCTACGTTTATTTACCTTCTGTTGTCTTTGGCCTTTTAGCGAGGTATGGAGGGAGTGCATGGCTTAGGGAGAGAAAGCCCTCCCTCCCTTCCTCCTCCTCCTCCTTCCTTCTCTCTCCCCCTCAAATGCACCCATAACCCATCGCCATCACCCGAGGGGATTTTATCTGATCTTTGAACGTCGGTTCATCATCCCTCCATTTCATTAATCTCTCTCTCTCTCTCTCTCTCTCTCTCTCTCTCTCTCTCTCTCTTCTCACTCTTACTGAACTGTGCTATATGGCTATTATATTTAGCGTATATCCAATTCTTACTATTGCAAGGGTTTCGTTTGGATGGTCAGATCCATACACCCATACATGCATGTGGATATATTTGGCTAATGGATTGGACATTTTTCGCAAGTCTTGCGTTTTCTTTATAACGGTGAAATCCTCATACCTAGCAATAATGTCTCTCCTTTTATGGTACTACTACTATTGATAATAATAATAATAACATAAAGAACAGGATATAACAATACTGAAAGAAAACCAGTCCCTTACCTTCTTTGGAAGGGATAGAAAGGACGTGCTGAACAGAGAAGGGAATTTATGATATCTGAAAGTGAAAAAGAATGTAAGCCATATTATGGTAAAGGTCAAGAAATGATGCGATTAAGAACTATGAGTGTGCAAATATTCCGATCAGTATAAATCTATTGCTGCTTTGTCCGGGTTAGGTGAGTGTCCAATTTGGCTCCCTTCACACGAGCGGCTTTTTCCCTCACGAAAAAATTGCCGCACGTTACGGTGTCAAGAAGGCATATCTTCACACGAGCCATGCAGAAATCGTGATTTGCAAATACCATTCATTCACCTTATAGTTGCTTGAGATGGAGGACGTCAAGCAGAGAGTGACTGATGTGTGCTTAATAATGAACAGGGTGTTACAAAAGAAAAGGTAGCGTAACTGGTGGCTCCACCCAATAAACAGCTCCAGGATACTTCAAGGAGCATTCTATATACATTATATTCAGACCTGAAAGGATATGAAGGAAAGCTCTTTAATCATTAATAATTTTCGCATACAGTCTCCTTCGTTTGAAGAACTTGTGAGCAAGTTGAAAGATGGAATTGGACGACAAGACACAATTATGAGATCATCCATTCTTCCTAAAGAAGCTGTTGCCCTGACTATGAGGTAAGTGGGGCTAAATAGCAATATGTACTACTACCGCACGGGAAAAAAGCCCTTCGTCTGAATAGCTCCACAGACTTCTTCAGTATTCTAGACCGCTCGGCGCCGCACGATGTAGCAGTGCATGCGGCAGGTGAATCTTCACTGCACGGGAATTTTGCCGCACGTGATCCTGTTCATTAATTACACATGAGTCACTCTCTGTTTGACGTCCTCCATCTCAAGCAAACTGCAAGATGAACTGAGCGGTATTTGCAAATCACGATATCTGCATGGCAAGCGAGCCGCACGGGAAAAAGCCGTTCGTGTGTAGGCAATTGTCTTCTTGACACCCTAATTTTCCCGTGCGGGAAAAAGCCGCTCTTGTGAAGGGCACTTATTACACCTGGGTATTTCTAGGTTACCATAGAGAAGTTAAAAAGATTCTTTGCGTATTGTCAAGAGGCTTCTGGGTTTCAGTTTTGATAATACATTTATAATTAAATAAGATAATTTCCATTTGAGCATACACAATTATCTGCAAAATGGCTAGTCAGATATCGTACATGACGGGCATGAGTAAATGATTTTCTTTCTAGTTTAGCCCACAGGCCTGCTGCCCATAACCCAAAGCTATATGCTTTACTACGTCCAATTTAGAATGATTTTTTAATTCCTGAAAACTTTGCTAACAGTGCGGTGTTATTGAATTTTGCTGACCATAAATATTCAAGTCGGAGCGAAACTTTAGCTCAAAGTTGTTATTCTTGATTTAACGGAGTTGAAATCTGAAAAGCGATTTTTTGTTCAAATTAACATATCTGAAGTGGGCAAATCTTCATCACGGACGGCAGATACCGTAAAAATGAGCAGAGCCGTCAGTACATGATTATTCAAGTTCCTTTCTTCTTCTTGAAAGGAGATTCAACTGCCTTGGATGTTTAAAATGTTATAGCATCTCAGAGCCGTTTAGTGGTAGACTCCGTTATTTAACCTTAAGTTTTGCATGCTTAGAGAATAGATTGACGTACAGATAAAGTATTTATCAGCTGAATTCTTATATCAACCTTTTTTTATCTCATATTGAGTAATTATTTTTCCTTCCAATTATACTTTGCTTAGTATAACTGGAGAGTTTGCTTGACTGACCATCTCAGGTGATACCTTTAGGTTTCTTGTGGGAAAATAACTAGTGCTCGCAAACGTTGGCCTGTGCCATAGCCTCTTTATCATACCCTTTCATACTTAAACTTCAAGTTCATATGGCCTTAAACGTCCTCTTGTCATAACTTTTCATATCTTCTTTTCCATACCTTTCCACACATTCTGTAACATAAACTTCGGAGCCTCTGCACCATATCCTTCCTTGGTCTTGGTTCATACATCCTTATATAGTCACAGTACCATAACTTTTCAAAGCTTTCCAAAGACACTTTACCATAGCCTTCCATATCCTCTCATGAAAATCGTTTAATGTTTGCATGGAATGATATGGGTGTGCGTGGTCACGCGACCATGTCTAGTTATAAGTGTAAAAACAAATTTGAATCTTGACTTACAATTAAGTGTTAACATTAGTAATTTTTTTTCAACGTCTTTAAAAGGAATTTTTTTATCCTGTGATTCAGAATTAACGCCAAGTCTGTTACATACATATTTTTTTCATTTATAAGATTTAGGAGGTGACTTCTCTGCTAATATTAAAAGGTCTTTTCCTATATTATCTTATGCATACTTTGTAGAATTCAATACTGTAAGCATCATCTTGCAGAACATTTTATTTGTTCACATGAAAATAATTGACAATATCGAAATTTTATCGTTTGAAATAGTTTGATTTACAATAACAGGGCAATACAGTCAATATTAGTAATTATTTTTACGCAATTAATAGGAAGTAATACTTTATAATTACTGTGATGAAACACCTTACTTATATCACCGTTGAAAAACGTTTTTATTCATGTGATAAGTCATTATTTATTTCCTTTCCAATAACAGACAGAACAACGAACTAGAGTTTTTTTTTTTTTTCTTTTTTTATTAGGGAGAGTCGTGGCCAGATGCGTGTTGCTATGGCCGGTCAATAGGTATTCCTCCCCAAATTCTCGGAACGCAATTCCGACGCGTTTTGCGTTACGTGTGGTTTTCTCTCCGTCTGTCTGTCTGAATGTCTGTCTGTCTCCCCGACTACTCCCCCCCACACCCCTCTCTCTCTCTCTCTCTCTCTCTCTCTCTCTCTCTCTCTTTACCAGTTAGCGCCGTAATGCCTCAGGCTTTAGCGTTCGCTCTCGGTCCGTACTATTCGGTGGGTTTCCAATCTCCATCAATTCCTTCTTCCTCCCTATTCCGTCCTCCCATTATTGAGTGCCTCCTCTCCTCCACCATCCCCTCCCTCTCTCTTTTCTCATCTCATCAAGCCCCTTCTTAGTGCTTCCTTCTCCCTCTTCCCCTCTCTCTCTCCCTCCCTCCCTTCTCTCCACAATTTCCCCCTTTCCCTTCCTTTACGGAATATCTCTCCATCCCCCTTAATGTACAATGACTTAGGTGCATTACGTCGGACAATGGCGTCGAAGTTGCTGATTACGTCGAACTTCTTTTTTTATCTTTTTTTCCACGATCTTTTTTTCCGATAAGGCAGATTAAGGGAGAAATAATGACTGGTAGCTCTATCTTGCATATTTAAAAAATAATTTAGCTTATTTTTGCTGTCCTCTCGGCCATTTTACTGTGCTTTATAATCCCTCAAAAAAATATTTTTTTGTGTGTAGGATTAGTAGATTCATTAGATTTAGTTTTGCAGCTAGACAGATATCTTTATGTGCTAATCAAACATTACGTGATTTTTTTATGGGTTATGTTAAAAACCACGTTTAAGTTCATTCTATAATTTTGTTGTGTTTTAATAGTAATATTTTGAGAAATAATTTTGTTTTGAAAAACAGGGACGTTTTATACAATAAATGTTCGTACTTTTCAGTTGATAATCTATTGTATTTTAATGTCCATTTCGTTGTATGAAACTCCATATATATTTCACTCTTTAACACTGCTTTAAAGAAACAACAATACAGAACTTTTACATACTCAAATTTCTTTACTTCATTTCCTGCTACTCGCACTTTTTGCACCCACACCCCCCCCCCCCACCAAAAAATAAAATTAATTCCCCCATAAGGCCATTACTTCATCAGTTTTTTTTACTCAAGTTGCACATACTTTTTGGACTTGAACTTGTGGTGCGTTTTTGGCTTGGAAGTCGATTATTGAGCTCCATGCTATCGGGAATCATTTTCCCGTCTCTAATGAGAGTGGAACTCCGCTCCGTATTTTACATCGCTCCGTGTCGCTCCCAGTTCATCATTTCCTTCATTGCCAACTAAGTGAAAAGCAGTGTTGGAGGAGAGGGAATTATTCGCATTTATCTCTCACTTTCCCATTTGCACGCGTCCTTATTGTTATTACGGGGCCGTTCACGAACATACATACGTACATATACATATATATATATAATATATATATATATATATGTATATATATATATAATATATATATGTATATATATATAACATATATGTGTGTGTGTATACATAATATAAATATTCCAGTAAGTGACGACATGGATACTTGATTAGAAACAAAAGGCATGTTGATACATTTGAACAGTTTTGATAAGAAATAAAGTTCAGAACCGATTTCTTACCACACAGCAACATCACTGATGTTTCCCCCAGCTTCAATTTCTCGCATCACTCTATGTATAAAAGTATTGAACAGCAGCTGAGACAAGGGACGCTGTCATCTGAGACCCACTTATTCACCACAGTAAATTCTCTTCAATTTTATTCTGGTATTCAAACCCTCTACTGTACATGTTCATTCAAACCTGTAAACTAGTCTACCATTAATAATAAGAAATATTTGCTCTTAAAAACTCGTAGATGCTGTTATTTCAGTTTTGTATCTATTCACAGGTTTCTGTACCACCGAAACATTACGTTACACATCGTGGTCTGTCTTATAATTCCGCTCATCCAACCATTACAAGGAAATCTCTTCTTTAATTGATCAATCACAAACATCCTTATAGATCCATCTGTTTATTCACGTTTCTGTGTACTTTTAACACGGGGGAATTCCTTCAAATGAATATTTTATGCATGTGTATGTATGTATGTATGTATGTATGTATGTATGTATGTATGTGTATAAAGATCGATAGATAGATAGATAGACACTAGAGGCGAAAGAAAGTGATTCTTCTACACAACAATCACTGTTTGGTTTGGCATCATATGCTCTGCAATCCTTGAGTAAAGCCCAAAAAATTAAATAAATCTGTACTGTTATGACTGAAAGAGAACGATCAAATAGAAACTGAATCTCTTGAACACCGTTTAAAGATCTGGTAACCACTGGATTTAAACTATTTCTTTCTGTTCTGTCTGTAATTACTATTAATGAAAATTAGTATCTGTCTACTCCATTTTTGAACTTACCGACGCTATTAGGTGATCAAATTATTAACACGCTATTACGCTTCTTTCATTCCAACTTTATAACTACGTCATATGAACATTCAGTGCACAATGGGTCATCGCCATGCCGTTCCGACATTCATTATTCAACAGAAGTGAAAATATTTATTTTCAAAATCTCCAGAGATATCGAGAAATAACATATATGCCAATATATGCAGTGAACGTTCGTCTTTCGAATATATCTGGCTAGAAATGGTTTTATTATTTAATTTGTTTGAATTACTCGTTATGATATTATACTACATAATTGGGTATTATCTCGTTACCGTGTATCATTTTGGAAGAACGACGCCAAATAGTTGCAGGTTGAATAATTTATTTGTTGACTAATTAAATCCTCTCAAAGTTTGACGAGAGAGTTAGAAGCAATTAAGCCTATGAAGAAATATGCTGTTGCTAACCGGAAATTCGCTCTTCTTATACATTTAACGAAAAGCTTTTTATCTCAGTGATAATGCTTCTACTTTAGATGATGGTAAAAATATAGTATTTTGTAGAATCTTGAAAGTGGAATAATTTTAAATCAGCTAGCAGGCCGCATGAGAGAGAGAGAGAGAGAGAGAGAGAGAGAGAGAGAGAGAGAGAGAGAGAGAGAGAGAGAGAGATAATAATAATCAAAGCGTTCCGGGAATGACCAAAACAAATTAGAACATTAACAGCAATGGTAACGACTTATCCTGACAGAGAGAGAGAGAGAGAGAGAGAGAGAGAGAGAGAGAGAGAGCAGTATTGGAAATGTACATTCTAGAGTTTGGGAGATGACTAAAAAGAAATGAAACCATATAAAAAGTATACGCCCTTTGAATTACCTGCCATTGGAAGAACCATGTTTCATAGAGAGAGAGAGAGAGAGAGAAAGTCTTCCAAATTAAAGGCAAACAATGCGAAAGACAGTCGTTGGAAAATTACCAAGTTGTAAACCAATGGATGCAAAACAGTTGTATGAAAATAACCAAGCTGTAAAATATTGGAAACGAATATATGTATATATATATCTATATATATATATATATATATATATATATATATATATATATATATATAGAGAGAGAGAGAGAGAGAGAGAGAGAGAGAGTGAGAGAGAAGAGAGAGAGAGGTCTTTCCAACTAAGGACGAATGATATGAGACAGTTGTAGGAAAATAACCAAGTTACAAAGCAATGGAAATGAAGAGAGAGAGAGAGAGAGAGAGAGAGAGATGAATCCTCGTAAAAAAATAAGTTTCAACACTAACAGCCTAATGATCATTAATTAATATGGACATCACAGTGCAAGAGGGCGCAAAGGGGTGATTTAATTGGACTCAAGAGAAAGAAGACGAAGGCGAAGGAAAAAGGGACCCAGACAAAACATCAAACAGATTCATATGAAAAAGGAGATTTATGAAATCAATGTTTTACCAATTTCGTTAAAATAGCGTTTAATTAGCGACAGTGATTATTCAGCACTAATTAAAAGTATTCACAGAATCCCCTTTTCAAGAAGATTTTTGAGAGCTAATAAAACCGTATTTGTTTTTATTTTTTCTATTGAGAATATGGAAATAATTTTGTTCAATGAAATTAAGTAAGGTTTGTGAATGAGGATGAAATGGAAAACTTTCGTACGTTGAATCAGTCACGCATTAATAATTATTGCTTTCAAGATACAATATCTGGAACAAACACTAAGAATAATGGAACTTTTCTGTAACATCAGAAGTTTTATTTGGTAGATATTCGTAACATTAAATATTTGCAAATAAGTGTTTGACTCAAATGAGACACATTGCAAACATTGCTCTTGGAGTGAAATAGAATCTATAAAACAGAACGGAGTGCATTACGTTGTACAACACAAACATATTGTGTAACGCAGTATAAAGTATGGCAGTGATAAAGGCGTGGGTCCATACAATGAAAGACATCACTAAGAATATATCTTGTTTTGGAAATCATACAAAAATATTGTATTTCTGAGACATATTCATCACAGATCCTTAATTAACAAAATAAACATAAAACACAAAACAGAAAAAAGACTTAAAAATGCAAAAGTCCCCTACATTCTTAATCACACGGCTTAGGAAGCACTGAATGGCAGCAACGCAAAAGATCGTGCAAGCGCATAAAGAAATACACATATCGACTCTTCTTCTCTTCTCTGTCGCTTTCAACGCAACACGTTTGGGGGACGACAGACAGAACTTGTTGATCCATAAGCTCAAATCAAGGGGGAAATCTCTCCCCTGTGTATGACTACCGGCTGGATGAAGGGGGAAGAAGGTAATTGCTTATTCCATTGTTTCTCTCTCTCTCTCTCTCTCTCTCTCTCTCACATAGACAAACGCAGGCAGATAGATAGACAGACAGACACCAATATACTATATATATTATTTATATGGATTTTGTGTGTAATTTCTAAATATATAATATACTATATATTATATTATATAATATATATATATAATATAATATTATACTATATATAATTACATATATATATATATATATTATATAGATATATTATTATAAATATATACTATGATATATATATATACATATATATATAATATATATATATATATACATATATATATATCTATATATATATATATATATATATATATATATAATATAATTTAGAATATAATATAGGAGCTTCAGGAGGTGTCCGTCATACAAACCAAAGTAAAAACAAACAAAGGTAAAGAGAGAGAGAACCAACCCTTTGTTTGTTTTTACTTTGATTTTTAATTTTTAAGACTATTTTAATATTTGTGAGTTCCTTTCTCTTTGCTCTTTTACAGACTGATGATGCACAGAAGTTTCATGTGCGAAACGTTTTGTTAATAATAAACTTGTTTTCCTTTTACTGTTTGTATCATGGACACCTCCTGAAGCTCCTATATATTTATTTCACTGAGCGCTATATATATATGAGATTGTGTGTAAGTTTATATACCACACACACACACACACACACACATATATAATATTATATATAATTATATCTATATATATATATATATATATATAATATACATACACTTGTTGGTTTATGTCTTCGGAGGTAAATTCCATTTATTATAACGGGTGCTTTTCCTTATTATTATTATTATTATAATTATTATTATTTTACATTACTATTTCTTAAATTATGGATATTTTCATCAATTTTCTCATTTTGAAACTTTAGGATTACTTTTACAATTTCCAGATATGAAAATCAGTAACCAAACTTTCCTTCCCAATTTCAGCGGGGCCAGAAATATGAAAGAACTTCGCACAAACAAGACATTGCACATTATGCTTTTAGGCTTAAGCAGCGCAGAAATCCAGACACAAACACGGTCCTTTTTTCTCACTGAAGAGCACTTAAAGAACATTCCAGTCCGGCGTTGTAAATGCCCAGTAAACCCAAAACAATAAGAGGCCATTTAAATCTGTGTGGTGCTGGACAACGTCCATTTCATATATTCTAACATGTCGTTTTAGCTCTCTCTCTCTCTCTCTCTCTCTCTCTCTCTTCCGCCTCTCTTTCTCCTCACTGCTGCTCACTGGTGTCCTTCTGTTCTATCCCCTTCTTGTGCACTCTGTTCGGTCGCTGGAAATACAACAGCGTGAACACAACCATGAAGCAATTTGGAAATATGCGAAAAGCTGGGAAACTGAAGGAAAGAATTCAGCCAGCGCTGAATTACAGCCCACGACCCACCTGCTGTCCGCGACATGCTTACGGTTTTCTCCTTCTTTCTCTTTTTATTTCTCTCGAGCATCAATTCATTTCTTATTCATCGCCTCTCCATTGTAGTTCAAGCCTTTTGTACGAGTTTGCCGGTTGCAAGGGAAACTGCTTGAGAATTCGGGGCCCAGGAGGGACAGATACCCAGGGGATAAGGGTATTCAGCGGGTATTCTTTTGATTTCGTAATATAAAAAAGTTTGGAATGATACTAGCGTCGAAGTGTTATTGTTGTTGTTACTCTACGTACTTCCTCATTTCCATTTGAAAGTTCTCTGCTTATTTATTCTGTTTTCGTTTCTCTTTGCACCTCTCTCTCTTTCTCTCTCCTTTTTGCTTATGTTCTTGAATGCTGTTATGCACTCTCTACATAATAGAAAAAATACACATTCTCTCTCTCTCTCTCTCTCTCTCTCTCTCTCTCTCTCTCCTTATCTTCTTGAACGTTATATACTCTCTACATAAAAGAAGAAAATACCACATCATCTCTATCCCTCTCTGTCTCCTTCTGCTTATTTATCGAATGATGTTATGCACTCCCTGCATAATACAAAAAAAGAAAAAAAAATACACATCCTTTCTCTCTCTCTCTCTCTCTCTCCCCTTATGTTCTTGAATATTCTCATAATACGCTCTACATAATAGAAGAAAATACATAATCTCTCTCTCTCTCTCTCTCTTCTCTCTCTCTGTAATTCTGGATAAGAACTACAATATTGCTCGTAGGAGTCTACGCGTATATGTTTGTTACTCAAAGTTTCTAAAAGAAAAAAATCGGATATTCACTTCACAGCACAACACAGAAACTTACTTTGGAAATCCTCTTTATGACGCTATTAAGAAAATAGCCGCTATTCTCAGGATAAACTTCTACATTGGAAATTCCTGCATACATTTACATATTATATCCCAAAGACTGCCTTACATTACTTTTGACTAAACTAGGCATTTAGAGCTATTTTCGAATTTTCCTCAAGGAAATTTACTATTATGATGAGGACAGCCTGCTGTCAACATTTCATCAGATGAAACGCAGTGTTATATAGAAATATGCGGAGTGTCTGCATTACAGAAACTGTTATAATCCTGAAGAGAGAGAGAGAGAGAGAGAGAGAGAGAGAGAGAGAGAGAGAGAGAGAGAGAGAGAGAGAGAGAGATTATGGATTTTTTGTCCATTATTTGAGTAAATCTATTGCTGTGATGTCCCGAGGTTATGTAAGTTTGGATTTATTCTAATTTCTGACACAATATTGCAACTGATTTTGGCATTATGAAGTGAATTCTTCATTTGCAAAGCAATTTACACCATGAAGCAAAATAATATTTTTATCTTTTTTTGCCTGTTATTATAATGACTTATTAGTCTTGATTAGTACTGAAATACGATTAAGAATGTTCTGTTACCTGAGCAGTGGTAGTACCTATGATACGCTGTCGTAACTTAATGAATAAAGATTAGCTAGGAATGTCTTGTATAGAAATTTTGACGCTATGCGTAATTATAAATTCTGTCGTTTGTAGAGTTCTTCTAGAGAATAATCGTTGGATGAGGTCTATAGAAAGTTTGATAATACAGAAATGTTTGGTGCGAGTGATCGTACATTTACGTGTTTCTAAATCAACTAAATCGTCTGTTACAATTCCAAGATTATGTTGACGATGAAAGGGCTTCCGGCAGGAATTGAAATCGTTAATTCTTGCGAGAGTTGAACAATCCTTGCTATGAGCATCAGATAATGTATTCATACGTCTAATTATTAATAATCTTGAAATAATACGGATGTCAGTGGATAACCAGCACTGATACAACCAAACAGCTGCCTAGATTTGACACCACGACCACTAATATTACTCTTCCTGTTACTATTACTGTCGTCATTACCAGCAGAACAGATAATCGTGGAGAGACTGCTTACGCAATTCATACTCTTGAATAGGTAATGAAGAGATGTGCGATGATAGAGCGAAGAATGCGATCAATCATCCACATTCGTCATCGCTCGACGGGAAGCTAAAGGAACGTTCAAGAGGAATTTATGAAGCATGCCAGAAACCGTTACGATAGATGACTGTAGGAAATGGAGATCGATGAACCTATCATGGAGGTAAACGGAGTGGAAAGATCATGATGTGGAAGAGATTGCCGTTTTTCCAAGGGGTGATTTTTTTGTTATCCTTATGATTATCGCTATCACAATCATTGTCACCATCATCATCATTCTCTTTATCGTTATCATCTTGATCATCACAGTCATCACTTATGTCCCCATTGTCACTGTTAATGTTATTCACCTTGATTTACGATCATTATTGCCATTATTGTAACCTCGGTCATAAATACTGGAGGTTCTGGATTACAAATAAATTTTGCCAAATGGAAATGTATTGCTATCAGAAGATCTATAACATATATGGAAATAATTCATCTCTGATGGCGAAAGTGCCAAGACCACATACAAATGACTTAATCTTCAAAGGAAGAATCCAATTTCACTGTTAGATCCAATCTGATATTAATTTGTTGAGGAACAATTTACCGTGACTAATATATCAGTTTACTGAGAGTTTGCGATATATTCTAGTTTTTTCATTCAGTAATTTATTTCTTGAGACAGAGAGAGAGAGAGAGAGAGAGAGAGAGAGAGAGCGAAGGGAGAGAGAGAAGAAAGATGAGAGAGAGAGGAGATGAAATAAGTCTTAATTGTGAAACCTGTCATTACCGCTAGCGATTTTTGCATCTTTCTTGATCCATAAGATCCGCTAAAATCTGTTTAAAGGAGGGGGAAGTCAAGCTTACTTTTCAAGTGCTATGAAATCCGAGTTTTTTTTTTTTTTTGCCTATAAGGCTGTGCAGTCAATGCTATGCTATACTTTGAAAGAATTTTAATTGCTTTATTAAGGGGCAATTGCCTTGCATCCTCTGGTTAGACCAATTTCATCTTTATTTTGCCAAAACAGACTTCCATGACTTCCGCAAAACTGGTTTTTTACTAATTTTAGATAAAGACATAAAAACAATCTGTCTGTTTCTAAGAAAGCGTTTATCTTTGCAATATTCCAATAGAGCAAGCAATGTCAAACTGTCGCTTACTAACTTATTGCCTTCGCTTTTTAGGATTTTTGTACGATTAATCCGTCCTTGTGTGGTGCAATCTCTGATAAGAAAGGTTATCATTATTCATCTTCACAGAGTTGATGAAACGATTTTCCATGTAATCAATACCAAAGTTTCTCTACTGGTACCGAGTTTATTGTTCTTACTTATTTTAGAGATTGAGATATCATTACTTTGTTGATATTACTTATCAATATGAATTACTTTGGATGTTGCTCTCGACGGCTTCATGATACCATCACTTCCTCGGTCACGTCACTCATGAGACTTTGCAGAAACAGCGATAACAACTAGGAAACATGAGCAGCCTATATATCACTGGTCTTGTTTAGGCTAAAACGAAATGTAAATATATAAAGCAGTTTTAGTTCGAAATGTGGGGTTCAAAACGTGACAATAAAATCTAGATCCTCCCAATAGGAAATCTCCGCTTCCTCCGTTTTCTGAATAATTATCGTGTCGTTTTTGAAGATTTAGTTTTCCTGTCACCTTTAAACCGAAATTCATTGGTTCTTTCTTGAAATATTAAGAGTTAATTTGTGATTTGTGCAGTTTGCTGTAATCGAATATAAGATATTTTTTTATCATCTCCTCAGAAATTCATGAACTGATAAGCCATGATTCAAAAATTGAACCTAGAAGAAGAGTGGTTATTAGGACTGGTAGAAGAACAATAATACCAACAATAATAATAACAATCACAAAAACGAGAATAATAGGCTATTCATTCCACCTCCCGGCATCCATTCTTTATCATATTATATATTATATATAATATATATATACACACACACACACACACACACACACACATATATATATATATATATATATATATATATATATATATATATATATATATATACATACATATACATTCAGGATATCGCAGACAACCACATCAGAAGAAACATTTATTAGAGACGTTTCGCACATACAATGTGCATCTTCAGTCTGTTGAGATGCACATTGTATGTGCGAAACGTCTCTAATAAATGTTTCTTCTGATGTGGTTGTCTGCGATTTCCTGAATGGATATATGTGATATACCTGCATAGCCTATATACATATATATATATAAATACATATATATATATATATATATATATATATATACAACATATATATATATAATATATATATACTCTATATACCATATATATATAAATATATATATATATCTATATATATATATTATATCTATATCTATATATATATCTATATATACTTTATATATATAATATATATATATATACATATATATGGAAAAAAATACAAAGGATAGACAAACTTAATCCTAACAGTTTCCTTTGTGTTAGTAAAAGCATTGTCTCTGGGCCTTGTTTACAGAAAAAAGACAAGAAAAAGATGGCGAGAAAATTCAACATGTGCAATCTCTTACAGGAGGCTCACGCCTCAGTGCCGTTCTGTTTCTTTGAAGCCAATTCTTTTATTTTCTTTTCACGGTTAGAATCGTAGAAGTTCTTTCATGCCGAGATGACGCCAATTGATGATGTCTTTGTCGCGCCTTCTTTTTTTCACTGGAAATGAGAAAAATAACTAGCTATGTCTTTGTAGGTGTTCTTTTTTTCTTTTTTTTTGCGCGCGAATTTGTTAGAAATAAGAAGCAAAACGCGCGTAGAGCAAATATTGACATGTATGTTTCGAGAATCTTTGGCTTTGATTCTTCCTCCCTCGAAAACTGAAAAAGCAAAAGGAATTTCGGAAAGCGAACCCTTTACCTCTTTCTTTTTTAACTCCAGCTGTAATGTTACGCTGTCCTTACTCCCAAAGTCACGATGTATCGGCAATGTTTAATCTTATTGTGGGGGTCCTGAAGTATATACGCTCTTTCTTACACTTATATTCCTTCGTGGAAATTTTAAAAACGCAGTATTGTTTTAACTGTACCTGCAGGTAGCGTCAAATCTTTCTTAATCAATAACGCAGCTTTAATCCCACGACTTAATCTACTCAGTTTCAGTCCGAATTTTGGTCTAAAGAATGGATGAATTACGTATTGTTTCCCAAGTGGTATCATATAAGCCATCGAGACATTCCTGAATATAGTACTTTTTTCTCAAATGAATCTATTAGCAATGAAGGCGGAAACGACTTTAGCTCTAAATCTATTCTTTAACCTATCAGGAATTCGCAGTTTCGTATAATTGTGAGATTTTGCTCTGCCATAGAGTATTAATTCCTTATGTTTTTTAGCATAGCATCGCAAAAAAAAGCATATAGCCTATCAAAATATAATTGTGCTAATGACTAGAAATAAACAAAACATATGCACATGTATATTAGATTGTGTTATAAAGTCCGTCATATCCCCAACTGTCAGGTGACGAGCCGACGGCCCTTCGATCCATTAGGCGTGTTCGGACGCAATTGATTAGAATGAGGGCGGGCAATAACAATTACGCACGCACGTGCGCATGTACTCACATCTGTCAGCACAACAAATTGAGTTAATGGATTCCGAATTGATTTATCAATACAATTTCTAATAAATATTTTGAATCGTTAGCTCTCTACTTCGTGGCTTTCCCTAAAGACTAGTTCTTAGAATATCAGACGATTGATTGCTTAATGACTGGTTAATTTAATGACTAAGTGAGTTAATAATTATCATAACAACGGTTACATTTTGATTTATGGTTCTTAAGTATCACCAGTGTTTAGGAATTTAGGATAGCCTGTTAATTGAAGGAAAAATATGTCTTGGTCTGACCAAACATTTGGCTGTTATTTTTTTTTTATCTAAACATGCAATTAAGTTAGTGATAAGCTGTTTTTGCTATAAAAATTTAAAAGGCTTAATCATAATTACAGATTTCCAATAAAGTATTTTGTATAAATTCTTTTCATTATCACGTAGTTAACAACAACTTCAAATTTTATTCAATGTGTTAACAACAATTTAATGAAAATTAATGCATAAGTCCTTTATCATCACATACTTTAGATGAGCTGATATTACAATTCTCTACTCTCAGTTATTGCAACCTGTTCCATGTATATCTCTACAGCTAAAAAAAGAGAGGAAGCTTAAATAAATAAATTTTACGTATATATTTATCTAATTGTAGTGTATATACATCTACGTGTGTATATAATATATATATATATATATATATATATATATATATATATATATATATATATATATATTGTGTCTGTGTGTGTTTATGT
>NC_061089.1:62233025-62240525 GCF_015104395.2 Macrobrachium nipponense
GAACTGTTTGGGATTCAAATATTTTTTAACTTGTAATCTAAGATTTATGTAATATTTTTTGTTACGGGTGTCCCTAATAATCTGATATTGAAATTCTGATTTCATGTACCTAAATACACGCACGCAGACACACATCCGCTCTTGCAAGCATTGTGTGGCTAAATATAAGCATACGTGGGAAGAAAAAGCCTGGAAGATAATTAGCCAGGAAAAGGAGAGATATCTGCTGTAGGTGTTTAGAGACCAATTCACTAACTTTCAAAATGTTGGCAGCCATCAGTACCCACTCCTCCGAAATAAGGGAAAATATAATGGCAGTATTTTAACGCTTACTTTCTCCATTATTATTATCATTATTTTTTTACAGACAGTTACAAAAAAAAGAAAAAAAAAATACCGTGTCATAGAGGGTTCAGGTTATGCAGTATCACGAACAGAGCCACAAAGTCTAAAGCCTAAAGCATAAGTCCTTTATCATCACAAAAGCTTAAGAGGACTTCATGACACGTATAGATAAAACGAACACAAAAGAGAAAGCAAACAAATGTGAATCTTCAGCTATTCTCTTTCCATCCTCTGCTATATTAGTCAGGGTCCACCCCTCTCCCTTTCCCCCAGGGGTCCTACGTCATCTTACTTCCTTCTCCAAATCTGTGTGGTCAGTGATTACAATTCCTCTCCTTTTTTTCCTCCCGGTTATGACTGTGTCAAGGAGGATATCCTTTGAGATGTAGATGAAGCTCTTTAGTCGTCCCCCACAAATCACTATCATCATCCGTCATTCGTTCGGATGAAGGGCGAGGAGGAGGAGGAGGAGGAGGAGGAGGAGGATTGAGAGGGGGTAGAACAAGAGCCGTAGGCAGAGCATGGAAAGGAGGGGTGGAAAGGACAAGGGATAGATAAGAGGGAAACGAGCAGATGTTAGCTACACTTGGTGCATGCATAAAGACCGTCTCACTTCCTTTTCGTCTCGTAAATGTGTATGTGTATATGCATGCGCTTGTTAATTATTCCTTATTCCTATAGAGTTTAATTTTGACTGCTGATATTAATAAGCAAAATGTTAATAATTATCATTACGTTACAAACGAGTTGTTTGTGCCAACATACAATGCACTGTTTATTACACACTTTCTCACCAAGGAGCTTCCAGGTATCTAATCCTCCATTCCATGGTAAGTTGCAGTGTATCTGTATTTTTATTCCTCTATATCAGAAAATGTAGAAGAGAGAGAGATGAAAAGTCACGTGACAGGATTATCAAATTATTTTCCTAACAGCTTCCCAGAGTTTCCCCTCTCCACTTCATTTTTAAAATTAAGTTTACATATTTTTGGTATTAGTATGTGCCATAAAAGAACAAAATTTGTACATAATAATTGTGAAAAAAATTATAAAAATATTTCAAATGACAAAAAAGCTCCGTTTGTGCACATTTTGCCTTTGTGAAGAGATCAGTAATTATTCTTACATAACCCCCACGTAAATTTCTTACAGATAAATTTTGATGGCAGAAATAAAGGAAAAAGAAAAGAATAATGACTGTCTCTGGGCTGGTTGAATTTCGAGTATCGAATTGCAGTGTGAAGCGAAACAGACTGACAACTAGAAGACACAGTGGCAACAGCTTCGTTAAATCTGAGAATTATTCACTCATCATGGACTCTCTAGATTATGTAGTACTTAGGCAAATGAGGAAACTTTCTCAAAGAAAAAGAACTATATATTTGAATAAAATCTTTAAAAAACAACATGAAATTAGATCAAAGAAACATATCGGATAATTCAGAAGTCTTTTAGAAACTCGACAGACAACAGAATGATAACAACAGGTTTTGAAAACAAAAGCAAAACAAAAACAAAGCAGTACATTACGACTCTCAGCAAGACCAGAACACAGAATGCGTTCTTTATTGAGTCATAAATATACAAATGCAAGAAAGTATTGGCGTTTTGCTGTATCCCTGTTGTGCTATATTTTTACAAAGGGGTTTGGGGGAAGAGCATCCGTGATCCCTTTAGTGGCAAGAAAATGATATAAAATCCCAGTAGTTTTTGGAAAGTAAAAGATCAATAAACAAAACAGAGGAATCAAATAAAATACAAACAAGCAAATAAATATATAAATGAACGAATAGGAAGAACAGAACGATCAGTTAAAAGCTGGTTTAGGAAACAAAAGAAGGATGAATAAGCGAGGCAGAAAATTGAAATTTTAGATATGTAATTAAATTCGTGAACGAATAAATATGTAAAAAGGTCATTAGGTGATCTGGGAGTTCAGGATAATGCAAGAGCAAATGTATGAGGATTTCCGAATGGATGAATCGCTTATATAATAATGAAATTTAATGTTAAAATGGGAATTTAAATGCTAGTAATTATTTATTATCAGATCAAAATTCCAAAGGAAAGGCAATAAAAATTAAGAAAAGCCGGCGGGTAGGTAGTCGGCAGAGAAGTCGTCTGTTTTGTTTTCGGACTGAACGCAGGTAATTTACCAAGATAACAAGATAATGACGTAATGAAGCTAAGTAAGACGTAGTCCCGGACGTAAGATAAAGCAGAAAGAATGAAAAAAAAGTCTTAATTACGACTTCCTCATCTTCGTGTAGCAAACACGAAAAATCTTTCCCTTCGCAGGATCTGTAATCTCTCCTTCATCTTCTTCTTCTCTCAGGAATTTCAGGGATTTTGCCCGACGTTTATCATGCTTCAAAATGGCTCTGCAGAAGTAAAAAGGAAAAGAAAAAAGACGAGGCAGAGAGGAAGATAAAAGCAAGTCCAAAGAGAAACCTTCGTCTGGTTTATATATGAGGAGAAAAATAGCGAAAGATAAACAGCCAGAAGCAAGAGGCATTTTCCACGGGTAACTTATCTGAAAGCAACATGCAAGGCAAGCATGAAATGGAGATAGGATGGGAGGGTGGTGGTGATGTTAGCCAGAGAAAATAATAGAGGAGGAGTTTTTCGTCTCATCGGCTCCTCTTCTTTCCAGGGAAAGAGAGAAGAAGCAGGAGGTCGGTTAGCTGGAAAGTGTGTGTGTGTGTGTGTGTATGTGTGTGTGTGAGTGTGTGTGTGTGAGAGAGAGAGAGAGAGAGAAGAAAGAGAGGCAGAATATTTTACATATACTTAATTCGTTTTTCTGCAGCATATTCTATTATTATCATTATTATATAAAGTTTTGGCCATTGAATCTATCTAAAGTTTTAGCCCCTATGTTATTTCATATTATCATTATTAGGCTATAATTTTGGCCTAGGATCACTGATATTTTAATCTGCGCTCAGATGCACAGTTATAAAGATATTCTTTCGTTTTAAAAGTTATACTGTAATACACCATGAGTTTTGAAGTTTTCGGTATTTTCCAGTAGGTGTTTAAACATAGAGATGAGACACATCATACGCTACAGTCAATAACGAGGAAAGGAAAAAGGATGGACCGTGATTGTGTTACATCATCAGTAGATAGTCGGTTTTATACTACCTCGTTTGCACAGACCTATCATAATTATCAATTATACTCTTACAAAATACACACACCAGCTAAATTCCTCGCCCTCCTTTGCTAAAGGTACGTTTCTAATAATTAATCCAGTGTTCAGTTCGTCTATCCTTTCCAACATAGTAATATACTTTTATGATTGACGTATCGTTACCATAATTAGTAGTATTATCATTGTTACTGAAGTCCTTATTGTTAATTATCTTACTATTTGCGTTATCACCACGATTATTAGTATTATTTTTGTCATCACCTTAACTCGATTTTCATATACATAATTATTATCACTATTTTCCAAATTACTTACTTCTGATATAAATATGGTAGTAAGGGTCTGCTAAAATTTTAAATCCGAATACCAGATCTTCCACTGGAAAGGATGATTCTAGGCATCAGAATAATTATAAAAGTATTTTAAATCAAGTGAACATGGCATGATCTCTGCACAAGAGGAGAGAGAGAGAGAGAGAGAGAGAGAGAGAGAGAGAGAGAATGGTAGTTAGCAGGGAAAGGAGACAAACGGACCGAATAAGGAGCTTTCTACCAACTCTATAGAAACGTGATGGAATTATGCTGGAGATCCGAGGTGTTGATAAGTCGGGACTCGAGAGGCTTTTAGATTCCGTCATAATCAAGAGAAAGGTGAATGGCGGAGGCCCTTGCGATAAGGAAACTATATTCTAAGTAAAGGCAGATATCTCCTACAGCAGGAGCCGTTCAGATGAGAAAAATCCTCACGGGTTTCCAACATATTCCACGTCTTAGAGAACCTCATTCTAAGTTTGGGGCTTGTTGACTGACGCGTCCCTCGTTAAGTGAATAAACTATTACATTTCTTCGGATATACGACTATAGTCCAGTAGCCGTTAATTTCTCTACCAGTTTTCATTCACTCACAAGGCCGACCTATCATTTTTTCTAAAGTATACAAACACGCACACTCATATATATACACACATATGTGTATGTGAATGAATGCAAAAAATCTATTGTAGCTGATATAGTAAGTTTGTGCTTTTCGAATACCTCAAAAATGATGGAAATGGTATTATGTCACTGAAGGACGTTAACGAATGCTGAAATTAATATTGAGTGGATGCTGCTGCCAAAAGTTTCATGAATGAAGTGGCTTAGACTGCATACTCGTTTTCCTATATTAAGGATCCAAAATTGTTTAGTTAGGACTTAGAAAAGGTTGCTTAGCAAATGTGCCTCTTCTTTTTAAATCTATCATAATTTTTTTTATCTATTAGATTTTCCGTGTTCTAGATTCTATAGTTCATTTGTAACTAACTTATAACCCAATGCAAAATTTCACTGTATAGAATTTTAATCACAAAACGTTTACAAGTAAGTTCTCCATTAGCTAGTAAACCTACTGGATATTTTTTTCTTTACTAATAAAACATATTTTTGACCGAAGTGTGCTCAGTTCCGTTATGGTATTCTACTTTGTTATAATTATTCGCTTATTGCGGAAAAGCCAACTTGAAATTTCCTTCTCTAGAAAATTTGTGATAAAACATTTTGGAACTAAATATATGAAACGGACAATTAAAACTTGATTGTTGTAGATAAATATATGAAATCCGAAAGTTGTATAAAAGACGCGGAGATTATAAAAGCTAATTATATGTATAGAGGCATTCGATTACATTCAATACGTCAACAGATTCAATATCGAATTATTTATGCATATATGGCAGTAAAAGATGGGAGCTATTTTATATATTTTATTTTAGTACTGTTGTACTTTATAGCTAAGAATTGTTTATCGAAAGACGGGGAAAGGAATTTTTTCCATCATATTTGACTATAATAAAACGTATTGTATGTCGTCTTAGGTGTCGTCTTAGGCATTAAATGGATGTGGATTATATGTTATAATTAAATATAATAAAATTTCATGTTTGTTATATAAGCTAGTTTCAACCGGAAGGATCTTTGTTCAAAGTATGAATAAAAAGATCGGTTGAATATATCCAGTATAAAAAAAAAACGGATAGTTTTATTTTGATGGGTAAAAACAACTGAACAGTTTATTTGTGTAGTGCCAAGTCAGCAGTAACAAGACAATAATGGCTATACATGACCTTTATAAGACAGTAAAATTATATACCTGAAGTTCATAAGCATAATAAAACAAACAGGGTAATAAATTCTGCTGTGAAAACTAATAAAAAAGGATACTAATTATTGCTCATGGACAGAATAACACGACCAAATATTTACCCCCACATAAATATAGTAAAGCTGGATAATGTTTTAAATTACAGAATCTTGGTAATAAAGGGTATCTCCTGAGGCAATGTCATAAATATGGTAAATCCCCTGCAGTAAAAAAAAAAATTAAAATGTCAAGAGTCGCCAGGAACATAGCTATTTTGTTCTTTTTCTTTATAGAATTTGGTTTAGCTCTTTCACCTTCTGCCTTTAGATGAAGGAAGCATTATTTGTATTGATAACCTGAGGGGCCACTGAGACCCCAGAAGTGGAACGGCAAGAGGGAGATGAAATTTGACGGGTAGGGAGGAGACGGGGGGGGGGGGGGGGGGGGGGGGGGGGGGGGTGGAAGGAAACTTTGGGGCGGGGCTTGTGGGGGCTGGTGGGGAGGGATGCGAATGTCCCAAGGCGCTTTTCTCCCCAAGAGATCAGCCCCTAGACTGTCTCACCACTCCGTTGTCGCTTAAAACATTTAGGGTATTTTCATCACGTTGTGTTGTAAGCGCTCCGTCATATTCCCCAGGGGAGAAAGACCAAGCTGTAACCACTCCCTCTCCCCTCCCCTTCTCATCTCCTTCTTACGTCCGTTTCATCTCCTCTCTCTCCCTCCCCCCCTTCACATTTACCTCGAAATATACCCCTTACTTCTTTCCCCATTTTCCTCCTCCCTGAGGCTCAGCTTACGTTGTCTCCCTTCATATTATAAGCCCCGAGTGGTTGAATTTACTTTTTCAGTCTTCATTTTTTTGTTTCCTTTCATTCCCTCTTGTATCCGCGGTTTCTGTAGATTGAAATTAAAAAAAAGGTGAGGCCAGAAGGACCGCCCCCCACCCCATCTCTCTCTCTCTCTCTCTCTCTTTGCAATGAATGTTTTCGTTCTCTTCAGATATCAAAATTAAATTTTTGGTGAAAATTTTTTTTAGATCTCTCTCTCTCTCTCTCTCTCTCTCTCTCTCTCATCTTTTGATTGCTACTCTTCCGTGGCTTTAATCGATACTAAAACTCTTAATCACACTTCATGTACGAAAATGAGGCGAAGTGTCCTCTCCCAACCTTTGGTCTTCCCTTTTACCAGATATTATTGAAGGTTAAAATTACTATCTGAAAATTATAAAATAATGCAAAAATATTTCACAGAATGTGTTACACGTATATTGCAACAATAAATCATATGCTAACATTTTAAACGAACGTATTTTTAAAATCTCATAAAACATTTTTTCCATTTACGTACACTTCACTATATTATCTTTACCAAATAATAGCAAATAATTCGTGTGATTAGACTTGGTTTTAAAAAAAAATGTGAAAGAATGTGTAATAAGTAAATTGCTTATCTTGTTCTCATCAAGAAGGCTTAGAATATATATCCGTTTGTATTCTTTTGAATTCTATTGCAACAGTTGCCAGTGTGATTAGCTTTAAATTTGCATTAGCTCTTCGTATTTGCTGTATGTCATGTACAATCTTTCTCAATCGCGCTCTCTATCTTGCTTCATATTTTGTCAGTTTCGTACATCCAGTTTTAATTTTTGGTATTGTTTATGCAAAGGCACGTATACTTCTTGAATATATTAATGTTGATTTCTACTCATCCTTTTTTGTTTTTTTACGAGCACATTGGAATTGGCTATGAAGTTCATGAACTCTCATTTCATTCCTTAAGATAATAAGCTTACCGAAAACAACAAGAACAACAGCAGTATAATAATAATAATAATAATAATAATAAATAATAATAATAATAATAATAATAATAATAATAATAGA
>NC_061089.1:62245525-62250525 GCF_015104395.2 Macrobrachium nipponense
ATTACCTAACTAACAAAACCAAGCCATTTTCAAATCGTTGCTGAATGCGATAAGATACGTGAGAAAATTGCATCCGGGAAAACTACCGCTCGGTTGGTAGTTTACGGTAAGCATTGAATTGTGAATCCTTACGTTCTGACAAGTAGGGCAGGTACAGCAACATAGGAAATAACAAGAAAATGAAATAAAAAGTACGAGCGTTAGCTCGGCATAAAAACGTCGGTGTTAGATACCTGTTACTTTAAAAGTACAGTCACATCGTCTGGGTCCGTGGCACCCGGCCTCACCGCCCGGGTACCGGGCCCCACTTATTAGTTTATAAAAAAAATAGCTGTCGTGAATGACATAAATTATTCCTCAAATATCAAAAATACAGAAAAATGAAAACACGTTACGAAAAAATTAAATGTTAATATCTTTCGCAACAAATTACGTAAACAGCCATCTTTGTCACAGTTGCCTCTGGAAAAATGTGTGATTAAATGAATCGTTGCATAATGGAAGCACAGGGTATACTACTCACCTTGAAAGTTGCGGGAAAGAAACTGTCACAAAAGTTGTGATGCTCCTGAAACGAGGAAGGCATCTCCCTCAGCTCAACGGAGACCACAAAAGTCCCTTCCGAAAAGAGAACAGAACGAGGTTCCAAAGATGACGTCAGGTCGGTTTCACTGATTAGACGGTTTTCCTTTAATTCAATCTCTCCGAGAAGGGAAGAGAGCTCTCGCTCAAAGGAGACGTCAGGGGCACTCTAGGGGAAGAGAGAACGAGGCTGTAGGTAAGACGTAATGAGGGGGGGGGGGGTCAATGAATGGACGAATCACAGGATGAGAAAAAAGAAAGAATCCCATTAGTTGAAAGAGCTATATATCAAAGTGATCTGAGACTTAATTTCTTAATGCAGATTAACTAAGACTTTTCGTTTAATAATCGTTATTTCATTGAGATAATCACTAAGTTAAAGGTAAAGATTTACAGTGTACAAATATCCAAGTAAAATATAGATATTTAGGATATAAAAGGGTAAAGATTATCATTGGAGCAGAAAATGGGGAATGTTTTACAAATAATGAGAATTTAGACAGCGCTACGAATTGTTATACAGTCTTTTTAATAGTTGAAAGGGTAAGCAAATTTGGGAGTCTACAATATCTGATTTTCAAGTTAGTTCAGTTTATGGTTAAGAAAAAATGAAGTAAGCTCAAAATCTTGGAGACAGCTACAAGACAGAAATATAATTCTAATCCAAGGGTCAAACAATAATTCATTGCACCAACGTGTTATTTACTAGATAAATAATGTTTAATGGGAAAGGTACTTTGCATGAAGCATGGAAGTATAAAGAGCTCAATAATCTCATGTAAATATATTTTTAATTTTTGATTAAACGGAAATAGAGGCTGTTTGATCAATCGAATACCTTTAATACTCTCAAGAAAAATTAATTCATATATTGCAAAAAATGTTTTTCAACAAATAAAATTTATATAAGACGTTAATTTTTTTTATTCATAAAACCATCAGAGGGACAGTACTTTAAACCCTTAAGATACAAGGGGAGAGAGAGAGAGAGAGAGAGAGAGAGAGAGAGAGAGAGAGAGAGAGAGAGAGAGAGAGAGAGAGAACTGTAGCCTGTTGGCTGATGGTGGTCGTTCATTGTAGATACATGAAATCAAAGATGAAATTCTGAGCCCCAAACTAAATCCGCCGAAACTTTCCACATCAATCAGAACGTAAGTTTGATAAGTTAGCGAAAGCAGTGAATCTGAAACACGCATAGCTGCTCGTGGAAGATTCTCTTTTAAAATTCTTGCACTCTCGCTTTGGCTGGGCACCCTTTTTTCTGTTAATTTCTCATTGAATAAAGGATGCAATTTTAATACCACGTTAAATAATGTCTTTAAGACCTAGCAGTAGCAGTGATCGTTTAGAGGATATGGCTGTGACGTTGAAGATGAAGATTTTTGAAAATACAGAAATGCTGTCTTCATGTTATCTTATCATTCATTTTCACCTGCTTTTTATTTCTTGTTTCTACCCTCGAGGAAACAAGAGAATAATGGTATAAATAGGAAGTTCTGTATAATACATCCAGTAATACGTTGCCAAAAGCAAAGGTAGCAAAGTAGAATGTAGAATCATTTGTCTTGAAGCAGTTGTTATTCGATTTTCCCTAAGTATGTTAATATAATACTGACATTTTCAAAGACACGTAGCACACAAAAATAATGTCTTAAATTTGAATTTTAATGCCGATATCACTAATTTAAAACTGGCATTAAAAAGGCCTCAAAATGCTAGGAACTTATTCTTATAATGAAATCATATAAGTAAAGTTCTGTGAAAGTAAGTTCTGGTGCTCAAAATTTTTCAGACAACTTTTCATTGACTTGAGCGCTTTTCGAAGGGTTTTCAAGCTCGCAGGTGAACAAACTGAGAGAAAGAAACTATTTATAGCACATTAATTATAGTCTTACACGAGGAATTAGCCAAAATTGCAAAGATGAGTACTTTACATATAAAATCGCAACATAAATGTTTTTATGTTTTTAAAGTACTTCGTATAATTATGATTGCTTAGATATACTTATTTGCTGCAGTACATTATTAACAAGAAAATCCTTTCGAGTGCAAAGTGTGTCTATAGGGAAGTAAACAAGGGATCTATGGGAACTGGACAGTGCAGAAACGTCCCTACATCCCCTAGAACAAAGAGATGGTGGCTAGGAGGGACCGGGGAATAAAAACCAGTCGAAAGGTACACATGTATCCAAGTTTTATTCGATTACAGGAATACCTTTCATAGTTGATTACATGAATTTAGACTATAGAGTAAAATAGAAAAAAGGAGCGATACAGAATGCCTATAGAAGTGTGAAACAAAAACAAGGCGAAGTTTTCACAGGTGTTCAAATGAAATCTGAATACCGGAACTCCTTTCATTGGTGTTCACGAAAATGATCTAGTAGTTACTATACAAACGTACAAAAATACGTTTACTTGTACTTGCCAAATATTCCACTACCGACTTGTACTTAGATTATATAGATTATATGCTTGGTGGAATGCACTTTCCCTTAGTCGTATTTGATATATATAATATATATATATATATATATATATTATATATATATATATATATATATATATGTATGTATATATATATATATATATATATATATATATATATATATATATATATATATATATATATATATATATATATATACATACATATATATTTATATATATATATGTATATATATATATATATATATATATATATATATATATATATATATATAACATACATATATATATATATCTATATATATCTATATATATATATATATATATATCATACATCATATATATCTATATCTCTATATATATATATATATATATATATATATATATATATATGTATATATATATATATATATGTATGTATATACAAGCTGCCAACCTGGCACTGCCCAGGATATCTCTGATTAAAACAAAACCAATAAACTCTTTCTCTTTCTCGCTCTGTCTGTCTGTCTGTCTGTCTCTCTCTTCTCTCTCTCTCTCTCTCTCTCTCTCTCTCCTCATTCTTCCTGTTGAGATAATTGCTTCTCATCCCCATTTCCTTTAGGGGCTGAACTTGGCCTTAAAGGGCTTCAAGAGTGTCACTATTCATCTCAATTACCTCGAAAACTATGGATTAGACACTAATATATGTTGTTTTCGATTATTTTTACATGTCACCACCTTCCCACCCCATTCTCAACCCCTTACCTTACACCTTACAGACCTTACAGCTCATTCGGGTTGCCCCAGGCCCCTCAGTGTGAGCACCTCTAATGTCTACCAGAGAATTGATAATGCATCTTCCGGTATATTTTGCATCTTCCAATTTTGGATGGTCTGGGATGCAGCTTAGATATCAGTTGAGCTTATTCTTAAACACATCTATGCTCACTCCTGATATGTTCCTCAGATGAGCTGCTAACGCATTGAATAGACGCTGCATTATCGATGCTGATGCGTAGTGGATTAATGTCCCGTGTGCTTTCCTTAGTTTTCCTGATATAGTTTTGGGCACTTTTAATTTTACCTCTGCTTGCTCTTTCTGATATTTTTAGCTCCCCTTCCAATTAGGGGCTAAACTTGGACTTAAAGGGCATCGGGAGGGTCAATATTCTTCTCAGAGATCTCAAAAACTATGCATCAGACACCAATCATTGTAAACTATGGATTAGACACTAATATCTGTCCTCTTTGATTATTCTTACATGTTACCGCCTTCCCGACAACTCCTCACCCCTTCCCTTCCATCAGGGCTGAACTTGGACTTGAAGGGCATTTGGAATGTCACTATTCATCTCAGTGACCTGGAAAACTAATGATTTGATAATAATATCTATAGTTTTCAATCATTTTTACATTTCCCCCCTTCCCACACCCATCCCTTTGGTTCTAGTGATGTCTTAACACCACAGTGTTTATTCTTACATGGTAGGTAGTGTGTATACGAAGTTTGGTTGAAACTGTTCAATGCATTTCAAAGTGTATGTGGAACACACACACACACACACACACAAACCCACATATATGTACAATTGTACATACATCCATTTTTGGCTATTCTTAGATTCACCCCTTCCCACCCACTTATCACCACCTCCCTTCCTATCAGGGCTGAACTTGGACTTGAAGGCATTGGGAGTGTCACTGTTCGTCTCAGGGACCTCGAAAACTATAGTTTATACACTAATATCTGTGTTTTAGGTTATTTTTCCATTTCACCCCCTTCTGACCCCCTTCTCACCCCCCAAACCCCAATTAGGGTTGAACTTGGACTTAAAGGCCATCGGGAGTGTCACTATTCTTCTCAGTGACCTCAAAAACTATGGTTTCAGTGATGTCTTAACCCCACAATGTTCATTCCCAGATGGTAAGTAGTATATACCAAGTCTGTCTGGAATTGTTCAATGAGTTTCAAAGTGTACTATGTGGAA
>NC_061089.1:62255525-62270525 GCF_015104395.2 Macrobrachium nipponense
TGTCCTCCGGCAGTTTTTCTGGCTTATTTCTCGGCTTTTGGTATCTGACGCCAGCTGTATCTATAAAGACAGCGAGCGGCAAACAAACAGAGAGAGAGAGAGAGAGAGAGAGAGGAGAGAGAGAGAGAGAGAGAGAGAGAGAGAGAGAGAGATTCGTTTGTGCTAGTTCAACTTTCCATTTTAATGTAACATCATAATATTATATAATATATATATATATTAATATATATATAGTATATAATATATAATATATAATATTATATTATGTAAGTGTTTACATAATAAAAATATGGAATGTTAGTCCCCATATATATAAACGTCTTAAAACTAAAGAGGTCAACCAGATTGCTTGCAGGAATGTGATCAGGACTAGAGACGCTAAAGATGACTTATACAATAAGTATGTAGGCTAAGTTGACATGCCGTCATCTGTGGTCATTCATTTGTTTTGAAACAGTCCAAGCTCCCTGCTTGAGACAACTACCGCCTACGTGATCTGTAGCGTGTCTCATTTTGATTGTGTGTTCGTATGAAACTATGTCATTTGGATTGTATGTTCATATGTTCGAAACTAACTGTCTGGTTCCTTTTCATAACTTGTAACAGAGATGGTAGACAGGCAGAAGAGAGTTAGCTATCGTCATTAGAAGACCTGTACCTCTTTACCTAAGCTTATCATGTAGAGGAATAGGATTAGCCATCATCATTGGCAGAAGCGATCAAGCTATCGTTATTAGAAGACTTGTACAATCATACCTGATCTTCACCATGTAAAACTTCAGAAGAATATATAATTTTTTATACTTAGTGTTTTCTACAAGAACCTCACCGAACCATGAGTTTAACACATCGTCGTAAAGATAATACCGACTTCGTAAGTGATCTACAAAACCCCAGACACTCCATGAAGATGGAAGTGCAATACCAACCGACTTAGCGTATAGATTATCGCAAGTCTAACATTACCTCATAGGGCGCCTTATCATACAAGGCACAAGCCCTAATATTGGTGGCCAGCGTACCAGAAGAACTCTACAACGTCCTACGAAGAAAAAACCAGAATAATAAATCATGTATCATAAGAAGTCAACGACGACGGAAGCAGCAGATTCTTCAAGCAACCTAGTATCATCGTTAGTGAGCGACTTCAGAAAACAATAAGAACTTTTCAACGACGACGAAAGCAACAAGATTCGTCAAGCAACTTAGTATCATCGTTTAGTGAATAACTTCAAGAAACAAAACCGACGTGTCCTTTTCCTACGGCAACGGAAGCTTCGTCTCTCATTAGAATCATTCAAGAAAACATCGTTAGTGAGCGTTTCCGGCACTGCAAGAAACAAACTGAACGCGTCTGCAGCATCGGATCTTTCAAGGGCTCGAATCATCGAAACAACGCACACGGGGGAAACTGAAGCCAAAACAGGTCATCCGCTAAATAGAGAAGGAGGACCAAGGCCGTGTCGTTATCGGAACACCGTGACTTCCCACAAAAGCAAGCTAAGTACAATTTTTTATTCATTTGGAGTAACTTGAGTTTCCTTGCAGGTCGAATTTCGTTATTCCTGTGGCTGAAGTTACGAGACATTCTTAATCTTACTTTTTTACAGAAATTATCTACATCATTGAGATTTCGCTACTGCGAGTTTTTATCTTTGAGTGTCTGTTTCCAGAAGTTCTACTGAAAATATCATAATCATATACTATGTTAATTTTATCATTTTGGGTGATATTAATCCCTTACGTAACAAATCATATTAAACAGTGAATATGCGTTTACGCAGTGGACGTCTGTATTTATACAGATGCATGGATAGGGTCGTTAAGCACCGTAGTGATTAGAAAACACACAAAAAAAAAAAAAAAAAAAAAAAACAAGTGGAACACCCGTACAAATCTATATAAATTAGAGGTAACACTATTTCGGGTCATGACAATAAATGCTCCTTTGCAAAGTCCCGATCGCAGTTTTAGCCTTGAGTTTTTGAGTTATATAAAAAATCGAACCTCAATGACTCAACTTAACTTTAAAAATACGGCTGGATTGCAAGAAATAACATGCCTATAAAAAACTTTCATCAGGCTAAATGCGCTGACCAGGATCCCTCACTATTTCAAATTTTAGCAAAGAATGAAGTACAAACACTTAATATTGAATGCAGTAGTGATAACTTGTCTTATTAGTATCGCTCAGTTCCTAATAGTTTCGTCCTTCATTGCTTTATACGTAACCAGCAACATAATGCTAAAAACACACAATACGTTGCCGATGGTAATAAAGAGAAGGATCCTAATTATTACAAAAAGAAATAGAAACAGTAGCCCGTTCAGAATCAAACAAGCAAACTCGGTGACTGTGTCACCTAGTCAAGCGGTCAAGGTCAGTTAAATCTGCCGAGTTTTCAAAGCAAAGCAAATTCCACACAATAAGCGACTCTAGCAGAGTGGGGAAAAGCGATGTTGGTTCATACATACCGATATCTTTTTGAATTAAAAAGGATTTTTCCTATGAAACACACGACCGTATAAAGTAATCAGAGCAGGGTTTTCGTTTTTTAAATACGTAAGTCATTATAAGTAGTGGTGGATAAAGCCCGACTGTACGCGCCGTAAAAATTAGAATATCTTGTTTATTTCTTTAGTAGACGTAATATCCTGTATTTACGGACTCACCGTCTATTGTTCGAACTTCTCTAATGAGAAGTCCGGATAAGCGAGCGCTTACAGATACCTCTATAGTTATAAAAAACATTGATCTGTATCTAGTGTAATTGTAAGATTCATCTAGGGGTATACAAAATATTATCTTACATCCTGCAATAAAGGCGTGTTTATCAAAGGGAAATCCTATAAACCTTCAAACATATTAAAATCGTTTGAACAAAAATGAGACAGTTAATCAAATAATAACTTATATAAAGAACAAATCATTTGTCTCATAAAATCGTAACATTGTTCAAATGACCCAACAGAATTCTCCCACAACCGCAGTCGCACTTTGCACGCAAAATCTCGAGAAGCATGCACCCTCGAATGTCTTAGTGCGTTAAAAAGTTAAAAGACTTTGCTGGGAAATGAAATTTTAATCCTTCCCGACACTCTGAAATATAACGATTTCCGCGAACAAAGCCCTAAAAGTATACATATCGTGGATACGGAAGTTATAAATATCGCCTTTTTTTATTTTTTTTTGTTGCTAATTTTAATCACGCCCACCAGTCGTGGATGAATCTCTCTGTTAATCTATTCTAAAGTAATATCCGTAAAGTCATTCAAGCAGAGGTGATTCAGCAGAAATTTTTGTTATCTTTTATCTGAATACCAGGAAGTTTCTCCACTAGCGAGTGATCTCTGGGAAAAAACGGATGTAATTTAACACAAAATACGGTCTAAGGACAAACATAAAGCTATATACGTACCTTCGTATAGACTCTCACTGCAATTTCAAAATAGAGATAAATGACGAAGTTGAAAAATGTTAGTAATAGGAGCCATTAGGAAATCAAATAGCCCATATAATTTTCCCTCAAAAACGTCATGCCATAAAAGATCGGACTTGGCGTATCTGCGTAGATTTCTGTCGCTTAAACAAGGAAACGACTCCCGATAGTTTCCAGTGCCATGTACCGACGACATCTTATCTCTGTTAGGTTAGAATAAATTTTTTTTCACCAACTTGGACTTACTTAAAGGCTTTTACCTGATACCATTACCTAAGTGATTGTACCTCATACACCGTTTTCAGCACACTCAGGGGACATTATCAATTTTACGTATGCTCCGGCTTACGTTGCGCCCCAATTACAATATAGTGTTTGGAGACTTTTAGGGGATAACCTACATGCCTATAGGATGATCTTGTAATCTTTTCTAATACCTTAGAAGTACATTCACATAAAGTAGAGCTAGTGCTACAGAGACAAAGACAAATTATCTCAGAGTAAAATATCTAAATGTGAGTTTTTTAAAACCGAACATGTTTATCTAGGTTTTATGTGTCTGGTCAAGGTCTTAAAAGTAGTCCATGGTAAGGTGTCGGCTATTCATAACTTTCCGGTACTTATTAACGTAAAAGGGGGATACAGCACTTTTGCGCTGTAGTGGGTATTACAATCGTATGCAAATATGTAACTCTTCAATCATGACAGCTCCTTTAACAGATCTTACGAAGAAGAGCGTAGATTGATTATGGTCTAAAATGCATCAACAGGCGTTCGATATCTTAAAAGCGGATAATGCAGCTTGCCTTACTTAAAAATCCCTGATTTAAATAAGGAATTTTTTTTTATTGCAACAGACGCCTCAGACCAAGGGGTAAGAGGGATACTACTTCAGTAATATGATAAACAGTTCTTTCCTATAGCTTTTTATTCACGTAAACTAAAGCCCTCTGAAAGTAAATATGCAGTAATAGGCAAGGAAGGCCTAGGTATCTTTAACTCCACTAGTACATCTTAAGTTCATAATCTATGGCTATCCTGATAAAGTCCTTACTGAACATGAGTCCTTTACCGAGTTTTTCAAAGGCTTTAATCACAGTCCAAAAGGAACCTCGGTGACAAATGATCATTCAGGTCTTTGGAGCCAAGATAAGATATCTACCTGGGAAAGCAATTATCATAGCTGACGCATTATCCCGCAATCCCGCACCATACAGCAAAGAACCATTAATTGGACTAAAAGATATAGAAACATCCGTGCCTATTGTTAAAACCGTATCTAAACAAGAAAATTCCTTAACCCAAGAGATCGCGAGCATTGAATATCTGGGTCGGAGCGCAGAACTGTTACAAACTGAACAAAGCAAGTGTCAACAGCGATAAGCAAAACAATAAACACCAAACAATAAACACTTCGAAACGGAAACAGGGTCAGTGGCTAGGCAAAAAACAATAAACACTTAGAGCAGAAACCCTAAAGCAAAAGTATATTAAAGTAAGTGTATCAGAATAATGTAATCAAAGTAATATTATATGTAGGTCCGTGACGAGGAAAACCCGAAGAACACAGCAGATGACTAACGACCAGGTAGTAGTAATAATCTCTTTCATACCAATCGTCATAAACTGGTTGCATTCCGTCATCCAGGGTTCTCTACTATGTCACAGAAAGCCAAATCACTATTTTACTGGCCTACAATGCTTACAAATATAAAAAGCACATAACTGATTATAACACGTGTCCATGAAAACACGGGACACACTAAGACACCTGTCAGTTAAGGGCCTATCCTGTGCCAAATCAATCCTTGAAAGAATATACTTAGAATTATTAACAGAATTACGAGTCTGACAGAGGGAATAAACACTTCTTAGTGTCAATAGTTCCTTGACACGTTATATAGAATTAATAGCACTAAAAACAAACACCGCAATTGAGTGCGTTAAGAATATTTATGAGTGCTAAATCAGTAAACATGGAATTCAACACATAATAATCTGTGACTCGGGTGGTGTAAATCAATAATAATCTCCATAACGCGTTGTGTGAATTCCTTTCCATTAAGAAAACCAATAATATATTTTATCACCCAGAGTCAATCGGTTTGGTAGAATAACTGATAATTAAATAGGAAGTGTCAATGTCTTACGAGTTACAACTCGTGATATTGGATCCAAACTGGATTATAGCGGTTCTTTTTCGCGGTTTTAAATACCTTTATCAGTTATATCTTGTATCTATAGAATTAATGCCGCAAGTAACCTTATACGGTACGCCGCTAGAAGCACTTTTCCACATATTCAAGGCCAACCATTAATTTATCAAACTATATTAAAAAAATAAAAAAATATATAAATAAATAAATAAAAAAAAATAAAAAAAAATAAAGATAAATATGGATACAAGTGGAGTCAATATAACACTCCGTAAGAATTGGGAAGGGTTACAAATTATAATAAAAAAGGAATCATGATAAAATCAATAAGCTAAAACGTAACCATAGATAATTAAATATCCAAATATATATGCGTAAAGATTTGAACTCTAACTTAACGCTTTAGTAATGACAAATAAGCTAAAAGTTCAAACACATATCCAAAACCTACTGACATATTGTCTGTCCCGGTGATTTATATTCGTAGTTAATGAAAAAAAATATTAATAATAATAATAATAAATAAATAAATAAAATAAAATAAAAGAGATTTTAAAGTCAGGAAGTCTAGAAGTGAAAATGTTATCTATGAAATAATCCTATATGAATCTTATACAGGGCTAATAATATAATATAGAATTTGTATGGAAACCTTTTTCCTTTTTTCATTAGTTTGAATAAGGAATATTTAATTTAAAACATAATTACAATTATGCAGATTTCCAGCATGAAACTAATATATTGTTCAATTTTGGTACTGTTTTTTTCAGACATTCTTCTCATGTGGGTCGAGTATTTTAAAAACAAAAAATTTATCCTAAAGTCGTATCTCTTACAGCAAGTACGTAACTCTTAGCTGGCTGAGAGCAATCTCCTGCCAAGTGACGACGTCATCATTGCCGTATCAGCATTTGTTCCTTTTAACCTCAATAATCTGCTTACACAGGCTTCATCTGTGTGTCGTCTCTGCTTGCAGCAGGTTGCTGGAGAAAGGAATGCTTAGCCCGAACTTCTCATGGGCAAGGCAGACGTTAGGTACAGGTGTCTATCGGTATGCGCAATGCAACTTGCAATCATTTTAAAATTAATAAACAAAATAAGGAAATAGAATTTCTATAACATCAAAATGAATAAATTTTTTCTGAACCTCATAGACATTTAGAAGTATCACGATTATGGATATGGATTATTTACTTGCAACATTAGCTTATTACAATCCAGGTAAATAACATTCATGGGAAAATGTCACATTTTCTTGAAAAAACCCAAAGTTTATTTAGAAATTAGTTACATAGTGGGTTTTTTCGTTGCATCTCCTACCTATTAATAATGTTTTAAAAGTTAACATCAGAGGATGTGCGCGAGAAAATTGGATATGAAACTTTTGTTAGGGCACATAGGATCAGATTTTATCACAACTTAATTTTAGTTAGCATAGAGAAATACAGAATCATGATTAATATTCTCTTTGACTCTTATGTTGCCTGGCAATATTACAAATAGCTCCATTTTCCACTTCTTTGTCTAGTAACTTACTACCAGTAATATCGAATTTTCTTTGAGATTCGTAATGATATCTATTTATTTTTTATTAATTATGGATATTTTTACAAGTCATCATAGACCTGAATAGGTTCACTCATTGTTATGCCATGGATAAAAAAGTTGTACAGCGGACTCTTTGAATTCCAAAATATCAGCGAAAGTTCATGTGGGTTAAGTCTGGTCTAAATGGCTCTCTCCCCTCCCCTGTATTTGGATGTCGTCTGAATTTACTTTGCCCTTGTGACAAGTATAATTTCACTTTCAGGCTGATTAATGGAACCTGGTTACAGTATCCTGCAGTACGAGAGTTTCACATCGCAACTTCAAAAAATCGTTCGTCGCAGCGGTACGAATACAGTCAAGTAACAACCGCCTACAATGTGAAAGGAATTTCATGGACTTCTTCGACCGACACCGTATCTCGTCGTTAATCTCGTTTTCATGCGGAACGCTCCAGCGGCTGTCGGAATTCGACTACGAAAGGGGGGGGGGGGGGGGGGTGGGGGAATTACTTCCGACAATTACGACCCGAAGGATATTCAACTCTACTTTGCTGGCGAAGGACTCGTGCTGGGGATGTTTTTTTATTCATCGCGAACGTAATCGTGTAGCTTAGGATGCAGAGAATAAGTATGAGCGCAAAATGGAACGTTGGACCCGCCCAGGCAAATTTTCCCCTTGTTTTAACCATTGAAAAAGGCCGTTTCATTGGCTAAAGGTGGTTGTCTGGGAACTGTGTAATGGACGAAAAGTTGTTCGAACGCTAGTTAAAAGTGAAGTAGTATAACCTCGGTCATGTATCCTATATATATAAAGTATCATGTATCCTATATATAATTGATCATAAATAACAGAGTCGAAATATATCTTTGCGTGTACGCAATAGGAATCTCTTATATAAATGATCATAAATAACAGAATCGAAATATATTTTTGCGTGTACGCACTAGGAATCTATATATAAATGATCATAAATAACGGAATCGAAATATATCTTTGCGTGTACGCAATAGGAATCTATTTAAAGTGCACATATATTAATCATAATTATATGAATCCATATACATATGTATAAACAAATCAGGTAGCCTATAATCAATCTGTTACCTTTTCTCTTACCAATATCTGCCAGTTATATATGAGTTAGTATATTGATTAATGAATCAGATATATAACAGTTAGCATAAAAATCAACGAATCAATCAGCATAACCATTAATAATTTTATCAATTCATATATGAAATTTTTTATCAGTTAAAATATGATTTTTATCATGTTAATCTTCATTCTATGCAATTATCAGAGTACATTAGTATTTTCTGTAGCATGTGTACCTTAATGAGATGGAGTGAAAAACTGTATCATTATATATCACGTGATCACTATTATTTACCAATATCATTGTTTTATATTTTATTACTTGAATCAATTCATGTACACCATGAATTTTTATTTACTTATATATATATATATATATATATATATATATATATATATATATATATATATATCATAGTGTCTGTATCACACTCCTATAAGTCAAATGCAGTCAAGTTTGAGTAATATTCAGTAGTTGGTTTTGGTAGCTGACCGAGCTAATGTAAGTGTTTACATAATAAAAATATGGAATGTTAGTCCATATATATAAAAGTCTAAAACTAAAGAGGTCAACCAGATTGCTTGCAGGAATGTGATCAGACTAGAGACGCTAAAGATGGACGTATACAATAAGTAGTAGGCTAAGTTGACATGCCGTCATCTGTGGTCATTCATTTGTTTTGAAAACAGTCCAAGCTCCCTGCTTGAGACAACTACCGCCTACGTGATCTGTAGCGTGTCTCATTTTGATTGTGTGTTCGTATGAAACTATGTCATTTGGATTGTATGTTCATATGTTCGAACTACTGTCTGTTCCTTCATAACTTGTAACAGAGATGGTAGACAGGCAGAAGAGAGTTAGCTATCGTCATTAGAAGACCTGTACCTCTTTACCTAAGCTTTATCATGTAGAGGAATAGGATTAGCCATCATCATTGGCAGAAGCGATCAAGCTATCGTTATTAGAAGACTTGTACAATCATACCTGATCTTCACCATGTATCTTCACCATGTAAAACTTCAGAAGAATATATAATTTTTATACTTAGTGTTTTCTACAAGAACCTCACCGAACCATGAGTTTTAACACATCGTCGTAAAGATAATACCGACTTCGTAAGTGCTCTACAAAAACCCCAGACACTCCATTGAAGATGGAAGTGCAATACCAACCGACTTAGCGTATAGATTATCGCAAGTCTAACATTACCTCATAGGGCGCCTTATCATACAAGGCACAAGCCCAATATATATATATATATATATATATATATATATATATATATATATATATATATATATAATTATATATATATATATATATTCTTCATCACTGGTGGGCTAATCCTCGATGAAATAGGTACGGGGATACGGAAGGACATGGCACATTCATGATTCTTTATTGCTACGACGTTTCGAGACAAAGTCCCATCTTCAGGCTAAAGGCAAGAAATAAATATTACATCATTACCAAACAATTAGGAGTTAACGTAAAATTATTATAAATTAAAGTATTTCTAAGTAAAAATTACGAATTAAAAAATCTCAAAGAATGAGTATTACATCAATACATAACATATTCAAGAACAGCGAAAGTAAAAGCATAAAAAATTAAAAATATTTCTAAGTAAAATTACGAATAAAAACATTAAACAGAATGTATGATATATAAATATATTATGAGGAAAATACCTTGCTCAAGCAGAGTCCCGCCGTTACGTGTCAGGCGGTGGAAAAAAGTCAAGAAGAGGCAAAGAACAAAGTGACGTGTCTTTATGCTATATACAAAGGTACTGAGGTAGTATGGTTGTTAAGTGAAGGTACCAGTTTTCTAATTGCAAACTTTCAAGAACGAGGAGTGGTGTTCATATGGTGACGTCATAATGACCTTAAAGTTGTTATAATCTATCTCTGACCTACAGATTCTGGCGTGATTCCTAATAGTGATTGTTCAGGGGTGGATAATTTGCTGCCCGTTCGGTAACTTACACCTCTATGAGCATCACATCTCACTTTGAGCAATCGCCGCGTACTTCCTACGTAGGTCTGCTGATTACATCGGCAGCAATTAAATAAATACACTACACCGGATTGCATCAAGGAGGGCAATTTCTCTTTGTGTTTTAGGAAGCTACCAATATTTCTAGGATTTATGCAAGTGAATCTGGTATCAACTGCTGGATAATGGCGGTTTAAAATTTTCTTAAGGGAGGGCAAAAACTTCCTATCATGTATATAAGGTATTTTAATATAGTATCTAAATTTCTGTGCTAAATGGACTGGACTAGGTGGATGAAAAAAGTTATTGATGGTATTTTTGACGTATTTAAAAATAACCCCGATGGGTAACAATTGCTTTTGAAAAATCCCTCAAGAAATATTATTTCGTCATTATGACGTCACCATATGAACACCACCTCCTCGTTCTTGAAAGTTTGGCAATTAAGAAACTGGTACCTTCACTTAACATCCATACTACCTCAGTACCTTTGTATATAGCATAAAGACACGTGATCCACTTGTTGTTCTTTGCCTCTTCTTGACTTTTTTCCACCGATCCTGACCACGGAACGGCTGGGACTCTGATTGAGCAAGGTATTTTCCTCATTTTAATATTTTATATATATATACATATATTCTGTTTAATGTTTTTATTCGTAATTTTACTTAGAAATATTTTTAATTTTTTATGATTTTACATTTCCTTTTCTTCAATATGTTATGTATTGATGTAATACTCATTCTTTGAGATTTTTTAATTCGTAATTTTACTTAGAACTACTTTAATTTATAATAATTTTACGTTAACTCCTAACTGTTTGGTAATGATGTAATATTTATTTCTTGCCTTTAGCCTGAAGATGGGACTTTGTCTCGAAACGTCGTAGCAATAAAGAATCATGTAATGTGCCATGTCCTTCCGTATCCCCGTACCTATATATATATATATATATATATATATATATATATATATATATATATATATATATTATATATATATATATATATATATTCCCCATTTTGCCACTCAATAACAAAGTGGAAAGTTGAACAAGCACAAAAGAATCTCTCTCTCTCTCTCTCTCTCTCTCTCTCTCTTTGTTTGCCGCTCGATGTCTTTACAGATACAGCTGGAGTTAGATACCAAAAGCCGAGAATTAAGCCAGAAAAACCGCCGGAGGACAGAATGAAACTAATAAAGGAGGTCTACGAGAGAGAGTCGATCTTACAGAGCGCCCCACTCTAACTCCATATATATATATATATATTGATATATATATATATATATATATATATATATATATAGATTTATATATATATATATATATATATATATTGTCTTATCACATCACCATGCTCCATATGTATGTATTAAGCTACCAAATGTCCTTTAATATCTAATTAGCTTACCCCGTAATTAATATATTTTCATATGTCAACAAAAGGGGAATTTTTTAGTTGATAAGAAATTCGTCGACTCATGGCACGAATAACGGAACTAGGAATTTAGGAGACATATAGAGAAGCTCTTTACCCACAAGGCTATTACCTACAAATCCCTGTCGCTGTCAGATATTTGCTGTTTTAGAGTCGGTATCCATACAACTTGACCTTGATAACTTTGTAGTGCTTTTGTTGCACGTAGCCATATTATGAGTCTTGTCACATCACCGTGATTCATATAAACGCATTAAGCTACAAACGTCCTTTAATATCTAATTCGCTCTACCTTGGAATTAATATATGTTCATAAAATAACAAATACCTGAGCGCGACAGGGATTTGTAGGTGAGAGGTGGCATTAATATATACATATCGTGATAGGCTTTTGGGTAAAAGAACTTCACTGTACGTGTTGAATTCATGGTTCCGTGGTTCGCGCATATGAGCCGACGAATTTCTTATCAACTAAAAAATAACACTTCGGTTAACATACATAAAAATATATTAATTCTGAGGTGGAGCGAAAAAAATATTAAAGGACATTTGCCAGACTTAATATATATATATATATATATATATATATATATATATATATATATATATATATATATATATATATATATAAAGGTTTTTGCCACGAAGGAAAAAAAATGGAAAGCGAGATAGCCAAGCACTTTCGGTCTAGTTCGACCCTTTACTCAGGCACAACTGATCTTACAGAGGAAAAACATGGTTAAAGTAGGCTTAATATCCAAACTGACACTACATGATTAGCAATAAGGTCGATTTCACTCTACAAAAACGTTGAAACGTCTGAGGGCAGCCACACCTTGGAGAATACACACGCGGTCAACAGACGATTCATCCAGTAAACAGTACATTTTGAAAAAAAAGAAAAGAAAAAAAGGGGCTATACAACTTAGTATCATGAAATTTACAAAAATGTTCCCAAAAAAATTATTAATGAAAAGACGAGAAAGATAAAAAAAAATATATATAAATATACTGAGCAAGAGAGAGGGAGAGAGAATATCTAGCAAAGAGAGAGAGAGAGACAGAGAGAGAGAGAGAGACGAGAGGAGAGAGAGAGAGAGAGAGGAAATAATAACTATATACATGTGGGACTAATTCATTAGTAATTCATTTATTTTAAGGTCCTTCATAAACATTTTACAAATATACGGGTCAAATGGTACATTCCCGGACTAAAATTTAGGTTGTTTTTATTAGTGATTTGTATAATTGCTGATTCCAATAAATTTCTTGAAACATAATCATTAGATCTAGTAATTACAGAGGTTTCACCCCAATTAATACAATGAGATTTTTCACTCAGATGGATAAACAGTGCATTTGAACTCTGGGCTGTTCTAACTGAATACATATGCTGCTTAATACGTACACATAAATTTTTACTTGACTGACCAACGTAAAACGATGGGCAATCCTTACAAGGAATTTTGTAAATGATGTTGTTATTTGTTACGGGACTATTCTTAATTAGCATATCTTTAATGGTATTGTTATAAGACAACACTACATTAACATTAAAACGATTTAAATATTGATTTTATGGTTTCAAATCCGCGAAAGTAAGGTAAGCTAAGTACATTTTTAGGCATTTCTTTTTCATTAATAGCAACACTATAAAACGTTTTGTGAGCTTTTTTGATAACATAAATCAGGTGGGTGGCAGAGATCGCTTCCTATCTTTTTTATGTATTCTATTTCTTGGTCAAGATATTGTGGACTCGTGATACGCAAAGCACGTAGGAACATAGAAGATTTTATGTTAAGATGGTGGCAAGAATAAAAATGTACATATGTTAAATTATTTGTGGGTTTTCTATAAATACTGAATTTACATTGGAAAGATTCTCTATGTATTAATACATCTACGAAAGGGATGACATTGTTATTTTCAATTTCAACAGTGAATTTTATGGATGGCACTAAATTATTCAATTTAGACAATAAATCATTTGCATTGATACCAACAGGTAAGACTACTAAGATGTCATCAACATATCTGTACCATTTTAAGGGGACAAGTGTGATTCGGGAGGTGTTGTCTTTCAAAAAATTCCATATATAAGTTTGAAAGGAGAGGTGATAAAGGGTTACCCCATGGCCATACCAAATATTTGTTGGTAATATTCTCCATTAAAAATAAATCTGCAATCACAAATACATAACTTAATCAATGAAATTATGTGACTAACAGACATAGGCAATTCATGCAGTACAAGTTGATTACTTAAACATTCTAGCACAGAGTCAACAGGGACTTTTGTAAACAAGGAACATACATCAAAACTGACAAAGATATCTCTAGGGTTTAGTACAATGTTATTTAATTTTTCCACAAGATCAAGAGAATTCCGGATGTGTGAATTAGATACAGTTCCTAGTAGCGGGGATAATAATTTAGTAAGATATTTAAATAGTTTATAAGCAATTGATCCTACACTACTAATAATTGGGCGGATAGGTTTGTTTTCCTTATGAGTTTTGACTAGGCCATATGAATAAGGTAATGAGGGACACTTTACAGTTAACTTACACAAAAGTTCTTTTTTATCTTTAAGAATTTGTTTGATATTGATATTAAAGTTTTTTATTACTTGGTCCAACGGATTTTTTGCGAGTTTTTTGTAAGTTATTTCGTCTTCAAGTAAAGCCCGACGTAATTTCAACTACTCGACTCCCGCTGATTGGAAACACGCATTAAGGCAATAAATATATGAAAAACTTCATAGAACTACAGACACTTTGATTAGAAAACTGGACAGAAAATTAAACAACCTTATCAACGACAGTGATTGGACCAATAATGCTAGAAGTGAATGTGTGGTGAATTTATCAAGCATACAAATAAGTGATAATGCAGTGCGTGCATTAGGCTTTGGGTTGTCTTTCTTCCTATGTAACAAACACTCTGCTTTATCAATAGCGACATCTCTATATAAGTTGGAAAAATACTGTGACCTACCACAAAATCATTTAGACATTATCAAAGGCATGACATATAGTGCTACGCATGCCTACGTAGTTCTGGAAAAAACTGATTGTAGAAAGTGCTGAAGAAGATTCTTGAAAATATGATTAACTAACCAAGAACACGTGTTCACTAATCCTTTTCATATATACATCACTTTTAAATATCTACTAAATAAGACAAAAATAATACGGGAAAAAATGTTAAAGAATTTCCTACAAGACCAAAATGCCGTGACTCTGCATAGAAAAGTGATGAGGAGAAAGTAAGACCTCCTAAGACCGGCGGAAGTGAAGACGAAAGTAATCAGTAAAGAAGA
>NC_061089.1:62278025-62283025 GCF_015104395.2 Macrobrachium nipponense
GCGGAAGCGACTTACTGGCAATCCTAAAAGGCCTTGCTAGAAAACGGAAACAGAGAAAAAATCTACGGCTGAAGGCCGGTATCAATGGAGGGGAAAAATTATATAAAACTCTAGAGATTTAGTTTAACTGAAGCATATTTATATTAAAACGTGAGTAAGCAATTTACACCTTAAGAGTGACAGGGACTTGAACGGATCCAGAAATTAAAAGCAAGGTGATTAATTGCAGGTCAACTGGGACACATGGCTGAGAAATGATTCAGGCACAGAAATAAGGTTTGTGCACAGCGAGTTGCTGAACAGTCTTGGTGCCGCTTCCAAGGGATTCCAAATTTCTCCCACAACTAGACGAGATATTTGTTTTTTAAAGAGCGCGACTTATATTATTACATTCACAATATTAATTAACCTTCAGTAATACCCAATTATTACCTAGATTTGCAGAATTCATACTAAAACAACTTTTCCTCATTTGGTAACAAACACTTTCTCCGTTTTAATACATAAATTCCCAGAATTCAAGAACGAATAATTTACCATTCGTTCATTAACCTTAACGCACAAATTCAACCTTAACAACCACACGATGCACATAAAAATCGTTATAACCACACTACCGTTTATAGATTTTCTGAGAATATAACCTTTGGTAATCTTAAAGAAACTTCTTAATTAAAATGGTACTTCTGACACTGCTATGTATAAAGTTGACTTTTAACAGACTTCAAATCACACACCGCCCCCCCCCCCCAAAAAAAAAAATATACAAGGACAGAAATCCCCCGTTTCATTTCCCCAAAAACAGACTTCTTCAGTCATAAAACTCCCAATTTAAAGGAGGGTGACCATTCCCCCTCCTAAACACAGCAAAATCCAAGAGAGCCATAACTTATAATTCCTCCGCAACCAGAACGAAGGAGGGGGAATGATTGATATAATGTGGAAGAATCTAGGCAGAATAATTTGCTAAACGGAAGGGGTTGTAAATGTGACCAAACCAGATGGTGTGGCAATTATGAGGATAATTTAAAGAGACTGAAAACAAGGGTATATATTTTTTTGAGTAATGGAAGGGGAACATAGAAATAAATTGCTGAAGAGCATTGCTCTAATGTTTTAATTTGTAACGTGTTTGTGTTTGCATTTAGAAGGAATTATTTGACTGGAATAAAAGCTGCTGACCACTTCAAGGGAAATAAGGAAGGATATAATGAGTTCTGAAAGCATTCAAATGTTATGCGCCCGCCAGTCATCTATCACTAGAGAGCAGAATAGTGCTGTACAAGGTTGCTCTCCACTGACAAAGTTTTAGATGTTAAAAGAGGCAGATATCATACATCTGATAAGTAGTTAACTGTTACAGACAGTTGAGTACGCGAGGTCACCTTAAGTTTGATAAAAATAAAGGTTTACTTACGGGATCGCGGTATATTGTATAATTTCGACTTGTGAAACAGCAGAACTTAAACACTCCCCTTCAGTATATAGGAGAGAAGACCACAATGTGATACTCAGAAACAGTAAGTTGTAACACTAATAACCAAAACAAAAATGGGATGTAATTGCTGAAGTTGGCTCGTTTTTACAAAAGTGTATGAGCAATAGTCTGTAAATTTTATTGTTAAAAGGGGATATCCGAGCAAAACTATGAAATTGAATTCTAATTTTATTCTACTTGTGGGTCGCGAAGGTGTGTTTTCTTTTATTACTTACAGCAGGATATGAAAAACCTTTTTGTGGAAGTAACCTGGGCAATGAGGTAAAGACCATCATTGCTCGAAAACGTTTCAGAAGATATCGTTTTTTATGTACTATATTTGGTTTGTCCAAAAAACGTTTTCAGGCCTATTCATCTCATACAAACTCAAAATATTTCAAATAATTCTTAACAATCAAAATTATATATCAACATTTGACTATTGTACTATTACTTACATTGCTTGATCATCAAGTGAATTACCTTTGCTGGTTTTGCATTCACCGTCAAGATCGACATTTGACGTTTTGTGGCAACTACGAAAGCTAAAAGCAACTTTAATTTGCAAAATTATCTGCCATTTTTGTGGGTTTCTTTTTATGCCTTTCCACTCTTACGCCACTGTGTGAAAAAGTAATAATTCTTTCGTCATCGTATTCATTAAAAGCACCGAACCAGAAATAAAATGCAGGATAATTAATGGATTTTATTGCTTTATATATTTTTTATGTAAAATCTACCCATCCGTAACACTAAAGCAAAAAGTAAATTACCTAATTTGGTTGACTATATCAGCTTACGCTTATTAAATTGTGAGATATGAAATTAATGAGATTCTAAAACTAATGAATGTCCTTTTTACCACGTAGAACGAATTTGAGCATTTGTTCATTTATTACAGCGAATAGATGATATTATCAATAATTGGATATACATGCATAAGTCAAAAGAAATAGTGGTCACATAGAGGGTAAAAAAAATTTGTAGACTTGCCTTCATTGAAGGAGAAAGTATTTTCATTTTAAAATGAAAATTAATTTCGGATTTTCGATTAAATTGAAATGAATAATGTAAAGAACATTCCCTTTTAGAGATAGAGATACACATTTCAGATCATTGCAGGTCCAAAAATGTGGGATCCGGAATGCACAAAGTTTCTGATTATACTGTTTAAGTTTTTTGATTGACAGCTGATGTGACAACCTTGAATAGAGTCGATATGTGAAATAAATATTTAATAGAAGTGCGTAAGTTGTACCTTAGACAACATTTAGGCAGAATTGTATCATATATTGTATCATATATTGCATAGTTTACTAGGATAGACTTTCCAAATATAAATAAACTAACACAGTTATGAAGATGCAGATCGTTTAATATTTTTTAGCATCATACATCACCGAAATATTCTGTCAAATGCTTATAACAACATTTCTCTGAAAAATATAAAAACGTATGAAATTTAATAAGAAAAGAGCGAAAGAAGAAGGAAAAAGACAAATAGTAAAGGGAAGGGCCTTTTCCTCCCGACTCTGTCTTCACTGAACCATAAAAGGGGCTTCTTGCAATACCCGGAATAACAACAACAGGAATTTGCTAAAATCTTAAGAAATCTTTGTTGATGGAAGGACTTGAAGGTTGGATGCCTTTGCATCCAAGGAGGGAGGGGATGGGGGTACCTTATGATGGGCTTATCGCCGGTGGGGTAGGGAGTAGCTTGCTGAGGCACCTTCCATTTTGAAGAGCTAATACATTTATACTTATTCGCTCTCTCTCTCTCTCTCTCTCTCTCTCTCTCTCTCTCATTCTCTCTCTCGCTCTCTCTATCTCTCTCTCTCTCTCTCTCTCTCTCTCTCTCTCAAGACGACGGAGACATAATTCAAAACCGAGTAGAGAATTGCATAATATTTTAGGAAACACGTCCCTATCGTCCTTTATTGTCCAGTTCGAAAATTGAACTCTGTTCGACCCGCAGTTAGTGACTGAACACCCAGCACAACCCAACGCAAGCACAGAGAATGTCCTTTAGAAAGATTTCAAGAATGTTTGTTGACTTATCGATGGTATGATTGCAAGCGCGCGTGCTCTTGTGAGTATTTTACATAGTCGCTTTGTCCTTTTATTTACCTCTATGTACACAAAGATTGTGTGAGCTTACTTTTGATCAAAGCTAGATGTGTTTTCTTCAACCGACGCCTCCTAAACAGGCATCATCTTAGTAATTTTGTGATCTTCTTTCTATGCCATGGCATTTTGAATATTTTTAAACGAAAATATTCAGAAGGAAATAACTGGAACAGTTCAATGTACAGGTCCGAATCCTGGTTAAGGCAGGACAACTTATAAAACGGGATTTGCTAACAAAGAAAATTAACGATTAATTGGCTATTTGTTGCTTATTATTTAAAAGAGTAAAAATAATGATAAACTATAGTATAAATATAAATGTGTTTTATATATATACACATATATATATATGTATGTATGTATGTATGTACATGTATTTATGTATGTACCATGTATGTTTGTGTTTATGTATGTTTGTATGGAACACGAAGGTCAGTGGTTACTTATGCAGCTTGTGCTTTTTTGAGCTAACGAATGAATTAGGCCTTGGTAGTGAGGCAGCTGTAAGACTGTCTATAAATTTCAAATTGCAATTGAAAATTTCATATGACTTTTAACCATCTCTGCCTCATGCAACAGTTTCAGAATCATTTTGATGTCAGTGCGTCAGTGCATATAAAATTTTGCCTTTAAAAATCATGTTCAAAAACATATTTTTTCCTGGATGTTTATTTCAAATATATTACTTTTCTTGAACGTGTAATTTATGAAAATAATTTAAATTCTTTATTTTACCCCATATAATAATAAACGACTGTTCAGACATTCGTTTAAGTTTTCATATAAAATCATGCTTTTATATACGCAGTAGGAACATCAGCTGGAAAATAATAGCATGAAAAAAATAAACTGAACTGAAATTTTATCTGGACAGTAAATTCTGGCCGTCTTCATTGCAAATTCATAGAAAATGCCGACAGCGACCAAGGTTTTTTTTGTCTTCATTTTTATCAGTTTTTAAATTTTAACTTTGGACTGGTGGCTTCATGCCTCCACTCTCTCTCTCTCTCTCTCTCTCTCTCTCTCTCTCTCTCTCTCTCTCTCTCTCTCTCTCTCTCTCATGATGAATAGATTTTCATGATGGATTATGTAAACAGCAGTTGTTACTCTTCTTCAATGATTCTTAATGGAAAAACTTCTCCAACTCGTTACTTTCGTATTTGGCTAATACAGTATTATTATTTTTATTATTATTATTATTATTATTATTATTATTATACATGACGATGGTGTGTTTTCCCTAGTTTCCACCTGTCAGAGTAAAGTAAGAAAGAATATGACTGATTTGATAAAAGAACAAAAGAGTAAAGAGTTGAAATTATATTACTATGTAAATAACTTTCATTTACTTATTCATGACTAGTACTCCATTTACCATCAATTGCTTTAACGAGGC
>NC_061089.1:62290525-62308025 GCF_015104395.2 Macrobrachium nipponense
ATCCATCATAAATGATAAAAGGAGAATGAAATCCAATAGGGCCGCCATTTATATACTAATTGTCATTGCATGATCAACTGACATTCCGTACCAGAAAAAAAAATGTAAAGAGATATTAAATCTTGATAAATTTCGTTAATATTTCTACCAGCATATACTGAATTCTCTAAATGCAAATGTATAATTTATGAGTGAGCGGCTGAAGTATGTAAGATATATATATATATATATATATATATATATATATATATATATATATATATATACATATATATATATACATATATATATATATATATATATATATATATATATATATATATATATATATATATATAGAGTGCTAACATAACATAAGACTTCAATATTCAAAAGGATCAAAGTCATCAAGTTCATCTGCGTCTGAACCACATGAATCAGAATCTGTTAATGTTTCTGTGTCTATACCCATGGCATGTGAATCTCTAAGGAGATGTAGTCTTTCTGGATGAGCTGATTTGGTGTTACGGAGAGGTAGGCATTTTCCAGCATTTAAGATCCAGCCATGCTCTAATGGGGAACAGTCAAGTAATGGTTGATGAAAGTTCTTCAAAACAAACACCTGATAGTTTGCTCGAGTAATCTTAAGTTGGAGTGAGTCTTGATCTGGAGGGATCCGAATTGTTAACTTACGTTTCATTATTTTCCACTTTGAAGCACGAGCTTCTCCTAGAGTTTTGCCGACTTTGTCATTATACACAAATTGAATGGTGAACGCTGTCATGCTGCTTAGAGTGTTCTGTGAGACTGGAAGGATTGACTCAAGTGTTTGTAGAAACTGTCTGGCTTGTCTTGATTTCACTAGGTTGTCATATACCGCACTCTTTCCATGACCAAAAAAATGCTGCAGCTGCTTCTGATCCTGTGAAGATGTGCAAAGCAATAATGACAGGAACAATATCCTCCGGAAAAATTTGGGAGCAGTCATATGTTGCTTGTTGCCTTTTTATGCCAAGGGTACCATCAAAATGGTGTAAAACTTAGGCCGACAAAAACTACGATTCTGTGTTCTCATCATCTATTATTACTGGAGTTGCTGAACCTTCCAGTCTCAATTTAGAATAGATGTAAAAGATAATGATGTCAGCTTCTGTATGAAGACATTCAAGGGCTGGAACTCTAACGTCATCAGTATCAGCACTTAAGTTCCAACATTTGTTTTGTACGGAATATAAGAAGAGCACATTTGGTTTCTGCTGAGCATGCCGTCAAAATTCTTTCGTCAAGAACTGTCGAAGCCTGATCTTGTTTTGAGGAGTTTGAAAGAGACGGTTGAATTATTGAGGTGAAGGCAATTTAATGTCCCTCTTCATTGTAGACATTGCCAACCATTCCAATGCCTACCCGTCTGTCATGCTCACAGTCTTGTATGTTCACAGGGATATCATATGGGTCATTGACAAATATCACTTGAGAATCATTAGCGTGACATGCACATATAATAAAAAATAACTTTTCAGCATATTCTCCCCAAGTATAAAAGCTTCCATCAGGTTTCAGTCTGTCTTCTGCAGAAAAAAACATTCTTGATATTTCATTATTGTTACCTGCTCTCTCATTACTTTTCTCAATGGAGTTGTTTCTTGGGTGGCCCATCTGCTCTTGAATTTTCAGCCTCTGAATTATTTCCTACCACCTGCTTTTGAATATGTTATCACATTTTGAACGATATGGGCTCATCTTAAACCTTATGTTATAACCGAAAACACCTCATTTTGAAATGGGTTGAGTCTGTCACCAAACTTGAGCAGAATACAACGTTATATTCAGAACCCATAATGTCACATTTTCTAAAAATGATTCATGGAACTGGAGGATATCTCCTCCTTTCTTCATCTACGCGAAGTGATGGATTTGTCTGTCTGCCTCTTCCTCCAACCGCCGAAATCATCATCAGAGTCTGAAGCTTCCAATATCGGGAAAATTTGTGTATATTATTAACATTTTCTCCTAAAGTTATAGATATAATTTTCGAAAGCATTACATTCGAAAGTAGATCGCATAGGTCAGTAAACCAGATGATATACATCATTCATTTATCCTTTAAGATCTGCCTAGCTATCTCTTTCTCCATGCTAATAAGGTCCAAAGTTTGCAAGTAGATGAAGCCTACAATTATACTCTTTCATTGTTACCCTTACAAACGTTTCATAACAAAAGTATTCATTAATTATGTAATATCATTCATAATTCAAAGCCTGACACTCTTCAATAAATTGGAGCATTCTATTTATTCAATATATAATCATTTACTCTCACAAATGTTATTTTTACTGATCCATAAATCCTCTGCAGCGCCATAAAGTCAGCAGTTCAAATTATCCCAGTCTTTAAGACAATGGCATTTACAGCACTGCGTTATAACATTTTCGGATGGTTTCTTGATTCGATATATTCGTTAGCGCCTTTCTTATCAGATTTGTTGTTCTTTCGTATAAAGACAGAAAAAAAATGATAATTCTATATTGGTTTGAAAGAAAAATTTCACCTGGCATTTTTACTTAATTAATGTAGTGCCTAATATCACGCAGCCTTAATTGATGCCTTGATACTTCTAGTATACAGAATACTCTGATAAAGTAGGGTTAAAGCTTTTGGTATTAAAATACTATAAGACTCTTTTGATGTGCTTATATGTAAAGATAACTAATGTCTCTGATTTACCTAAGTGTTTATATGTAAAGATGACAAATGTCTCTGATTCACCCAAATTAAAACTAGATTAAACCAAATTAAGATGTTATTTCCCCAATACAAATGAAGAGTGAGGAATAAAAATAGATCAGGAAATGATAGCAACAAGCGAAACATAAAGAAATCAGTTGAAAAGATTAACAAACAAAGCAGCTGCCGAAACCAAATTCACAAAACGACGACACACGGCGCATGAATAAGCAACGATTAATCTGATATTGCATGGAAAACAATTTATTTAATCATTCATGAAAGGGGAAATCCGACACAGGGGAACTTATTAGGCAGAGGATATTAAGCCTTTTGACCAGAGGGACTTATGCACGCGTTTCGAGGAAGAGTAAAACACCAAGAATTGAAGGAACACCGGGAGACTCCGAATGATCACGTGGAATATCGGCCTCTGAGGGCAAGTGAGCCGGAATATAATATGACTCTAACCTTCCCCCCAAACCCCCCTCGCGGTGCTCCTGAGAGAAGCGGCCGACCGTATTGGCTGTCAATAAAGGAAGGACCATTGATTCTGTTTATTGCGGATTGGAGTGATCTAGGTGGGCCTCTGTTTCAGTGATGGTCTCTTCCTTAAATCGTATGCAGTTACAGGGAAGAAAATAACAGCGAGGAGTATATTATATATATATATATATATATATATATATATATATATATATATATATATATATATATATATATTTGTGTATTTGAAGTCCCTGAGGCTTCTTGGGCTTCCATCCCCCTCTCCCTTCCCTTTCCCCTACCCTTCCCTCTTCCTTCTTCCCCTCCTCCTCCTCACCCTTCTACAACTCCTTCCCCCTCCCTCCCCCTTCCCATTCCTTCCCCCACTTCTCCCCCCTCCTGTAAACGGGACTAGTGCTGCCCGTAGACCTCGTAACTAATGTGGTCTATAGCAGAGTCAAACTATACAGGGTCTGCTCACGAGGCGGTACTAAAACCTATCCCCGCCCCTAGTGAAACGTCATCAGTTACAAATGGACCATATCTTTATGAAACTATATTTGCGATAACATTTCACATAACTATTTTTGCGACGGCGTTTTTTTATATAGATTTTCCTTTTATTGCATGTTGCCGTATACTACGTTAAAGTACAAAGAATGCTCTTTCAAATATATATAGCACATTACAATTACGATTACTTTCAAACCCACAAGCGCACACAGAAAAAATTATCTACGCACACAAAAATGTGCAATTACTTCATCCGTCAACCTACATACATTCACGTTTCGTAACGTATCTGACTAAGGGATGATGATAGAAAGAAACTGAAAAATGTATTAGAAAGCTGATAAAATTTACTACATAACGCATAAATAAAATTAATAGGTGTTCTCAGAAATTTTCGAGGAATTCTAGGTCAAAGACGGACCAAAATTTTTAAATTTTATGTAAATATTTACCACATTTTTCTTACATAATTTTTCATCTTATTTCGTTTTGCCATATACCATGGAAAAGTATAAAGAATGCCCTTTCAATTGGTATATGACACATTACAATTACAATTATTTTTAAACCAATAATCGCGCACAGAAAATATTATCTACGCACGCAAAAATTATAAAAAATTAAGCGTTCGTGGGAGATCTGAAATCTAGCCCCCCCCCCTTGTGAAACGTCATCAGATACATCCAGCCAGACTGACGAATAACTTTTTGTACTTTTTTTCGAAAATATTATAATCGTTTGGGGTATGCATAATTAATACCTTTATGTATACAGTTTGTGTTATATGTAAACTTATGTGTTCGGAAGTATATTTGAGTGATATGAAGTGCTAATGAGAAATTTGCTGGAAATGTGTTCCCTGTATCATTTTCTTCATCATTTATTCCTTTGATACCTTACATCATATATGATGTAATTCTTATACTTTTGATATTGTTTTCTTTTTTGAGGCCAAGTCGTGCAAATGCAACTGCCATTTTTACACTGCCTGTATCCATATTTTCTTTGTATTTGTTGGATAACAATAAGTATTCACAATAAGATTTGGAAAATATAATTAATCTATCATTCTAACCTTTATCATAAAAAAGTTGCTTTTCAAAGTGACAGAACTAAATACATTTCTTAAGAATTATTTAAAATCTTGATAATATTACTACCTGAAAGAGAGAGAGAGAGAGAGAGAGAGTTGTCATGTTAAAAGAAATGGACTTGAAGAGAATACAGCAAACCAGTATGTAGGTAAGTAAATAAATAAGTAAAGAATAAACATATGAAGAAAGCTGGAGTAGCTATGTGTGTTCAAACTGGTATATTTTGTGCAATAAAACAAGGTTTGGTGACTAAATGAGAGAATGGGTATTAAAAAAATCAAACATGTGACCTCTACAGATTTTATTATCAAGATTTTATGAAAAACACCACGTGATATAGATTAAATGTATAAAAACTAAGGGTTCTTTAAGTAATTCAGTGGAGAAACACGGGAGTGTTACTCTTGTGACGTCACAGTATTAGCTCCGCCCCCACTGCTGAGTTGAGTAGACCCTATTTATTTTGAATGGTTATTAAAAAACATCAAGCATGTGACATCTTTACAGGTTTTATCAGATTTTATCAAAAAAACCATGCGATATGGATTAAATGTATAAAAACTAAAGCTTTTTTAAGTAATTCAATGGAGATGCACAGGTAGTGTTACTCTTCTGACATCACAGTATTAGCTCCGCCCCTACTGCCGAGTTGAGCAGACCCTATTACTTTGACTCTGGTCTATAGTACATTTTGGAATGTTTACGTCTTTCTGTGTTGTTTGTTGCCAAAGAGTGTCAAATCGTTCAATAAATAAATTCCTTATGATTTCTTGTACCTAATCAATATAGCTTAGAAGAAACTCACGAGCATGGTTATTAATATATACAGATTTAAACTATACATATACTTTGAATCGTAAGTCGAAGAAAATTTCAGTAAAATGGCGTTTTAAATATTAAATTCATTCTGTTTTTTCGAAATCTGTTATCGGCAGTTGTTTCCCTAGTATCCACAAGGGTGAAATCACATTGTATGTCTGTAACTTGTCCTTCCATTTATTTATAGGCCTAGATACCATTTCCTGTCAAAGTTTACCACTTAAGGTTACTGCCTGTTTGGTGTATTACTTCATCTTATTCTATTTTTCTTCATCTTCCGCTGTGGGCTCATATTCTCATGCAAAGATTTTGTTTTGCAGAGCAAATACCTAGGGTACATGACATAGCTTAACCTCAGACTTCATTTACCCCTACAGGTAAAGAAGACCATATATGCTTTGCCAAGTTTATTGTATATTACATATAATGAGCAATCATTTTGTGTGATTCCATAGAGCCAACACAGCTTCATTGGCTATCTGTCCCCTCATTGAGCCTATGATAGTAAGGAGAAATAACTTTTTAACACGATTTTTATAAGATGAATTTTATTCGCTTATTAGGTACCTTATGATTTCTCGCCATTCTAAATACCCTGATACCTCGGATGAGGTTCAGATTTAAATTTCTTATGATCTAACTAATTCACGCCAGGAGACACTCACATTAAACATGATGTGTTACATACATGTTTTCTTTTCAACAGATATTTTAGACAATATTAAATCCAACATAAGCTTAAAACTATTTTAAAATATAGACTCTCATTAAAATAAAAAATAAAATACCTAAAAGTACATTTTAGTAAAATATCATCACTTAATACCAAATGGCAACACCGCCTCTAACTTTAAAAAGGAGAGAGCTTTTAAACTCCTTTGAATCATTACCTCAGTTCATTTTGAATGAATACCTTTAAATTCATACCGCCGAACAAATGGTTTAAATCACCTCCCCCCCCTCCCAAATACCGGCAATCTGCCCACCCTCCCCCTCCTTCATTTGCTTCAGCGGACACGTGCATCTTCTGAACGTAATCAGGGCATTTAAATCGCGCCTGGGGTTCACTGTAACGGGGCTCTTGATTGGCGGGAGTTTAAATGCCATCTTTATATGTCTAGGGCGCTAAGAAAAAAAGAAGAATAAAGCGATTTTAAGCGGATGTGATTTCGTTATTTTTTTTCATATAATTTAAGAAATAAAGTATCTTCTTTCGTTTTTATATTATTTTTAAGTACAATAGTGCGAAAATTTATTCCTAACTTCATTACATGTATATTTTCCTTACAACACAGGATATTAGACACTGCATCCAGGCCATTTTGCAACTGAGGTGAATATACTATACTGCTCAGTATTTATTCTGTATTATTTGGAAAAATCTAACTTCTTCCCATTTTTTAACTTTTTTACATTTTTTAACATTGAACTTTTTATGAGCGGTTACAATAAGCATGACCAATAGTACTTCACATCTTATACTATACTTAAATTAGAGTCAGGCCGAGTAACGTGATTGGAATTAAGCCCATGTTCAGAAACATTTTCCTACATCTACTTGGACTTCTTTTGTCATGTCAAGTATGTATGCCATCACTGAAAACGCTTTTTTTTCCTGTGATTAAAAATTCTGTCTAGAATTCATTGCTTTAAATGAACTTGTTAATCAACCACACCACATGTTACTTCCTTTCTCAGGTGAATGATTGACTGTCAATCAGTTTTTCCGGGCAGTGCCAGGTTGGTCAGCTAGTGTATATATATATGCACATAAATGTGTATATATATATATATATATATATATTATATTATATATATATATATATATTATATATGTATATATATATGCTAGATATTGATTGCAAGGATTTTCTCCTTAGAGAAGGTTGGTGGAAGGATTTTTGGATGCTGTATCTGTTCCATGGTCTTTTCTAGGAAAGCATAGGGTTTTTTTCCCATTATTATACCAAATCCAGTTACATAATACCGTCTTATATAATGATCGACCATGTGGTAAATAGGGCACTTGAGTTGCTTTGCTTGCTACATAAAGAAAAGGACACTGCCGTCAATTATAACGCAGAAAAAATGCATGAACTGAGATTACTCAATATATTCAACTACTCTGTCAACAACAGCAAAAAGTGTTGATGGTTCTGAGCTGCCCCAAAGTAATGTTATTTTTGTGTGTGGCTATGCTTTCCCCACTGTTCTCTTGTAAGTTGTGTAAAGTGATTAGCAGTTATTTCAATTACTAAAAATACCTTAGATTATCTCTTGAGCCAGTAAACTTTACTATCTATGATAGATTCCGTAAATGAAAACAGTGATTAAATCATTATGAATAAATACTTCATAACTACTTAAACTACTTTGATATGTATTTACATGTATGTATATATATATATATATATATATATATATATATATATCTATATATATATATATATATATCTGTGTGTGTGTGTGTGTATACTATATATATATTATTTATATATATCATTATCTATATAATGTATATATATATATATTTGTCTATATATATATAGATTATATCTATAATAGTGATATATATATATATATATACATATGTATACATACACACACAAAAACACACACACATATTATACACACACACACACATATATATATATATATATATATATATATATATATATATATATATATATATATATATATATATATATATACTTATGTAAGTATGTGTATGTATGTGTGTGTAGTAAGCACTAAACACTAAATATGTGTACGGGAATAGGCACAATACATAATACGAAGAAGGGAAAAACCGTTTCTAAAGAAATGTCATCAGACCCAAAGAAGGAATGATTTCGGGGTGTCTGTCACGGCTAATGATTTATGGCTGCACCTCACGATGGCCTTGTCATGGGAGTGACAAATGGCCTTATTGTGTTCGGGATTTCGAAATTTTGTTTTTCGAATTAATTCTGCCTCGCAATTTTTCAGCCTGATTTCATGTCTTGAAAAGCAGCAATATTCATGGAATTTTTGGACGACCTATTATTTTTGTGGTATGGTTATGTCACACAAATATTTTCGAAATGATAATAATTTGCGCCGTTGAAAGGAATGCAACAAAAAACCTGAAAATATTTTTCCTCAATTGATAATTCACAAAATCATAAATGAAATTCCTCGACTATAATTTAAATTTTGTTCTTTATGTAAGCGATATATGGATCATAAGCGGAAATATATCATGTATATGTGATCCTGCATGTATACATACCGTACATACTAACCCTTTTTTTTTTTAAAGCTAACCAGTGATGTTACCACAGAAATGATTCGTGTATTCCGTAATTTGATGAAAAATTAAGTTTATAGGACCTAATATTCTCTCTCTCTCTCTCTCTCTCTCTCTCTCTCTCTCTCTCTCTCTCTCTCTCTCTCTCTCTCTTCTAGCCACATATACAGCCTGACTCATAAAAGAAATAGTTATGTCGAAGGACATTACTAGTCATTCAAAGTATTTTATTTTTATTTTTATTTTTGTCAAGAGGAAAGACAATTCCGAGTTTTCACCTTAGCCTATAAATTGTTAAGAATTATATTTACTAATGAAGTCCTCGACAAATTCGGTGATTCCAAAAACCTTCTCCCATCCTGATCACCCCCTCTCTGTTAATTTATCCGCACTAGCAAATCCCTAATCTTATTCCATAGAAACCCATGCCATAAAATGTTTACCGCTAAGATTAACAGTGCTTATGCATCTTTTATCTACAGATGCTTTTCCTTAATTAGGGGTTTTTAGGATCAATTAGCTCCAGTGATTTTGGCTACATTTTTGCCTCAGCTGGAATTCCTGGTGTTATTCTTCCTCTTGGTAACACATGCACATTTAGGCTTTAGGCCTTTAAAAACTAAAAGGAAAAATTTGGAGGTTTGGACTCTCTTTCTGTAAGGCATGGGGGAATTTAAAGATTCGGGTCTTGATATCATCATAGCTTGACATTAGATTCGGACGATATCCATTTCTGGCTTTCCTTACATCAGGCTTTGGTACTGTTTCTTTTGGGTGCAGTCTCTGCTCTCTTCTTTTCGTTTACTTTAAGACTAGTCTACCCTTTTCTTTCCTTAGTCAGTCTTCTAACTTTGCTTCTGCCTTGGCATTCCAGCCATCGTTTGTTTTTTGCGTCATTTCGTTTGTGTCTCGTTTGGTTGTAAAGTTGCTGCATATATGAATGAGCAGCGGCGAATTTGATCTTGTCTAAAACGACTCTGACCTAATAGTTTCCGGCTGCTGATTAGTCTGCTTATTGTCTATTGCTACCGAGCATTTTTGGACAGTTACTAATCATGCACTAACAGAGAGATACACACATGCATGCACAGACGTGTACATTCATTATATATAGAAATAGATAGACAGACATATAGATAAACAGACAGACAGATAGATGAATAGATAGATAGATGATAGATATACAAACAGTAAGCTACAAATGTCGTTTAATATCAAATTGGTTGTACTTCAGGAGTCCCATAGGAAGGGAATTATAACTGTAAATGATTCGATACCCATGAGACCCAAACGCCAGATAGTACGGATCGACAATTCCAGTGACGTCGGTAGAAGTTGATGCCTATTCTGCCATACATACATCCATCGAATACATTTTTTTACTTCTTAAGAGACGATATAAACTTAACTTCACCATGATAGCCGATAGGTACATTTGTAATGCGTACCTATTTTATGAATTTTTATCATATACACCGTGAAATTTTTATATTCCCAAACATGAATCTGCAAATATCGTTTAACGCCCGAACGTTGTGCGTTCGAATCTCCCAGGAACTGAATCGTTTATCAGTTTTAATTCCCTTTCGATGATAATCCCAAAGTAGAGCGTGTGGGATATTAAACGACATTTGTAACTTAAAGTCTGTGAATATAAAAATAAGTCACGGTAGATGTGCTAAAAGGTTATATGTGTGTGTATATATATATATAAATACATAAATGCATATATATATATATATATATATATATATATATATATATATATATATATATATACCACACACACACACACACACACACACACATATATATATGATATATATATATATATATTATATATATATATATATATATATATAATACAAATGATATGTGTGAGATCTCGCTTAAATACAAGCCCATCTTTGTCACTTAACCTGGCGAGGATATTGCTGCGCCGTCCAAATTTTTACCCAATATTATTAATCACTAAGCCCAGGGTTTTACCAGTAAGCCTTATCCATGTTATATTATAAGAGCAGAGGCCAGGACATACTTGTCATAGTCCTCTAGCCAGGGGTCCCCTCCACCGCCCCTCCTCCCCTCTCCACTGTGTTCCTCCAATCTGGTGTTCTAGTTTTCCCCATGTATCAAATTCCCTCTGTTCCAGGTCTTTCATATCTCCAGTGTAATAAGTTCCCCTCTGCTATATTTCCCCTCTCCTGAATTCCAATAAAAACCCAATTTGCTTCTAATGGATTATCAGATTTAATATTTGTGTTTATTCATTTACTCTCCTCTTCTCGTGTGCGTTTTGTTGATAGCTTTATTCATTATTCGATTTCCATGATTTAGTTGTTTTCGTTGTGCGTATTTGTTTATCATTTATTGCTTTATCTGCTATTATGCTCTTCACTTTATATCTTCTAAAAAGTGGCTACCCTCTTAGCACTGATTTGCATATTTCATAATCATATTTTACTTCTTTTCTTAATGTGTCCCAAAGTTATCTCCGTATTGCTTTGTTTATTCAAGATGAGTGGTACTTTTAATGGTCGGGAAGTTGCACGTTGCCACCTACTTTCACTTACAGAATTTTCTCTCATTTGTGTACAGGGATCAGAGAAGGACGACTTAGACTAATAGTACCATCAAGACAAGGGTCACTTGTAATGCATAAATTTATATACGTTCTTTTCCTTGTATGCAGGAGGCTTGAGAGAGAGAGAGAGAGAGAGAGAGAGAGAGAGAGAGAGAGAGAGAGAGAGAGAGAGAGAGAGAGAGATACTGACATTCTGTAATGTTATATCGAATTTAATAATTTGCTATTATGATCTTTAATTATAGCTTATGAAGTCTCATTTACTTATCTTACGATCGATTTAACACTCCGTAAATAGAATATATATATATATATATATATATATATATATAATATATATATATATATATATATATATGTAAACACTCTTCGCAACATTTGATCAACACTATTCGCTGTTCGGAGTGTTATGGCACTTACGCCCCCCTGATTAGAAGAGTGCAAAATACACAATTATAATTTGCTTCGTTTTCCATGGCAACTTCGATGGCTACCTCTTTCTAATGGAAATAATGTCAATTCTAGATAATTTCATATATCAACAAAAATATAGTGTGTGGACCAGTATTTGACAATCATTTTACGGCCTCTCGAACATTGAAGTATGGATTAACATGCCCCTACCAAGTTTCAGACGTAATTTTTTTCCTTGCATTTGGTTTTCTGTGGAATAGTAAAAGGGGAACAAATTAGAGATTCTTTGATGGCATCATGGTTTCTATAAGTCGCTAGAGCAGATAAGAAAACTTTATAAGGGATGTAAATGTAGTTACATTAAACAGAAAAAACTGTACTCGATCAAATAGAGATAACGTCATTATGGTTTTATAATTTGAAGGGCTTACTGAGGTTGCACCGTCATATTGAAAAGCAGATTAGCTATTGCTTTTTAAATCACCCAGTTATAATAACAATAGATGCTGGTCAGTTATATTACATCGCACAACCAGGCTAGTAAAAACAGAAAGCATTTTCCTAGGAAGACCACAGTTAAACAGAAACAGAAATACAGACAAAATTAAACAGATAGATCCTTAAAATAAAACCATTCCATATTTCCTCTTTTCCTGTATGAAATTCCAGCTGCAGTTAAAATGACGAACCTCCCTATTTAATTTTTTTCTTTTTTCCCTTTCTTTTCTGGTCCTTTTTATTTTCATTTTCATCTCCAACCGAAGAACCATACGGCAGCTGAAATTCGGGAAAGGGTTTCACTGAATTCGGCTGACACTGAACAGCGCTCTAATTACATTCCTGAACGGAATTATTTCCGTTCGATGCCTGATGTGATCTATCAGGAGACCACAAGAGGCACGTTCGTTTTGGTTGTTGTCAGCTGCCCTTTGTAAATAACAACGATCAACAAGAGAGAAAAGGGTGTTCTCCTTTTTGCTCCTTGTCACAAGATGAAGAAGAAGAATGTAAGCCGTACAGAGTAGGCGCAGACACGTTTCAGATGATCGTGAATTTATTTAACTCTCTCTCTCTCTCTCTCTCTGGATACTGGTACAGTCTTCTTATGTCTCTTGTTTCTAAAAAAAAAAAATTCACATTCTTCTCCTGGGAAATCTGAGACGAATTGACATTTCATTTCACTATAAATCGATTGGTAGGAAAGTTAGCGCGAAACTTTGCTTAGATTTCAGCTAATCATACTCTGTGGGTGTAGATAATTGATTGCTAAATGTCTTATACGGAAGAGTTATTAATTCATTTTTCTATATGTATTTAGTATTTATATCTGTTCTTGTAACTGTTCGATTATTTCGCTTCACTCAAATTTGTAGGCAAGCACGCACTCCATAATTCATATCATAACATTTCACAAAATTCAATGTATCATAAGGATTATATTTTATATGTTTTGCTGCGCCCCAAACATCAACTATCGTATAAACGTATTTTATGGACCATGGGCAGAAGACTCCAACCAGAAAGGACCAGAACACCCTATCTTGAGGCCACACGAGACAACTGCTCTCCCATCCAGACAATTAACCTGTTAACAAATGACACTCGAAAAGACTCAAGAGTGATGGGTTGTCTCCTTCCAGCTTCTAGTACGAGGAAGTGGTGGTGAGGGATGATAAGGAGAGGCCTTAACCGCCGTCGTGGTAAACACTAGAATATTATATATATATATATATATATATATATATATATATATATATATATATATATATATATATATATAATGCATACATATTATATTATATAGTTTAAGAGATCAAGCGCCTTCGCTTATGCTGTCTTCAGTTGCGTGGGGCTAGTAGTGGCCTGCAGTCTCGTTGGTTAAAGGTTAAAATTCTCAAGGAGGAGATTTATTATTATTGTTTTATCGACAGACAGAATGGTCACAGTCGACTATCTGTCTTTGTTTCTTAACCAAAGGTCCTCGTCCAAATCCTGCAGCGGACGAAACATTAATTAATTATAATTCCCGCAGGGCGTTCTCGTAAGCTATTCCCATTGTATAGTAAGCTATTCCCATGGTATCGCTTAACAGTTGCACAGACGCAAACAAAATGTTATTCTTGGATATCTAACTGGAATGCGGGTAGTAGCTTCATGGCATTCTCTGTCTACCCAGATTGTGTGGTTCACTACGAAGTGCTTATTTCTATGTTTAGGCCAAGTGTGGCACAACGGGCTTCAAAAAGAAGTATCTACGTATATTACTGAAGATCCCTCTCTATTGAAGTATAGTTTCAGTAGCCATCTGCATTGAGAGCACTGTGAATCATATTTTCTTTGCTTAGGCCTCAAATGTTTATAAATTTTATAGAAGTCAATATGAATATATTGATTTCAAGTTATCATTTGGGCACAAGCCCCACATATACAACTTCAATCGCCAATAAACAGAACAATGGTCGTTCTTTATTGACAACCAATATGGTTGGTTGCGTCCCTTAGGAATATAGGGGAAAGGGGGCGCCCTTCATATAATATTCTCGCTCGGTTAGGCACAGGGGCGGATACACAACGTGGTTCTCAGGGCCTCCCTCGTAATCATTCCATTCTGGTGCTGTTGTCCGTCTATATATTCGATCCCCTCTGCACAAAATGTTTAATATGTTCGACGTAATAAGTTCCATTCTGATGGATTTCCCCTCTTCAAAATTCCATTCAAAAAATTCCTTTTCACTAGCAAGACTTATTGTCGTTTGTTCATTTTTCGTTGGTAGTTTTTCTGATTGATTACTTAACTTATCTTTCTCTGATTCAGTCGTATTTCTTAATATAAAGTATCGTCAGTTGCTATTGTCAATTGTCCATGCTTCCTGCTTGCAATGGCATACCTTCTTTCCCTATTTTAATGCGTCTAGCAAAGTTGGATAGCTGCTGTAAAATATGTTTAATTCTCCGAAATATACTATCTCAAGAAATCTATTTATAAAATTCAATGAAAATTTTGGCATGTGTTTTTGGCGAGAAGATAAAGCCTTAGGATCTCACCATCGCTACTACTGTAACTGATTTTCTCTTCTTAAGCAGAGTCCTGCATATAAAATTTGCCTACTGAATTGGTTTTGACGAAGTAACGAGAATCGTACAGGTGATCATAAATGTTAAATTTAAAATTCTAAGACTTACAAAAGTTTGTTGTCCCATAACATTACTTGACGAATGCTATATTCCAGTGGAGTGGATTTTACGCCTTTTTATTCATTAGTTCTTCAAATAAAGTATTCTGGTTACCGCAGATCTGTTTCATTAAATTTTGTTGAACGGATGATATTTACCCGTATGCCCTATTATCAATATTGTTTCAAATCAGCATAAAGGATTTGTATGCTAAAAGTACAAAAATGTGCTGTAATGCACCTTTCTTAAAATGTACCATTCTTAAATTGAAGAATACATGCTCACTCTCTCTCGCTCTCTCTGAGGCATTCGCAATGGTAAGGAGTGATATGAGAAGAAGAATAATGGGTAAATAAAAAAAACGAAACAATATACTGGTTTTTAAATGGACGGCCAAATCCAGGTTAATAAAGGAGTAGCCTATAATTGAAGTGCATTGTCGATAAAGCTTATCTTCTTCTGTAAACAGTCTTGAGAAGAAGAAGGAAGAAGAAGAAGAAGAAGAGAAGGAAGAAGAAGAAGAAGAAGAAGAAGTTGAAACAGGCCATTAAAGAAATTAATTGGGAACGGACGTAATAACATTAGTTTTATGTGTTTAAGCGATTAGGGAAAACGGCTTCATTTAATGGCTTCGTAGTTTTCCCTCATGCTGAAAACATTCTTATTCAAGCATGCGGATTTAGTCCGTGAATCTTTTACAAATACATAAATGCGTCAGAATAATGGATGGAATTTTAGTAAATAAATGCATCGGAATAGTGGATGGAATTTTAGTTATGAATTCAAAATTCTTGATTAGTGTTGAAAAAAAAAAAAAACCTGCCATGTAAATCCTCTTTTCACGAATAGTTGTGTTGCAGTGTGTGGTTTATTAAATGTCTTCTTATGTATCATATAATTAGAATATTTTTAGAGGTTTTTTATTCCCTGATGCATTTGCGATCTATTTCATTGTTAAGATTAGATCTGTAGCAGATACTGCAATCTGTCTCCGAAATTGTCATCTCACATTAATTTGATATGCGCTTACTTTCTTCTTAGATATTAACGCATCAATATTGAAAAAAAAAAAGAGTAATATATAACATGTGTCATCTGCCTTTCATTTATTCGGATAGTTATTTGTCGCACATGGCTAAACGGAAAGTGGCCGCCGTTACTTATTTTACCAGCGTCCACAATGTGAAATGCTGCGCTCAAAATGGCACAATAAAGCTCTCGTTACAAGTCATGTGGCGCACAAAATATCATGTGGACGGATGTGACAATTGTTCAGCGAGGAATGGCCAGAATACGTCATGTCAGGATGCACAGGAGGAAACTGGCCCTCCAGCACGGCAAATATCCTGCTAACGAACGGCAGCGGGTTGGAATTGTCCTCGAGTTTCAATTAAAATAGCGGACGTTGGCTGGAGTGGACAAGGCGAGAAGTGTACACAAAGTTGAGAATATTGCATTGACCGTGTACCCCTACATAGACGCGCGCATTTATCGAAGCATAACTTGACCAATCTTGCCTCATCGGCCAGCGTCCCGTGTTTGATTTAGACCATTGTACCTCTATATCTAAGCAGAGAATTTTGTACCTGGTGGTGAGAGGGCTATGATGGCTAACCAACAATTTGAGAAGGGCATTAGGGTTGCAGTTTCGTGTTAGTAGAGAGGGAAGGCTTATACCCTATGGCCCTATGCAGCTACTCACTGTAAGCCACACACAAAAAAACTATTATGAGAGAGAGAGAGAGAGAAGAGAGAGAGAGAGAGGAGAGAGAGAATTTATCTGCATTTTTGTCGTATACTTTCGATCTACTACTTTTGCTGGTTTCTTAGGTTCTTTTTCTTGATGAAGCTTGGAATTTTGCATTGTGTGATCTAGAACGTGGGAATTTTGCTACTAACTATACCCATTCCTACATATGTATTATTAACAGAATCCTGTTACTGAAGATTGGTGGAAAATTAATTTTTAATTCTTAAAAACCAGTGGGCCTGTTCAGTTAAAAAATAACTGCAAACTTTAAATAATTTTACAGTTGTACCCTCGTACACGATATTAAGTAGACTAAATTGCTTTATATTATTTATCCAAACTGTTGTAATAGGTAAAAGTGGATTTCGTTATCCGTAGACTAAATCTTTGAACACGGCGCGCGCGTGCACATACACACGCACACAAACGCGCAAATAAGTTATTTCTCTTTGGGCACATTAGTTTAAACGAACTATATGTCCATATCATTAACCACATATGTGAACTTTATTGTTTCTTTTGGTTAAGTTTCTCTTTGCAAATATTATATTTTTAAGATGACAAACACTGATGGTCCAAAAACATCTTAAGTAAAAGCATCTCACGCTCTCATCCTCACAACACCGATCATCTCCAGTTATTTATGACCAAGTCCCCTTTCCCTCCAATATATA
>NC_061089.1:62313025-62360525 GCF_015104395.2 Macrobrachium nipponense
AGAAACCTTTAGGGGATTGCGTGTGCATGAAAAACTTGGCTGCTTTTGAGTCTAAAAAAATGTTATATGAGGAACAGAAATTGTCGCAATTCATTAGTTTGGTTTCTGTTGATTCCTTAATTATATTTTATTTTGAGGGCCATATAACGCGATTATTATATACGTATAATCATCTCAAAATTTACTCATATCTGTTGTACTGTTGTGAATTTGTAGTCGCTTGAAATGCAGATGTACTTCAATAGGAGAGAAACCAAATGCAACATTTGTAAAAGAAGTAAGCTATTCAACCGCTTCTTTTTCGGTGTAAAATGAAGAAAGGGAGGAGAAGGAAATAGTAGTTATAAATGCTTAAGAAGCGGGAAATAAGAATGAAAAACGAGCACAAGACAATCATAATAAAGTTGGTCTCGGTTTGCACATTACAGACATATTATAAATGCAACACCCTGCCCTTGTCTTTCTGTCTCTTCATATATATGGGCATCAAGGCTATAACCACTATTCAGGTCATTTGTAATTAAAAAAAAATATTTCAGCATTAGTTGAAGCTCGGTAACATTTAATCTGTTACATTCTATGACAGCTGATTTGCTGCTGCTTGCTATAATTCTATAATACTGCCAGCGTTTTTACCCTCTTTATCTTACGCTTAATTATTCCATCTGCCTAGACATTCCGTTTAACCCGGAATTGGCCGAACAAGCGACACCAATAAATGGCTGTCATTTGTTGGGAAATGTTCAGATGTAACTGATTCCGTTGGTGGAGACCAAGCGAAACGTTTCTCTGAACATTAGACATTAAAAATAAAATGTATAACGTTTCTTGTTACTTGTCGGATGTTACTTATCACGTGAAGGTACGAAGCTAGATAATGTGACTCCTGACTTAACAGGGAATGACATCCGTCACAGAATCGTATCTCGAGGCTCACGAATGACACAGTCCTTCATCAGAACTATTAACAGGTTTGCGAATGACACTTGCAAGGACGGCATTTTTTTTTTTTTGTGGGTTGTTGTAGAATAAATAGTTGGTGATAGCAGAGGAACATATTTCAGAGGAAGGTATTCTTTGCCTTGTTCGTTGCTTTTTTGTAGTCATATGCGTATGAATACACACAGACAAACTTGATTTTAATAATGTTTGAACTTGTTATAAAACATACACCCAATTTGACATACATTTAAAATCCTCTGTTATTTGTGATGCAGTCTGACTAATTATCTTCATATCTCTCCCTTTACTTTTCTATTATTATCAAAATTCTGTAGATTTCATTTTTATTCTTCTGCCAATATCTTGTCAAGAGTCTTCGGTACGTTCCCACCAACATGCAAAAGCTTTCCTGACATTAGTTCTTGATGGATATCTCATTGTGATGTTGAGGGTGCGATAGAGTTCAGAGCCTTCGACTCTCTTTTGCACCTTATCACACAGCTAATCTATCCAACCAACTGTGTATTAAATTATATTTAGTAGAGTTGTTTTCTAATTATCTCCAGCAAGATAAGTTCCCTTCTTCTAGTGTTCCCTTTCTTGGATTCTACCCAAAATCCAAGTCAAATCATTTCGCATAGAACATCATATAAAATGCTTGATTAATTATTATCAGCTATTGTTTCCCGATCTGGGTTTTGTTGACTTCTTTGTTAACTTTGCGTTCTCCTGATTTACTTTTGTTACTCTTTGTGCTTGCATATACTAAGTAGCATGCTGTCCGCCTTTTAGCTGATAATTGATTAAGACAATTATCCTTTGTATATTAAGAATACAATAGTTTCAACTTGTCAAAGCAATCCTTTTGTAAATTGTTAATTGTTGCATTGTGTAATTATGAGAACGTCAATTCTAAAATGTCGTCTTCAGTCTTTAAATATCATATGATGGTGTCTTAAATGTGTACCTCTCATTTTCCAATAATGTTTGCTTTTATTGTTATTTTAATACAATTCTTTTCCCAGCCAAATTTCAAGTTTTGTAATGCTAAAATTCACGGTAAAAGAAGCAGATTTCATCACTTCGTAAATGCACGCTGTCACTGTAATCTGCGACAAAAAGATGGATCACTATCTCCAATTTATCTTCTGATCAGTTGTACCTTTATTTTTCGAGAATATCTTCCATATAATTTGAAAACTTAATTCAAATAACTTAGTCTCACTATTTTTCTGAAAAGGGACATAAACGAGAGTTTATGCTTAAGCCTTGATGTATTCTCGTATTTTAAATATAAAGCGTTCTAGATGCTCTATATTCTAATTTTCTTTTAAATATAAGAAGGACCACGACGAGAAAAACAAATATAATACTATGAACTTTTGGATGTAATTACGATGGAAATATGTTGATTTATCAGACCACTGAAAAATGCAATAGATACCATGAAGGATTGTGTAAGGTGCCTCTTATACGTTTTATATTTCTAGGCAAATTAATAGATGTATACATGATACCGGGATAGCGATGAAAACTAACTAGTATTTCCACAGTGTCCTGTCCCCTTTGGTGAGATGAAAGTTAATTTACGCCCCCCCCCCCCCCCAACACCCCGCCCCAGCTATGATGATCAAAATTTAAGGTGACCACGATAAATATAGAATTTGGACGGGGTGATCGGAAAAGAGTCAAGTGGAAACTGAAATGTTAATTATCTAAATCCTATCATTATCAATTCTGGTGCACGATTTGTAAAATTATAAGGGGATAAGGAGAACATGACAAAAAACTTCACATAAGTCATTAAAATTTTTTTAATACAGATATTAGTGTCTAAATTTTATGAAAGAACTTTGTCTCGCTCTCTTGGCCACTTGGCTGATACTAAAGCGGACACCAGAAAAGGTGCAAGTTATTCTGCTAAGTGAATTAACGAACACTGTTACATTGACTATCTAAAGAGAAATATTCACATATATATTTTGGTAATATATTTATATATATATATATATATATATATATTATATATATATATATATATATATATATATATACCAACTACAAATGTCCTTTAATATCTAATTCGCTCTACCTCGGAATTAATATATTTTCATATATGTTTAACCGAGGGGGAATTTATTAAGCGATAATAGAATTGGCGATCGACAGACGCGAACCATCGACCTCTCAATCCCAGGACTGGCAGTTGTTTGGGGCTTCACTGCCAGTCCTGGGATTGAGAGGTCGATGGTTCGCGTCTGTCGATCGCCAATTCTATTATCGCTTAATAAATTCCCCCTCGGTTAAACATATATGAAAATATACTAATTCCGAGGTAGAGCGAATTAGATATTAAAGGACATTTGTAGTTCGATATATGTATATGAATCACGGTAATGTGATGGACTTACTATATATATATATATATATATATATATATATATATATATATATATATATATATATTATATATATATATATATATATATATATATTTATATATATATACGTATATATATCTGAGTCTACATGTACGCGTGTATAGAACATAATTAATATACAGTCGGAGCATGTCAGCGCTCCGTCTAATTAGCAAACGAAGTATAGCATCTCTCATTTGAATCTCAGGCCTTCAAATTCTTTTCTATATCCTCCCTTTCTTATTTTCCTCCATCTAATATCCTGGTTCCCGAGAACCATAGGGTCCTAGAGACTCGGTAAAGAATTTCTTGGAATTCGGCTGACGTAGAGCAGGTCCCTAATCACATTCCTGAATGGAGTTATTTCAGCTCCATGTCCAAAGTAATCTATCAAGACTCCATTTAGAGACACGATCGCTTTAGGTTACTGCCTGCAGCCTCGGTAAACAGCACCAGTGAAAAGGCAGAGTTTTTCACTTATGAGGGCAAAACCAAAATTAAACAGTAACAACAACAACAACAACAACAACCACCACCAGCCACAGAAATAGAAGGAAATTCTACTTAAATTAATCTATAACGAAGTCAGGTCGGGCACATTTTTCAAATCTCTCTCTCTCTCTCTCTCTCTCAACAGTAAGACAGTTGTTTCGTTCCTGACTATTATATTGCTATTCGGTTGTAAAAGAATAAAAGCCTTCGATATAACTCTTTGTGGTATTTTAATCCCGAAACTAAATGATTATTGGGTTTTATGATAACAGACAATGAAAGAAATACCTTTTGATATTGAACATATGACAGGATGGACACCGAGTAACGCAGTCCTCTCTTAAAAAGTGAATCAATACACCTTTCAGTTGAAATGATAATTTTTCTTTTATTTTCCGCAATTTTCAGAAAACTTATATTGTACTTCCTGGGGATGGTAAGAAGTCTTACCGATGTCAGATTGATGGGCGACTTGAAGGTAACATGCTGAAAGTTGACTGGCAACGATAAGCTGCTGTGGGTAGGCCCTTTGTAAACATCGACCGTCAACAAAGTTCAAAAGCGCAGATTTGGTAAGGCTGTCGAGTCAAAGAATAGGAAAAGAACGGAAACTGACGAAAGTAAGCCGTACGAATGCGCTCCTCGGCACGTTTGCGTGCAATAGAATTTCCCTCCGTGTGTGTGTCTGTCTGTCTGTCTTTCTCTTGTAAATAAATCTCATGGTTTGGTAAGAGAATAATTGGAAGAGTTGGAGTACATTTAAAAACACCATACAAACAAGCAAACAAACACACACACACATACATATATATATGTATCTATATATATATGTGTGTGTGTGTGTGTGTGTGTGTGTGTTTGTATGTGTGTGTTTGTTTGTTTGTTTGTTTGTATGGTGTTTCTACGTTGCATGGAACCAGTGGTTATTCAGCAACGGGACCAACGGCTTTACGTGACCTCCGAACCACGTCGAGAGTGAAGTTCTATCACCAGAAATACACATCTCTAATACCTCAATGGAATGCCCGAGAATCGACCTCGCGGCCACCGAAGTGGCAGGTCAAGACCATACCGATCACGCCACTGGAGCGTCGTGTGTGTGTGTTTGTAAAAGTAATTTAAATGACTGTAAAATAGCAGTCTAAAAGTAATGATAAGGGCGATGTTGAAAACTATATTTGTAACAACGATAATAGGGGCAATGAAGTTAATGAATAGGAGGTATGTCATAGAATTTATGATGGTAATAGTAATGAAGACGACATAGATAGCAATAACTGCTGCAACCCATAACAACTATAAAATAATACCTATAATTTTATTTTATTAAAACAGATTCGCATGACATAGAAATAATTTGCTTTTATTTTTTTATTTTATTTCGACGTATTCGACGCTGAAAAAACATTAAAACTAATTTTGTATCGTTTCTTCAGTTTTAACACTAATTTATCTTTTCATGGCGATATTACTGACACTGCTACAAAGACAATTTTTGGCTGCTTCTACTACTACTACTACTTGTAACATTATTCATACTTCTTGTAAATAAAATTTCATAATAAATTTTGTCTCTTATTTTATCAGTGCTATCTTCATTATTATTATTATCATTATTATTATTATTACTGGGTCTATCAAAGTTTTTATAGTGTGGGATTCTGGGTTGCATCCTGCCCCTTAGCTGTCTAACACTTTTTCTCACTATGTGCGCTGTTTCTTCTGCATGAGCTCTGGCGCTACTTCGGCATCTAGTTTTTCCAGGTTCCTTTTCAGGAATCTTGAGATTGTGTCTAGTGTTCCTATGATTATAGGAGCAATTTTCACTGGCATATCTCATATCCTCCTTATTTCCACTTTCAGGTCTTGATAATTTTTTTCTCTTTCGTTCTCATCTACTCTGGCGTCCTATGGCATTGCGAGATCAAGGAGTAATACTTTCTTCTTGATTTTGTCAATCAGCGTCACGTCTGGTCTATTGGCACGTATCACCCTATCAGTTCTGATAACATAGTCCCATATTATATATATATATATATATATATATATATATATATATATATATATATATATATATATATATATATAATATATATATATTGTAACGATCTCCTATGAGTTAGTCTAGGAGTAGGAGAGGAGTCATTACACAAACACCCACAGTCACTTTATATCAAACCAGAATATTAAGGAACGTAAATTAAATATGAAAGAAATGCTAGATATATATATAATTACACAAATAACACAAGTTACTAATAAATAACAGCAGTACAAATCATACAAATGAAATGAGAAAAACTTACGAACACTTAATAATTGTAAATAATCACTTCACAAACACTCTTCAAGTATGTAAAACAAACTAAATGTAGTTACCACCACAGTTCAGCTGGAGAGAGGTTAAAGGTCCCGTAGTCTGAAAGCCAATGACATATGCTCGTATAAAGCCAAGGAGGTTAACAGAAAACGAGACTAAGCAAGGAGTCTCGAGACTGAAGGGACAGGTGGTATCATACTTAATGATTATAGAGTACAGAAACAATTATTCCCCGGACATATGATTAATACAAATCATATTCTACAAAATATAAACATAATCGTAACAATATATATATATTATTTTCTTAAAAAATAAGTTTTTATTTTCTTTATTGTCGCTACTGCTGTTGGTTTCATTATTATTATTATCAATATTAAAGCTTACATTTCACACTCAAAAAAACAGACTATCTTTTTCGACAATACTTTGAGAACTTAACAAGTAAAAAGGAATGATTTCACTTCTTATCCAATACATATCATAAAGCTTTCTCACTCTTTGTTCGCATGTTTTCATCGCTTAACTAAATGGTATCGTAATAAATACGGTGTGTGTGTGTGTGTGTGTGTGTGTGTGTGTGAGAGAGAGAGAGAGAGAGAGAGAGGAGAGAGAGAGAGAGGAACCCTGTGTGGCATTCAAAGCCATTGCTCTCGCCAAGTTGTCAAACTTAGGAATTGATTGAAGTCAGGAAGTTTCGACTGATTTAGTCAGTGAATAGAAATTTCACCCGAGATTTCGCATTTCTACAATCCACAGACTTCGAGTAACACATCCCTGATCGACAGGTCTTTTCGTTATATTTCTTTGTTAATACCATTGTTCGGAAATACTGCGATGTTTCTTATAAGAAGATCAGCGTACCCGCACTGTCAAGAAAGCCTTGAAGTTAGAAGACTTGGGGACGTTAGGTTCCACTCAGAGAGACCTTAAGTACCGTCATAAAGTTCTGACCCAGGTACTTGGATGAAAAGTGACGTATGTAAACGCTGTAGTCACAACCCTTAGACTTAAGATGTTGCACACAGCAAATACAAATATAGAAATACGTGGATCCCAATTCAGTATATTTGATAGAATAAGAGAGTTCTAATTTTCATTAACTTATCACAGTAATGTGCAATGCGGATAGACAACTCTGACTTTTTCAGCAACTGACGCTATCTTTGACAAACTTGCAACGCAGGGAGGGTTTAAAGCCCAGCAGGTGCTCCATATTTTGGGTTTATTATTTTTTCTATTAGGAATTTTTATCATTTCACGAATACACTGTGCTCTAATAATTCAAAAATGTTAGAATTTACGCACGTATTCATACATATTAGCCTATCCATCTTCGTTTAGAAATATAGGTTGTACCGACAATTTTTCCACTTACCCGGAAAGTCAGCAGTAGAATGACATCAACAAATGGATCTCATTTGTTGGACTTTGGTTAATTGAAAATTGTCCGCAATAACTTGTTCTGCCGATGGAGAGAGAGAGAGAGAGAGAGAGAGAGAGAGAGAGAGAGAGAGAGAGAGAGAGATGTTATGCTGAAAATTATACATTAAAGCCCAGGTGTCATATTTCTTGTTAATGGCGGACATAAAGCACCATGCGAACGAATTTGATGAAGGATCGCAAGAGGTATGGCGCAAACAACGCCATATATGAAGGCACATAAAACAACTGGTCTCCCATCCAAGCAATTAACCTGTTAACGAATGACCGTCCACAGGACATAGAACGATGGGGCGTCTCTTTCCTGCAGGCGTTGCTGGCGGAAGAAATGGTCGAGCTCGGCTCCGTGTTAAATTAGAGGGAAACGCTCTGCCCGCCCAAAGTTTGAGTATTTTGACATGTTTTTGAACAGACGTAAAAATACGGAAAGGCATGTACGCAATGTTATTTGTACAATTGTAGGTAGTATCAAGATTCATAGATAGGTACTGTGAGTATAGGTTGTTTCAATTGTTTCAATGTTTACAAATTATGAACGTAATTGTAAAATGTTTATCAGTGTATAAACAAATAAAAATGGGTGGTCAGGTAGATAAGAAACATGCCAATAGTAAACCGTACTCGTGTCTTCACAAACGTAAAAGTCACATGCAGATACAAGAACAGACATCACTGAGGAGGAGAGGACAAAAAGAAATAGGACAAGAAATATGATTGACTTCCACCGCCGGCAATGCCACCTAAACCATTCTATATTATATATACAAAAAAAACTTTAGCAAAACTTAAATGAAAGGTCAAGAAAAAATAAATCTATTTTGAAAAACTGCGCGAAAACTTCGAGCCATCCCACGAAACACCTCGCAGCGATCACATTTTTTTTTTTTTTTTTATTTCCGGCAGAAAACGTCCCAACAGCAGGAGAGCATCATAACCTCGAGAGCGAAGCACCGCCTTTATTAAGGTTTAATGTTTCTCGAGTGCTGCTTCTGCCCGAAGTCGTCCGGGACTGAAGGGCGCCCACAAACACTCTTGGGACACTGTAAATCCTTATCTTGAGGCCGACCGGGACACGTTCTCTCTGTTAATGTGACTCTGATGGCCGGCCTTCTTCCAGCTGTTGGGTTTCCTTTTGGGTAATTGAAGAAATGAAAATCTCCTATATGAAGAAAATACTGGGGGATAAACATTGATTAAATCAGTTTAATTGTCGGATTTCTATCTCTAAATTGTATTAAAAGCAAATATTAAGAAGAAGTAAGCGGCTGTGGTAATTTTTCTTGCTTTAGTAACAAATATGGAAAGAATGGAATCAAAGGCAAACAGTATGTGAGGATACATAAATGGAAAAACCATGAGATCGGAGGATATAGATACAAGCTGATGACACATCGCTCTATTAATATGCAACCTATACCATCCTCTTTGTTTTCCTTCATGATTGGGAATATCTTTATTTGAAAATGAAATTTGCTCATGGCAGTATTATGTATACTAGTTTATATATATATATATATATATTATATATATATATATATATATATATATAATATATATATATATATATATATATATATATATATATATATATATATATATATTATAAAGGGTATGTCTTACTAAATGTATATATATTATATATACATATTTAATAAAGCTTACCCGTATTAACGTAATTATGCAAAAATCCACAACTGAAGAATAACCACAGTTAGACACGTATGGATCTAGTAAATGCAGAGAAACAATTACATTCACACGTACACACATAGCATATATAGATGTGTCTGTGTGTGAATTCTACTATATATAATCATATAGTATACTTATATATATATATATATATACATATATATATAGTATATATACATACATATATACGATATATGTATATTTATGTATGAATGAGTCATATCACATTACCGTGATTCATATACATACACCGAGCTACAAATGTCCTTTAATATCTAATTCGCTCCACCTCGGAATTAATATATTTTCATATATGTTAACCGAGGGGGAATTTATTTATTTATTTATTTATCTATTTATTTATTTATTTTTTTTCTTTCAGTCGATAAGAAATTCAGTCGTTGGCTCACGGGCGCGAACCATGAAACCAACAAATTCAGGACGCACAGCGAAGGATGCTAGACCACACAGTGATGTTATAAACACAAGATATATATATAATATATATATATATATATATATATATAATATATATATATATATTATATATATACGATATATATACGTATATATATATATATATATATATATATATATATATATATATATATATATATATATATATATATATATAGGGTTGCATGGTTTTCATAGCATGAAATAATACAAATGTAAGCAATGTATGGAATGTTAAGTTATCTTGTGTTTAAATGTATATGAGCTTGTATATATCAATATATAATATATATATGATATATAAATATATAATATATATATATAAAATAATATATTTATATATATATATATATATTGATAAATATGTTCATACATACATATCTCTGTACATACCACCTGTTAACGAGTTTGAAATTTACAGTCTGATTGATCATTAAAATTCTGTGCTCGATTTCCTTCTAATCCTTTTATAAATAGAAAGACGGACTTTTAACGAGAGTTAAATATTCAGCAAATGCAAATTCTGTCTCTACGACAGAAATGACGTATGGACAAAAAGTCTTCCTTCCAGTCTCGTTAACTAGAAGACTCTAATGGTCCTCTCTTTACAAGATACTGATTAATAGAATAATATAGAGATGCTCTAAGTTCTTCTATTCAAATGATTTTACCGAAAGTTGCTGCTAATGAAAAATTTATGAAATCCCGAGTTCTTCTTGAAAATCAAGTTTGTAATATGTAAAGGGAAACGGCAAGGTCTACTTTATGTCTTTCTATTTTTTTTTTCGTTCTGATAGATGAGATGAAATAAAACGTACATATCAGCAAGTTTTTGACTGACGTAATGTCAAACATTTTAGCCTGGGTATCAAGAAATGGTGAAATAAATTTCACATTTCATCATTAAAATATCATGAAACATTATGTGAAAACCAGACATTTATTCGAAGATGAATAATAGCTTCATATTATCACTTGCTGGATGCTGAAGTTCGAAATTGGGCACAGAGCTTGAACTTGGGTCCAGTTTTCAATCGGAATATATAATTTGGACTAAACGACAACGATTAACGAGCAATTAATCATCATCTCCAAGGAACAACTTCCCTCGAGAAACCTCTCCTGCTTTGACTTTTGGCATTTAGTACTGTTTCCCATTTATTGCAGTCACATGAAGATGAAGCAATCTTGCAGTGTGAAGTCTTAGTGGTCTGTCTGTTCGTATCATCTTGAGTTATTGAGGCAGTGGCTCTTTTCATGGAACCTTGTGAAGTTGTTCTTCAGTAAGTAGTTGCGTTAAGTCAGTTTCTGTTGGTCTGTAAAGTTGGGTTTCAGAGTACTTTAAATATTTACTTTAAATATTTATGTTGAAAATGACTGCATGCCTCTGTTAAAATATAAAAAAAGAGGAATAAACAGTTGCGCGTGCACACACATAAATACACACTACACACACACACACACACACACACACACACACACACACACACACATATATATATATATATATATATATATATATATATATATATATATATATATATATATATATATATATATGATAGCCATACTTCTCACCCATCTGTACCTACGCTTCGGAACTTCAGTCTCAAAAGATAACTATGAATGTTTTATTGATACTCACGTGTAGTTGCTATTTCCCCTTCCCTATGAGTCTTTACAAAGGCAAGCGACCTTAAATCCAGAAAGCTTTCTTGTCATTTCGAGATAGCTCCTTTTCTTCTTACTCTGAGCATTGCAAAGTATTTCATACACAGTTCAGATAAGCTGTTATGAATGACGGCCTTTTTCATCTTGTAGGTGTCTTCTGTTTCTTTCGTTTTCCAATGTCGTCTTCTTAATGTCTAGTTGAGGTAATGTCTTTTTTATTTTTGGTATATTTTCCACAGGGGTTTATTGCAATTTGTCCTTTTTCTTATATATATCTGTAAGACAAAAAATATTGCGTGTCAGTATGATAATTCTGTACATGCTTTCTTCATAATATCATTCTTTAAAAGAATGTGATATGCATTTTGTGTCCCAGGAATAACATAATCTGTGCTTTGATGTATGTCTTCAAATACAATGATATGTAAATATAGCACTCTCTCTCTCTTCTTCTTCTTCTTCTTCTTCTTCTTCTTCTTCTTCTTCTCTTCTTCTTCTTCTTCTTCTTCTTCTTCTTCTTCTTCTTTTTCGTACAAATTTGCCAGCATTTTTCCGTGAGTAACCGACAAATGATGTTTGTGGTAGAATTCCCGTATTATCTTTGCATCAGTCATTTGCAATTGTCAGGCATAACTGCAAATGACGCTAGTCACTTTTTCATCACTTCATTTCACTAAAGAATACGTTTTATTCTCCTTTAATTTTGAGAATTAGAATAGCTAGTAGCCTGATATGTGCCTTTCCTCTCCATGGAAATGGTCACATTCACTATTAAAGCATCGTTTTAAATGAACAAAAAACACTTTTTTCTTTACTTCCATTCCTTATGTGATTATCTGTATCTACCAAGGCACAGCGGCGTTAATTGGGAACTAAGCCCTGCTAGGGTTATATCTTTCATCTTGTAGAAAATGTCAAAATGAAACAAGAGCTACTCTTCCTGTGCATCTTTTTTTTCTTATGAAAAGAAAGAACAAAGTTTACTCCAATTAAACTAGAATGTCATCCTTAATTTGACTCCATCCTGTTTTCATCCCCCATTATCGTAATTTCACATGAAAGGTGAAAGGTCGTCACAAACAGTAAGTCTCCCGCAGCTTCCAGGACACTCGTTGTGACCTTTAGAGCTACGAAAGAATTTTCAGTGGTTGGCTCTGGTTGAGAAAAAGAAGTGTACATGTGTCATGTTTTATAACGTTTATTATAGATATATGTTCTGGAAGACGCAGTAGAAGGTTCATCATAATCATTTCTCCTCGAAAATCTCATTGATGAAATGATTTACAAAGCCAGAAATCTGGATTACTGATATGGTCAGTATTTGCTTTTATATAAACCTTTTCCACCAAGTACCATGGGAGGAAATTCTTGTACCATACATCAGCCGTTCGACGGCGTCGACCCAGCGCAGTCAGCTGACTACTTGATCCATAATACATAACTTTAGGTCAAGTGTCACAATTGTGTGTATGTACGTGTGAAAGTGTGATTATTTAAGCATATGCATTTTAGTATCCTATGCAATTTAAAAGTATTTTGCCTTGAAAATGATAAAAACTTTCATTCTATGGCACCCTGTACGCTCTGTTGCCTTGCCGCTTAGAAATACGAGGGATGAATACTCTTGTGGCAAAATGTGTGGACTTCCCCTCCTGTGTGTGTGTGTGTGTGTGTGTGTGTGAGAGAGAGAGAGAGAAGAGAGAGAGAGAGAGAGAGACGAGAGAGAGAGAGTGCGCAATGAACGATGAAAGCCCTTTCCTAATATTCTATGGCGAAAGAAAATAGAGCAATAAACGAAATGCATGTTAGCTTTCAATAGGAATGTAGCCATAGTTTTTTAAGACTTTCACTAGGATACAGCAGTAATAAGAAATAAAACGAAAATTATATATATATATATATATATATATATATATATATATATATATATACATACATACATATATAGATTTACACACTCACACACTAAACTTTAGCCAACACTTACATGTAACTTGCATAGTTAATTCCACATATATACGCATCAAGTATACATACAAGTATATGTGTATGGATTATGTGTAATCCATACACATAAATCTTGTATCTCTCATTTCTCTGTGTTTTATCATCTGAAAACTAAGAAACTAGAAACATAACGTAGCTGTCCTGTCTTATTTTCTGCATTTCAACAATAAATATCTCTTGTTGTCATCAAACTTGTGTACATATGTAGGGCTGCCGAGTTTTATATAAAAATGTATTACAGACGCAACTATCTGTCTCTCTCTTTTCCCATATATATATATATATATATATATATATATATATATTTACTATATGTATACAAGTATACGTATGTGTGTATATATATATATATATATATATACATATATATATATATATATATATATATATATATATCATATATATATATATATATATATATATATATATATATATACAGACACGCCTAACAGTAGATAAAAGTTGTGATATTTACATATATTCATAGCTGATGTGAGAGCCAAACGTCGGCAGTGTTCAAGAAGGAAGAGTAGAGGCAATATTGTCACCAGCTGCTCTAAATCCTCCTTGATGATGATTAAGTAAATCTAAAGTGACGTCTAAGAGCCTATACGTTACGGGTAAGGCAGATTTATTGGCTCAATGTAAAGGGGGTCGGGTTAGAGGGGAAAGCTATATGGGGATGGGTAAGGGATAGGGGTAAGTGGGAGCCGTTGTAGAGGTTCGATCCTTAAGAGAAGCGATGGATCCTTAAGCACGTACTTAGATTCAAGGGATTAAAGGAATGGATGGCGGAATCAGTTCTGAGTTCTTTTGAGAGGTATCTCGTATCCTCCGCAGGGATAACGCTTTAGAGGATCATTGGATGATATAGTGCCCATTCTTTTCTATAATGTTCTTTTGGTAAACGTTTGAGAGGCAGGGAGAGGAATGGGAGATCAACAGTTCCAGGTATTGTGTTTGCAACTGATTCTGGAAAAATGAAAGTAGAAAGGCAAGGGAGCAGCAATGAGAAACCGAGAGAATGAAAGATGCAGATGAAGAGAATGCCAGGTTTTAGGCTTGTGATTGATTTAAATGGATTAGCGAAGTTTTTTTTTCTTTATTTTTTTCTTTTTACAGCAGAAGAATAATAAAGGAATTTCAGGGGACCGTTCTTATTAAATAAAAAAATATTCACTTGAATCCTCACGCGTTGAAAATAATTTATTATGCTTTCATTTAACGATGAAATTGAACTCATTGAAATTTTCGTCAGAACTTTTTGTATTGAAACTTCACAAAAACAATTTGATTCTGGTAATACAGGGGAAAAAATGACTGAAAAATGAACGAGACGGGGTTACAGTTCCTATAAGCAGAGGGAAGGGGAGTCAACAGCAAGTCAGAATATATGGACCCTAAGTTGCCCAAATCCATGACAGATACGAAAAAAGGGTGACTCCCCTTGAGCAACTGGACTCCATGTTAGCGGGGGTTCCCTACACCCCTGCGGTCTGTATTGTTCCCCCCGAAAAAGGCTAATCTATAGAGCCCGTCAATCATGCGTCGCTCGCCATCGACGGTTCATTTTTTTCTCTCCATTCCTACGGGGAAAAACTGAAGAAGAAACAATAAAAACATCTGCTATTGTGCCCAGTTTGTTACTGTCTGTGTGTCATTTTCTATATAATATTTTGTTATATCAATATTTTTGAATAAATGTTATGTCTTATAGTTGGGATACGGTAAAAACTTGCCGTTGAACTATGTGCACCGGATGGTGTCATTACCAAAGGTTAGCTTTTCGGCAAAATTCCCAACTCTCTTTATATACTGTTTCTAGCCGCTGAGGACATTGCAGGTCGTCGGATTTTTTTTAGATTTTTTAACCTAATCATTGTTACTTGTTTCTTGGAAGAATGGCTTCCTGTATGAAGGAACGGCTGAGCTATGTATACATGCACGTTTCTAGCTATCATTTATAACCAAGTAAATTAACTGAGTGGCATCGATGAACAGTTCGAAGGAATACTATTTAAAGATTTAGAATTCTCGGCTCTCACTTCTCAAAATTTCCAATAGTTCGGATTCCGTACAGCGTAGTGGAAATGAAGGCTCATTGGTAAGTAATGTTTTCCATGTCTGTTACTGAAGAATTGGAACGTTGAATTCACTTAAGAGAACATATACAAAAGGTCATCATTTTAAGCAGGTTAATGAGATTTGAAAGGTCAAATTCTAAAGTTAAATTTCAGAAAGGTCAGATCGATTTTCCTCTTCGTTAACAGCAGCATCGGACTGGAATACTAAACATTCGAGCACGGTTAGCCTTCTATTTGGTGGTGGAAAAAGCATAATTATACTTTGAAAGTATATATACATGGACCGCCCTTTACAAACAAATATATAAAATAAAAGGCAGGTTAACAGATCTTGGAGTCTTAGCATGACAAAGAATGCCACTTATGAACTATGGAAGAATTTCTGGCAAAACGGAATTCGGTATATATTGAGGATAACTTCAAAAGACAGGCAGTCACGGGCAAACAGACACAAACATACTCGCACCCAAATATTATATATATATATATATATATATATATATATATATATATATATATATATATATATAATTTCTTACATTATACAGTAATAAAGTGTTTTGGTGAGTTTTCGGGTTATATCTGATTTACTCAAATGTACCACAAGGATTGCATTCATAAGACTTTAACCAACAAACGCGTAATATGCTGCTATACTCAAACCTATATGGGGACAAAAGCTCTGTGAAATCAGTGGAGCTCAAACGTAAACAAGTACTTATTAATCAAGAAACAAAGACGAATTCTCAGCCAGATACACGAAGCTTCCTCGCTGTGAAACAAACACACTCCTGCTCACAATCGTATCCTCTCGATCAGCCCATTGCAACCTCGCAAAAAGCAGACTGAATACAAAACAGCGTTTAAAGACCCTTATTGTTGCAAAGGCAATGGAAGCAATGATAACCCTGAGGTTAAACGGAGTGAAAGAGCTAATTAAGGAGATGGGACGTGGCGCAGCGCCCTCAATTAAAAAGGCTTTATCAACGTCGCGGGTTCGCGTCTTTGTATACGGTTGGCAGGCAGCGACGTTGTGGGAGGGATGGGGGAAGAGGGTCTCACAGGCGGGCGGGGATTGGGGAACACAAAGAGACGCCATTAACGATAGGATACTCCTCGTCACATTCAAGAACTTGATGACTCGTTAGTTTATTTACAATGGTTGAAGGGTTTCTGTGCCACCTTCCATCATCATACATAATTATCTTCCATAGTGTCATATGAGTTGATGCTTCACTTGTTTATTGCAAACGGCAAGGGGCTGGCGAAATGATCGTAAAACTAGCCTTCCCTCCTCATAAAGGTATAAAACTTGATGAGTCATTTGTTTACTTTAAACTCGGAGAAAGTTGAGAACCATTCCATTTAATTATAGAAATTAATGATTAACACGTTTACAGGTGAATGCTCAAGGCTGAGCCTCACAATGGTATGAAAACCTTTTTGGTTCGCGTTAAATAAAAGAACCTCTCAAATCCGTACTATAAAAAAAATCCTCTCAACGACATAATATTATAACAAATGCTCTTCAACATTTTAATAAAGCGAAATTCTTTCCTTAGTTATAAGCTAAAAGTTTGTTCTGATTAATGTATTTTGTTTCCTGACTTCCCTTGTATCATAATAACATTTTCAAAACAAGAAATTTCTCTTATATTTCATACGATGAAACAATTTTCAATTTTGTTTTCATTGTCTTGTCTAAACAAATCATGATGGCGTGAACTGAAGAAATAATAATTGGCATGGTTAAGATGTTAAAATCTTGACTCATCTTTCTTAAGTGAGATAAATTAGACTAAATGAAAGATCTTGATGACTTTAGTTCTAAGGCAATCACACTGAATTACGGAAAAGTGAGTCCTTTTATTACATAGAAATGAACTGCTACTTCCGCCCATAATAATAATAATAATAATAATAATAATAATAATAATAATAATAATAATAATATCTCCCACAACTACCGCAACGCTAATAATGACAATGATGATAATGATGATCGAGATAAAAATATAGGGAAAAACTCTCATTTTGTAATGGATGTGCATTCTACTGGGAAATTGCTAAGCCGAACTTTACGTATCAATCATTAAAGTCCTTCATTACCTGGAACGCGCCGCGTATTTTTCCACCTTCCTCATTTTTTTTCGGAAATTTACTGGTCAGGAAAAAGATATAAGATATTGCCTCTTTTTCTTCCCACACAAAAATAGAGAAAAAAAAGTTATCATTGTTCGGCGGTTTTCAGCAATAGGGAGCATCCGTCAATTAATGATATATATTTTTTTGTTTGGAGGGAGAAGTCGCCAATATATTTGTGTACGATTTTGGAAAGTTTTATACTCGACTGGGGTGGTAAAATGTCCTTTTGATAACAGCTTTTTGAAAGTTTATACTTATCGTCTCAGCATATTGCAATATGTAAAAAAATCTCCTTCATATTTTATGTAGATATATAAAAATACCACATTGAATTATCTAAAGAGATAAAGAAATTATCTTGATTTTGCAACAACACATCAACTTTCATAGGAAACCGAATACTACATTGCTATTGTATGTCAATCATTCATATAGTTTTGTTGTAATATTAGTAAGCCTTCATTTTCCTTAATTCTTTGTAAATGGTAAAGCCTTGACTACCCAACTACACTTTTTCCATCTTAAAGATGAGGGCCAACTTATACTAAGACTGCCTAGTTTCATATATATATATATATATATATATATATATATATATATTATATATATATATATATATATATAGAACTAGGCAGTCTTAGTATATAGATACATATATATATATATATATATATATATATATATATATATATATATATATATACATATATATATATATATATATATATATATATATAATATATATATATATATATATATATATATATATATGAAACTAGGCAGTCTTAGTCTATATATATATGTATATATATATATATATATATATATATATATATATATATATATATATATATATATATGAAACTAGGCAGTCTTAGTATATATATAAATATGTATATATATAATATATATATATATATATATATATATATATATATATATATGAAACTAGGCAGTCTTAGTATAAGTTGGCCCTCATCTTTAAGATGGAAAAAGTGTAGTTGGGTAGTCAAGGCTTTACCATTTACAAAGAATTAAGGAAAATGAAGACTTACTAATATTACAACAAAACTATATGAATGACTGACATACAATAGCAATGTAGTATTCGGTTTCCTATGAAAGTTGATGTGTTGTTGCAAAATCAAGATAATTTCTTTATCTCTTTAGATAATTGAATGTGGTATTTTATATATCTACATAAAATATGAAAGAAATTTTTTTTTACATATTACAATATGCTGAGACGATAAGTATAAACTTTCAAAAAGCTGTTATCAAAAGGAAATTTTCCCACCCCAGTCGAGGATAAAACTTTCCAAAATCATACACAAATATATTGGCGACTTCTTCCACCAAACAAAAAAATATATATCATTAATTGACGGATGCTCCCTATTGCTGAAAACCGCCGAGCAATGATAATTATTTTTCTCTATTTTTGTGTGGGGAAGAAAAAGAGGGCAATATCTTATATATATATATATATATATATATATATATATATATATATATATATATATATATATATATATATATACGTACATATATATATAATTTGTAATATATATATATATATATATATATATATATATATATATATATAATATGTTATAAATGTTAATAACCGAACTAGTCTTGTATACTTGTGCTCTATAGAAATCCGAACTGCTTCACCGATCTAGACAAAATTTTGCATGTGACACTCATTTGTCCCAAGGAAGGTTTTTGCGTAGGTTCCAAATCTGTCCCCTCCCCTCCCCCCGGGGTACCTTATTACTGGTTTCTGGTAAAGACCCAGGCATGGGGTAACATTGTGGACTGGTGTAAAACGTGGAGTGTCGGGAACGTAGGTTTGTACATTTTCGTATTGACGGTGCAAACTAGTAAGGATAGGGCGCTGTAGTGGCGGCTGGCCATGTGACTCGCTGTGTCGGGCCAACAATGCGACTAGAATGGTGGTCATGCCTAGAAAAATTTTCCTACGTCTCCTCTGAATTCTTTTGTTGCGTAAAGTATGTGTACAATCATTTAAAGTACTTTTTTTCTGTGATTAATAATTCTGTCAAGAATTTATTGCTTTAAGGTAAATGACTAATTGTCATTTAGAATTTTCCCAGGCAGTGCGGGTTGATCAGCTAATATATATATATATATATATATATATATATATATATATATATATACATATATAAATATATATATATATTATAACAAGATATATGTATTATATTAAACGTGTATATATATATATATATATTATATATATATATTATAGTCATATAATATATATATATATATATATATCAATATATATATATATATAACTATATATATATATATATATATAACATTATATATATATATAATTATAGATATATATATATAACGTGTTATATATTAATATATATATTTATTATATATCATTTCTTCTAATATATATATATATATATCATATATATATATATATATATATATATATATATATATATATATATATATATATATATATATATATAGACACACACACACACACACACACACACACATATATATATATATATATATTATATATATATATTAGTTTAAGAATTGCCACCATGAAGTAGCTAAAAGCTAGTGACTTCGACTCGAAGCTGGAACGACATCTTACCTCAGGGTCCCGAAGAGCGAAAACGCGACCATCAACAAAACGTTTCAAATATGAAATGTCGGGGCGTGATATGTTAGGAGAAGAAGATGGCAGAGATGACAGAAATGTATGAAACATATGAAGTTCCTCGGAAATTTTGTCTTTTTCTTTTTGTGCATCATGTAGCAGTGGAAAAAATATCTTTTTGGTGTTCCTTACTTTTTGTTAAAGAAAAATCTTCGTACTTCAGGAACAGCAGTAAGAAAAATAAAGGCATATTCAGTAATTATTAAATTGATAAAACAGAGGAAAGGAGAAATTCAATTCAAACGTAAAAATAGCTGCATCTTTCTTTGTTGTGCGTCGACCTATACTTATATGGAAACTGCAATTATGTTCAGTCATTTTTAATGAAGCTTCTAAAACAATGCCATACCCCTCTATCAAAAGATTCTGGAAATACGGATGACTGCAGAGAATTCCCTATTCATGAAGTGGACAAAATTAGCCGACTTAACGGCTTTAGGTTGAATATTAGCCACAAGGAAAACTTCTAAAATTCAGTCCTTGTTTAGATCCAGTATTAATGTATTAATCAGCGGTAATAGCTTAATTAGGTAGTCAAATGGTAGTCAAAGTACAAAAAGTATACAAAGAATAGAGAAAAACCATTGGAGAAGAAAGTAAGCATCCTCACTTCTATAGAACCCACATACTTCATCCGTAATAAGTCTGAATTCAAATATATATCTGGCATAATTAGTCACAGTTACGGAGCCTATTGTAATTACATAAAGACCAAGTATTAAGGATAACCTTTTCGTGAATATTTTGTGGTATTAAGGAACAAGAGGATGGCATTCCAACAAATCTGGCAGGGACATATGAACACCTCAGTGAAGGGGGTCTTTCGAACAGTCCCAGATCTATTGTCATAAACAACGGCTTATTACATGCCTAATTAAAAAGTATTCATAATTTGGATAGATAATTTATTTAACTTTTCATCCAAACGTCTTAGCATGTAATACTGCATATCATATTTATAAATACAAGCTATTAATCCTGACTGTAAAAACCAGTTATAATATGCCCTATGCATTGCAGTTATTTTTTACTATGCAAAGTCCCTATATACTATCATTTTATTCGTCATTATGCTCAGTATAATAAATATAGAATTATTTAAAATAGACGAAATTTTCCATGATGAAGAAACCAATAAACTACCTAAAAAAAGAAGCAAACGTTGAAGAAAATGTATGATAAAATTATGGAATGAAAGCAAAAGGAAGAAAGCGCGGAACTGCAAGAAAAAAATAGAAGAAAAGAAAAAGAAAGCTTACCATGCGTAGTGAGCAAAGCTAAAAGTAAAACATGATGGATTGGAATACGCTGCGTAATAGAGGGAAAAAAAGGAAGAATCAATCGAACCAGATAAAGAAAAAATGGATAGGAAAACGACGTAAGTTGTCAGGTCAGCCAAGAAAAGTCTGTTGTCTCGTCAAGCCGCCTTCTTCACAGGGGTCGAGCGTGTTGCCGGGGAAAGACGTCCAGATGGTAGGGGAAAGTTAATGGAAAAGGGGAAAAATGGGGTGTCCAGGGGATTTGAGGGGAAAAATCTGAAAGATAACAATTAAAATCTAGAACAGAGAGAGAGAGAGAGAGAGAGAGAGAGAGAGAGAGAGAGAGAGAGAGAGAGGAGAGAGAGAGGAAGGTAATCCATGTCAGTCAAGAAATCTTCGATAACCTCATTGACTTAGATTTTGGTTTTTCAAAGGAAGAGTGTTGTACTTTTGAATAAAAGAAAGTATTCCGTGTGTCTGTGTGCGTCCGCGTTTGCGTATGAGTGTGTGTGTGTGTGTGCGTGTTTGTGATTGAAAGACAAACATACAGAGAGAGAGAGAGAGAGAGAGAGAAAAGATAGTATTAATTGGTATTTCATTGTCTCCCTGGAAACTGGTAGGTTCATATGTTTCTTAACAGTTCCCTGATAACGAAATGGCCATGTCATAAACCAAAAATAAATCCTTTCCTGTATCGCGAGAAGCTAAAAGCAACTGAGAAGATATCAATGAAAAAGAGAGCAATGAAAGTAAAGGAAGGTAAGAAAGATAGTTCCCAATTTCATGTTATGGACGTTATTATCTCTGAGAAGATTATCTCAGTGGTCATGTATCATGACAGCTTGAAAATAATATTTGCCTTTTTTGCAAACGGGCGTTGCAACAATTATGGAAATATTTATAAAAGAAGAGGAAAGAAGCATACAAAGGTAAAAGATTTGGGTCCTCTGAAACTACCAAAACAAGGAGAGAATTCCGAAACAATGCGGTAGAAGGAAATGAAACTGCCAAGAAAACGAAAAATATGATCACTCCTAATAGCTTTGAAAGTTACTAATTGCTTCTAGTACCTGAAAAGTATTGGAAATTGAGTGAAAGCAAAGTAGACTTTCTTGTATCGCCATTGAAAGCAAAACTCATATTTTAATCAACAACGGGGTAGCCCGTTCAACAAATGGATATGTGGTAAGGATGAGTTACAGCTTTGGTGTGTGTGTGTGTGTGTGTTATATATGAAGGTTAAGTTACAAAATATTCAGGCTGAAGTTTATCAGGCTACAAAAGAAACATTGAACTTTTCAGAAAATATAATACCGATACGAGAATAATAAGTAACATACACTGGCGAAAGTGTGAAGGTCATCCTGAAAATAACATAGAAACTGGAAGAATGAATGGCGGCTTGATGAGAGATTTTAATGATAAATGAATTACAGAAGCCCCTGGAATAAATATTAAAGGAAATTATCCCCACGAATAAAACTGAATGAAGCGATAAAATAGCGAAAAGAAGAGAAAAGAACAAGAGAGGCAATGTGAACTTAGTTTTAGATTTGAAAACAGGAGAGACGGTTAAAATCAAAAGCATTACATACATAAGTACAATAATTTGGTATATAGCTTCATATACACGCAGGTGAACTGTTTGCGTATAAATGAATGGAATAAGGGAGAAGGAGAAACAATACCCGAGACATAAGACAAACCCAAGTGGATTGCGTAATAGCATTATGTGAGAAAAGTTCATAAGAAAGGATATCAACAGTAAAAGCGTAAAAGTGGATCCAAGTTAAAATTAAACGTTTCATTAATGAAAGCTTAGGAAGGGACAGCTGTCGGAGGTTTCTAAAATGCGGTTTAGAGGTAATTCATTCTTCAGGGATGTATATGGAAGCCACAAAGAAGCAAAAAAAACTTTGTTTCAAGTCAACAAGGAAATAATAATAATGATGATAAAAATTTACAATATATATTAAGTAACTATATTGAAAGTTTGCTTCCATATTATCCTTAAACGAAAAAATAAGTCTCACAAACTCCAGGGTTAAAATAATATCCATTTCTTCAAAATAGATCAGTATTCATTATCTCATGAAGATGTAAGAACAAAAGTGCAACCTTTTTATCTTGAGCTCAAAGGAAACTCCAAACGACTTGAAGAACATAAATCTGCAATTAAGGTACGTGGTTGATGCGCGGGGGAAAATAAAAGTAAATCCTCGCGTTGCTTAATTAATATCACGTCATTAATGGAGATTATCGCGAACCCCACCCGTTAATGAGCCAATCACTTACCCGCATCGTATCACTGAAGAGATTTTTAAAATAATCTTTTGTCTGGCGTTTTGGCGGGGAAATTAATTTCCACCCTGTTCATGATTCAGAAAAAAATAACGTTAATAACGAAGATGATATATAATTTCATCATACTTATGATATTTTAAAATGAATATAATCTTTCATTTAAATGTCCTCCTCTAAATATCATCAGCTCAATGTAAACTTTTAAATTTTTAAACGGGGACAGAGAGAATGAAGAAAAGAGATCTCATGCTACGTGTACACTAACTAGAATTTTTAGCTGGATTTGATCTAGGCAAAGCTCTCTAGATATTGTAAAGCGTAAAGAGAAGTGCGAGCGCTATAACTTTAATTTCTATTAAGTCTCACCAAGATTGTTTTATTCTGACTTGTGTTTCATTGAACACTCGTTCCGAGTTCTCTTTGAGACTGCTCTTGGTGGATTTGCTCATTGAAATGGATTTTCCTTGAGATGTCATCCAATTGAAAGCACAAGTGAGTTAATGCTCAGTCAATGCTTCTGATACAGTAACATGCAAAGTTCTTCGAACGGTAAAATGTACCATTAAATGAATATCATAAAAAAAGAAAACAAAAGCCATAAGGTAAATGGTAGTTATTGAAAGTTGTTGAATTTGAAATCACAAGAAAGTGGCACAATATGAGTATTCAAACGGACAGAAAAGTGATGTGATGGCGTAACGCAAATGGGAATACTTTGACTTTCTTCACTTCATGATTGGGTGCATTAAACCGCAAGAAACCAACTGTTCAAACATAGCAAGTAAAAAATATAATTTAATCCTATTTATTTTGAATCTTAGATATCTTACGCACGATAGAAAAAAAACATTTATTTTTATCAGATATAGGTCACCTGCCAATGTATTCGAGTTTAAAGAGAAAATGAGCATAAATGGTCACTTGTATTTCATGAAGTATATACTCTAGAAAGTATAATGCCTAAGCATATACACATACATACATACACACACATATATACATATATATAAATGTATATATATATATATATATATATATATATATATATATATATATATATATATAATATATTATCTATACTATATGTCTGTATATATATTCGTATATTTACACAATATATTATAATATATATATATATATATATATATATATATATATATATATATATATATATATATATATATATATATATATATATATATATATATATATATATATATATATATATCTAATAAAAGGAGCCCATAAAAAAACACCAAATATAGAGAGAAAAGTACTATATTTCAGAGACTGCTGTCTCCCTCTTCAGGTAGATAAATGAGAAAAGTTTACAGAAAAGGTGGTATTTATACCAAGAGGTCCATCCACAGGCAAGCCAATTTAGGTCACCCCCGCTGATAATCTTCCTTTAATCTTCTTAAGTGTTGGTTGAATGAAAACCTTGTTGATCGTATCTGAAATCCATGCTCCTTTTGAGATGTTCATTACCTGCCTCTCTTTTATTAAGGTCGATTCCATCATTTGACTCTTGTACCGGCAGTTGCTGCTATAAATTACACGTGATGAATTCCAGTTTATTCTATGGTTATGTTCATTTATATGGTTGAAAATAGCCGAGTTGTGTTGTCCATACCTAACTGACCGTTTGTGTTGTATTTATCTCTGAGGAAGTGATTTACCTGTAAATCCGATGTAAGATTGGTCACAGTCCTGGCACGGGATTTCGTAAACACCGGTGTCCTTGTGAGATGTCTTACCCAAACACCTTAGCCAAATCCCTGATTAACGTCCAACAAAAGACACCTCCCAAGGACACCGGTGTTTACGAAATCCCATGCCAGGACTGTGACCAATCTTACATCGGATTTACGGGTAAATCACTTCCCCAGAGATTAATACAACACAAACGGTCAGTTAGGTATGGACAACACAACTCGGCTATTTTCAACCATATAAATGAACATAACCATAGAATAAACTGGAATTCGTCACGTGTAATTTATAGCAGCAACTGCCGGTACAAGAGTCAAATGATGGAATCGGCCTTAATAAAAGAGAGGCAGGTAATGAACATCTCAAAAGGAGCATGGATTTCAGATGCGATCGACAAGGTTTTCATTCAACCAACACTTAAGAAGATTAAAGGAAGATTATCAGCGGGGGTGACCTAAATTGGCTTGCCTGTGGATGGACCTCTTGGTATAAATACCACCTTTTCTGTAAACTTTTCTCATTCATCTACCTGAAGAGGGAGACAGCAGTCTCTGAAATATAGTACTTTTCTCTCTATATTTTGGTGTTTTTATGGGCTCCGTTTATTAGATGGTATTCTGTTGTTACAGAACATTTTTACCAGTCATATATATATATATATATATATATAATATATATATATATCAAAATTTGTTCCAGTTAAGACACGTGCTTAACCATTTCGTCACTTATGCAGCCGCAAATAGTTGTCCCAATGTGACATCTTGCCAAACATAAATCTAAAGCCTGACCGAGTTTTCCTCATCATATACAACCTAGTGTACACGAACGGTAAAGGAATCTTGTTGGATATAACTTACCATCATTTTATGGAACCTGACCGAGTTTTCCTCATCATATACAACCTAGTGTACACGAACGGTAAAGGAATCTTGTTAGATATAACTTATCATCATTTTATGGAAGTTCCAGAAAGAGAGAGAGAGAGAGAGAGAGAGAGAGAGAGAGAGAGAGAGAGAGAGAGAGAGCAAATTTTGTTATAGTGTACACACATTTCTAGAGTGGTGTTCGCTTAGTTTCATAGTATGTGTGTGTGTGTGCGTCTGTGAGAGAGAGAGAGAGAGAGAGAGAGAGAGAGAGAGAGAGAGAGAAATAACTCTCTCTACTCTTAAAAGAAGTCGGACTGCATACTGTGAATGTTGCCAGATCTACAGAAATTTCTGTATTTCTACTGGATTTTCCACAAATCTACAGAAATACAGAATTCTTTTTCATTTTCATCATAAATCTACTGGATTTTGTTGCACATGACTCAGAAATTCTCAAGAAATTGCCCTGATAGAGTAGTAATCTTTAAAATCTAATATCTGTCCATAAAAAAAAAAGTTTAAATCGAATATGAATGATACACTTAAATGTACTTGGTGTTGCGGGGACAATTCGATTGAATTACTCGATGTCTCGAAGCGGACATGTACCATACCGACTTATACGTGTTATTTACAGACTGGATGGATTCCTCGGGAAAGTTTCTGTTAATTTAATTCTCTCACCACTCCCAGTGCAGTGACCAGAGGTCTCTAAAGCTAGCCATACACGATAGAGACTCGCACGGCGGGCCGTCACGGCGGTACTGGCCCTCCGCGCCAGACCCCTAAGTTGTTACACACTATAAATCTCTGCTTTATTATCTGGAGTCCATTTCACAATAGATTTTATAATCGAGGTTGGTTTTCCAAGAATATTAACATTTCTTAGTAGTTCATTTTGATATGAATAAAATTAATGACTATTTATTAGATCGAAAAGTGTAAATAGGATATCTTGCTCACTTGCTCAGGATCAAGGCTGGTAGTACCGTATGGTAAGGAATGTTTTTCTTTACTTCCTACTTGGCTGAAATGCCGTACCATAATTCCGCACCGTACCCTCAATTATCTTTCCGTATCGTACAGTACGTTAAATATACGGTAACGTAATTTCGTACTTTTATCGTACCATATATATTAGCAAGATCCTCTCTTAATGAATATTTTAATAGTAACCGGCGTGAATTAGCGAAGCAACACTTTAGAAATGACGATAGATGTACATGTAAATATATCATATAGACTTAAAAACAAAACAAATATAGTTTAGGCTATAGTTTAAAGAATATACAGTTGTCAAAAGATAAATACTACTACTACTACTACTACTACTACTAGCAATAATAATAATGCTAGTAATAATGGTAATAATAATAATAGAAATGCTAATTCAAATAGTTACTCATAGTAATGTATAATAACCATATACTACTACTATACTACTACTACTACTACTACTATTATTATCTTCAAATATATCCACTGAATTATAATTATTTTCCTAAAGCATTTTTATTATCATTATCATCATAATAATAATGATAATGATGAAAATAAAAATAATGATAATTGCAATAATAGCGATAACAATGTTGGAAATAATATCAGTAAATATAATAATCTCTTATGAGAGCAGTAGTTTTTAAAACTATTCCATTCTTTTCGAAACAGAGTATTCAGATTTGGATTAATAAAATATGTTTTTTGCTAAGATGCTGTATCTATTTGGAACGTGTAAGATATGTATAAAAGGCAACACAGCTACGAAAATTAAGTTTGAAACAAATTAGCAAGAGAAGTAAATAATTATCCATAAATAATTACTCATTATTTTCTAATTAAGTGAACATTGCTCTTGAAATATTTTGATTTAAAAAAAAAATCCCGACTATCATACAAAATTACTCTGTTACTAAATCAAATCTGAGGTACAGTACATTACGGAATTTTGCTAATTTTTCCGTACTCAAATTGCATCGTACCGTAATTTAGTAAAATTATCGTACCGTACCTTTCCGTACCATAATGCCAGCCTTGCTCAGAATACATTCACCAGGGGTGAATTTTTTTTTATATTCACTATCTTCACAAGAAAATATGGTTGATTCATTTAGTTCATTATGTGGTGCTTTTTTAATGACTATAAACTAACGTTATGAATTTTTACACAATTAATTACACAAGGGCTTGTGTCCTTACTCTTTACAGAGGTGACTTGCATTTGTCTTGACATGGCCTCAAAGAATGATGACCCTGGTGAAGGCACTAGTAAACAATCTGGGCAACCCTCTCAAAAGAAAAGGAGATATTTGCAGAAATACACCAAGTCTTGGGAATCAGAACAAGAATTTCATGGATGGCTTAAAGAAAGTTCAAAGGGGTCACTGTTTGCTTATTGTTCTGCATGTAACGTTCATCTTACATTAGGTGGAGGTAAACTTGACTTGAAAAAGCATGCTGTTGGAAAAAAAAAAAACGTTCAGAATTATTCAATGTTAGCTAAGCAGCCATCTGTTCTTAATATGCCTTCAGTGTCAGGAAAGAATAAATTAGATGATGCTGTCAAGGAGAGTGAAATTAGACTTGCCACTTTTATTTGTGAGCATGATTTGCCAATTAGAGTTATCGAACATATGCCAGACATCATCAAAACTTTATGTCCTAATTCAGATATTGCTAAACATATTCAGTGTGGTCGCACAAAATTAACATCTATTGTGAGAAATGTAACCGGAGAACACAGTTTTCAACTTCTGGTAGAGCACTTACAAAGTTCGAAATTTTCACTGATTGTTGACGAAAGCACCGACAAGGGTTGTATAAAGCATCTTTGCATGATTGCTAGGACGTTTATGAATGATGAGGTAAAAGATTGCTTTCTTGGCCTAATTCCCTTGCAAAATGTCACAGCAAGTCTCACTGTATAACTCTATTGTGAAGTTCTTTAATGATCATGAAATTCCATACAAAGCTACCATGATTGGCTTTGCGTCTGATGACGCCAATGTAATGCTAAGGACACAAAACTCATTATCTGTCATGCTCAAAAAGGATATTCCAGGACTGTTTATCATGCGATGCATATGCCATTCTCATGCACTTTGTGCATCCTATGCATGTTAAAAATTGCCTAGAGGGTTGGAGGACCTCGCACGTGATGTGTATAGTTATTTTAATTGTAGCCCAAAAACGTATGGGGGCTCTAAAGGAATTTCAGTTGTTTGTGAAAGTTGAGCCGCACAAGCTGCTCCATCCGAGCCAAACTCGTTGGCTCTCATTGCATATGGTTGTTTCGAGGTTGCGAGAGTAATATGATGCCCTCAAACTTTATTTCACAGGGGCTGTCCTTGAAGAAAGACTTTTAGCCTGTGAAGGTATTCTAGATAAACTCAATAATCCCATAACTAGACTGTATCTCGAATTCTTGAATTATGTTATGCCCATTTTCAACAATCTGAATAAGCAAATGCAGTCAGATTCACAAATTACATAGTTCTATATCTCACTGCTACCGAACAATCTTGAACTGTTATCTAAAAGAAGATAGCTTAAGAAACAGATCACTTGACAGTATTGCATTTGCTGATCATCATAACTTTAAAAAGCTAGAAAACATGTATCTTGGTGCTCAAGTTGGCATGTCACTTTCGAGAGATCATGGAATAGAATCACGAAGTATTCAAGTATTTCGACAGCGTTCCTTGTCATTTTACATTGAAGCTGCCAGTCAAATATTGAAAAGATTTTCTTTCAACAACCCAGTCTTTCAAAACTTAGAAGCATTAAACCCTGCGGTTGTGAAAAGTAAGGCAGTAACTTCTCTTGCACCTTTTATGGCAGCTTTCCCATCCTCATCCTTTCTCACTGAGAACATGGTGCAAGGCATTGATGATGAGTGGATGCCACTGCTAAGCTCAGAGATATTGACTAGTTCTAGTGATGAAATGGCAGTTACATTCTGGATAAAAGTAAGAGATGCAAAGTCTGGGAACGGAGACCCCCTTTTTCCTCTTTTATCGAACTTCATGTTAAACTTGTTGTGTCTCCCACACTCTAGTGCAACGGTTGAAAGAGTATTTTCGGCCGTGAATAGGCTAAAAACTATGTTACGGAATAGGTTAGCCACAGAAGCCATCAATGGAGTGTTGCACACGAAAAGATTTCTGAGTAATAGCAAGTGTTATAATCCACCAATAGATAAGTCATTGCTAGCTAAATTCAATAGCAGCATGTATAAGAAGGACAGGTTACAGAGGATAGTGATGAGGATTAGTATGGTAATTTCCAACAACATATCTCCCAGTCTAGTGTAGTAATTATGAGTACAATAAGTGAACTAATATTTTTTTTTACTAATAACTTGCCAAGTACCTATATCATTAAGGGGTACAGCCAGACATGTTCATAAGCTTTAATTATGGCATCTAATTTTGTTTTCATTAGTGTCATTCTTTGTAGGCCTAGAAAATTTTGCATTGTCGCATTATTAATCTCTAAAATTATGGTAGTGTGTCTACATATAGAGGGACTAACATTTATATTATTTATGCAAATTTAAGCATCAAAACATAATTCTACGAAATTACGTTAAAGCCTGTCTGTACATGTGAAAGGATCAAATTTATGCTTTTTTTTTTTTTTTTTTTTTTTAGTTATGCATCAGTAACTTCGAATATTTGTATTAGAAAGCAAATAAAGTACATATGAGTAATCTACAGAAATTTCATTAAATCTACAGAAAAAAATGAACAAAATCTACAGAAATTTTGCCAAGGGCAAAATCGTATATGCACATAACATACACATACTTTTTTTCTCTCTGAGCTCCTTCGCACATCGGTTTTTTTTTCACGCACTGATCGGTTTCTTTCAAGTATGTGTGTATATCAGATATATACACATACTTGAAAGAAACCGACCAGTGCGTGAAAAAAAAAAAACATGTGCGAAGGAGCTCAGAGAGGAAAAAAGTATGTGTATGTTTTGTGCATATACGCATTCTACATATAAACACATTTCTAACCTAGGAACATCAATAAAAATCCTTCATCTCTACTAACTATAATATACTTGCTCAACTAGCAAGTGGTCTGGGGTTCTCCCGTTAGCGAGGACGGAGCAATTTAGATCAGTTTCCTTGTAGGACGCTGTAATTTTACTTGCCTTAACAATGAATTACCCAGTAGCTAGTCAAATGTAATCGGGCTTAGATGAGGATGGAACGAGAGAGAGAGAGAGAGAGAGAGAGAGAGAGAGAGAGAGAGAGAACAGGGCGAAAATAATAACAGATGTTGGAGCTCAGTGCTCCGTCAAAATATCATCATATCATAATTAAAAACGGGAAGGCCTCCGCCAGGTAATCCCCACACCACCGGAGTCACCCATTCATCAAAAATTCATCAGATATTCTCTCTCTCTCTCTCTCTCTCTCTCTCTCTCTCTCTCTCTCTCTCTCTCTCGCTTTCTGAAGCCAAGAAATAGATTTTGTCTTTTCGTCATCCCGACCCTAATGAGCTTTTGATGAGTGACACATGGCTGCTGTGTAGCACTCGGCCGCAGCGGAAGCAAATGGTTAACCAACTGATGGTTTCATCCTATTTGTTCTCCTGAGTGACTCTCGAGATCTCGGGGGTGCCTCGCCTCTCAAGAGGGACGGTGATCTTCTGACACTACATTTTTTTCTTTACATGTTCTTGCCCACAGTGGTTGGTTGTTAGTGATTTTCTTTGTTTCTTATATTTCTGTATCCAATATACCACGTTTTATTTATTTTACTAATGTGCTCCATGTAGATATCAGTTGACTTAGTATAATTTGCCTTTTCAAATAACTTATGTGATTCTGTTTGCATGAGCGTGTGCGTGCGTTAACGGTTTCTTTCTTTTCATGTACATTCTTCTCACATTTGGGAACACTCATTCTTCCTTACATTTTTCTAAAAGGAAATTTCCACGAATTTACATCCTCGATTTAGATAATGCCGAACTGGGTAAATCAAATATGATTCACTTATGCCTGTATAATCAGCCTATCAAAGACGAATCTCTCTCTCTCTCTCTCTCTCTCTCCAGACGTTGACAAATCATCGGAGGTAGCAGGAAATTCCATTACAGGGACCCACGATGCATGTTCGAACCGTGTTCGGCGGCTATAATGAGCTTATTATTAAGGTCCCATAAATTTACGATAGACACCGCGCCATTACTGACTAATTTTCGCCAATGCTATTGCTTAGCGCAATTGCATATCTCGGAAGAGTTATAGGACGCGTTTGCATCCGGAGAGAGAGAGAGAGAGAGAGAGATAGGACGGCGTTACATAAGTTATTGTAATTTGCATGAGGTTAAAATGAGCTACTTAATGTCATTGTATAATGTAAAAAACTGAACCACGTTAATGGGTAGGCGTAAAATGATGTATTGAATGAAGGAAATATTTTCCTCTAAAAGAACCAAGAACTTCCAACATCGCGAACTTCAGATTTTGAAAAATTTGAAAATAGGTAGAAATACTGAAAATTACCCGTTTTTCTGATTAAGATTTAAAAGCATAGAAGGCAAAAAATGAAGACTGGAGAACTATTAAAGTCAATAAAAAGTTTATTGGAAATGAAAAAAATCTAAGTTCCAGCAACGAGTCTTGCACTGCCAGTGAAAGACTATCAGAGTAAAAGCACTGAAGTGCGGATTAATGTGTAGCAGGGTTTGTTAATCTGCTGATTTATCTTCTCAGGTTAGTGAAGGAATGATGGCTTTGGTACATGTATTTCCTTCTGATAGGGGAAAATATGCTTGCCCACTCATTTTCACGCACACAAACAAACAATTTGATATATACATATATACATGTGTACGTATATATATATATATATATATATATATATATATATATATATATATATATATATATATATGCGCATGCTATCAATATATGACCTTATCAGTCATACTATAAAAAGACAACATTATTTTTGTTCAAAGCACAAAATCTCTGTCTTCCTTCCTGTTTTTCAATTTTATTATCCTTCTTAACAGCACAAATAAATTACTGCATATTTCCCTTCAAACAGACGCTCTTACTTATAAAGGAATGGGCTTCCAGTTATAATCATAGCTCATTTAATTTGAAAATGTTATTTCATGGAAAAAACATTGAACGTCGATGAATAGTGTGGTTATGAAAAAGTTTCCTGTCCATTATGTGCACCAATCATAATATACTATGCAGAGCAATGATTAGTTAATGCTGGATAAAACCTGCGTTTCATAGAATCTGCCGGGACTGTTCAATTTGATATTCTGCAGCACATATTAAAACGTTTGCATAATAGAGTGATAAAATTTAAAGCAAAATATCTCGCTCTTTCTTTCTCTCTCCCCTCCCAACCACCCTCTCTCTCTCTCTCTCTCTCTCTCTCTCTCTCTCTCTCTCTCTCTCTTGTTGCTGGGAGGAAGAGATGACACTCCAGTGTTCTACTGAATATAGTTATTAAGAGCAGTTTTAGATAAAATAAATTCTCGAACTCCAATATTAATCTGACTTCTTTTTTCTTCTGCACTTTCTTTACAAGATGCCTGGTAACTTCAAATAACTTAATTAATGAATTAACTTTTTTATTTATATATTTTCTATTTATTTATTTATTCTAAAGAGAGAGAGAGCTGAGTCAATCGTTGTTCTTTTTTTCTTTTTTTCGAGACAATTATATCCTGTATATTACAGCTAAGTTGCTTGAGAGGTGGTAAGAGGACTGAATGTCTCGACCAACTTGAACAATTTTCTTTAAATCGAATCATCGATATGTTCAAGCAGACACCCTGATTGTTTCTCGAAAGATATATTTTGCTGCCTTACTTTTTTTTTTTATCCAGAGTAAGACCCTTGAAAGTTCAGTTTTGTCTGAGATTAGGTTTTTCAACATTATCTTGCTCAAGTTTCTGAGAACTTCAGGTTCCACTTTTTCTTCTTATCTGCCTCCTGAAAAGACCTAATCTCCTTTTAGACTTATATGACATCGCATGCTTTTTTTTAACCGTTGAGTAACATAGCACGTTTTATATTTTTGCTTCTTAGCAGAGTCTGTTCTATGTGGCCATTACCTTGACTATAACAACTATGTGACGCGATATCTGTCTCTCACATTATTTGACCCTCTTCCCATCTACAGCTATATCATGATTTTTATGACTTACGTCTGGATCACAGTTCATCATTCAGTGACTAGTATTCACAACAGCAGGTCTATCAAAAACACTAGAATCTTGTTCTCAACATTCTGCAATTATTCATTTCTTGGCTTTTCATTGGATCCGTTCCACATCATGATTTTGGTTGAAAGCTTCTTCACATTTCTTTTAGTTAACTGTCAGCATGACCAATCTTACGCAAAGTACCATCTCTCTCCCCTGCGGTTTCAAATTTCATTACTATTTTCTTTTCTGAAAATCTGCAGTCAGCAACACGAACTCTTCTCAAAACCTCTTACACTCCGCTCATTATCTGCAGACTCAACTAGTAGAAGATTCCTTTTAGTATTCTCCTTTCTCATCTTTATCACATCAGCATACGAAGAATCCGATGCGTCAGTTTAGAATACCTCCCCATAGTACTGATGACCTCATCTTTCACTTCATCCACCTTTGCAGAAATATGATTAAGTATCTGCCCTAGAGTCAACTGCGATTTCAAATGATCTATTAGAACTTTTCGGCCATCAACGCGCACATGGCAAATCCAATTTACTTTTCGCATCTTTTAGCTTTTTACTCCATCGAGACCGGCACATTTCTTGTGTGTTCTGTAGTACACAACGTACATACCCTCTTTTGCAAACAGCAAATGCTCATTGTGTGAGGGAATTGATAATCAGAGTATCCTTAAATGGTATGAAATTACCGGATTGTTTCTAAACAATTAATGACTGTTTCTAAACATTCACAAAGCAGAAACGTCCGTCAGCCACAACTTCTTACATCTAAAAAACAAAATTATTGTAAAAAAAAAAAAAAAAAAAAAAAAAAAAAAGTCAAGCCTGTGTATCTACCAGTTCGTTTGCTATCGGTCTTGTGTTTCTCCCTGTCAATTTGCCTATCTGTCTTGCTCTCTCTGGATATTTACATATCGTAAGAGGTAGCAGAGAATTCTATTAGAGAATCCGCGATGTGCGATCGAAGCATGTTCGGCAGCTTTAATGAGCTTATTATGAAGCTCCCATAAATTTAGTGAAGACACCGAGCCATTTCTGACACATTGACGATGATGCTGTTGCTCAGTACAACTGCCTATTTCGCGAGGAATTATATTAAGTATTCTAATATTTCAGGAAGATTAATTTGTCGATATTCTACCGTTTTGAAAGTATTAGTATTTACTTTCACACAGTCAAGCACCAACTTCACTGCTTAGGCCACCAGGAGCTGACTAGACTTTAGGGGCTGAGCCCATGCCGTCCCTCCTCGTTTTGCTCGAGAATCTAACGTTAGTCGGTCAGTTCCTGAGCTGAGTGAGTACCACTGCGCAACGAGACTAGAGAGAGAGAGAGAGAGAGAGAGGCCCGTTATATAACTAGCAGTGTTAGTCAGTTATATAAATGGGGCGTCTTTATAGTAAAATGTTTGCAGAGAACATACAGAAACCTCCCTTCCTGTTCTAGCGTCATGTGATATTCCCAGTATTTAATGAGCTTCTCTTGTTGGAAATGTCCGGTTTGGCAGCATCTCTTGGTTATTTTATTTTCAGTGTGACAGTCTCTCCTGGTGGTTATTTCATTGTAGCATATTCTGTAGGTTTTAGTGTAGCAGTTTCTCTTGATGGTCAGTTTTAGCTTTTAAGTGTTTCTATATGTTACTATGTTTTTTTTTGTACTAATTATCTTTTTGAATAATTTTACTGTTATGACTTTCCTTGCAGATTTAGTCAGCATGAAAGTGTATTCATATATTTCAGAGATTTCTCCTTTTATGGTTGCCATTTCGACAAACATAATTTCTCTGTATTAAACCTTTAATTTATGTCTCCTGTTGATAGTTTTTGACAGTAAATATTTCAGTTCAGAATGTCAAAACAAGATTATGCGTCATTCATTCAGCATTTATGTCCAAATGATGGTTTGTTTATTGTACAATTAAGAATTATCTCCGTTTCATTAGTCCTTCATTCCGCGACAAGTGATTTTATTATTTAGTTGAAGGACACATACAAACATAGTACATACAAGCATACATACATACAAAGTAACATTAATGTCGAATTCCCTTTACATGTTGAATTTCCTTTACACACACACACACACACACACACAAATGAAAAAAAATGTTTAGGCTCTAATCGTGGTCAGGGTAGGTACACTAGTTATAATCATTGTCTGGTGTTAATTGGTTTCATGAGCAGTTGGTATTGATGGATTATTTAGAACTTAAAACTGGAAAGTACAGTAAAGCCACGCCCAGATTTATGAAAAAAAATTATCATTGCTACTTTAAGACCAATAAAAAATATTGGTGATAGAGTATCTAGGTTTAACGAGAGAGAGAGAGAGAGAGAGAGAGAGAGAGAGAAGAGAGAGAGAGAGAGAGAACCCCATTTGTTTCATTCATAACATTATTCTGTAAGGGAAAGGTTTCAGTCTATGATGTCAAATATAACTGAATGTTGTCGATAAATTTAATGATACACAGCTTTTACCAGCGGTTGCTAATCATAACTCCGCGTAGCACGTTATGAGTGTTGGATATAATGGAACAGAAACATTTTTGTAACTGCTACATTTAGTGGCGGCCAGTGTTTTTCGCCGGATAACGCGTACAGTGAATCAATATCAAATATAGTTGGAGGGCCTTTTATAGAACACGTCCATGGGATATATTTTGACAATGTGTGTACGTTGTGTGTGTGTGTGTGTCTTTGTTTGGAAGGTTAGGTACTTAAACTGATATTATTAATAATTAATAGTCTTTTTACCCAAGGTAACTTCTATGCAACCTTTTAGAACCCGACAATACTTTCTAAATATTTCTCTGTATTTCTTGTTCATCGTACAAGACAAACGCAGTCGTATACACACACGCTACCACTTTCCACCATGACTATTAATTATTCAACAAACTATTATAGCTCTGTTTAATATATATTCCTCTCTAAATATCGTTTAATATTATTTGGCGAAAAACATTGACCGCCACTGAATGGAGCAGTTCCAAATGTTTCTGTTCCATTATATCCAACAATCATAACATGCTCTGTAGAGTTATGATTAGTAAATGCTGGTAAAAGCTGTATATCACCGAATCTATCGACAACGTTCTATTTGATATCCGACATCATAGATTAAAACATTTCCATTACAGAATAGTAATGTCTGGAATGACGCAAATGCTCTCTCTCTCTCTCTCTCTCTTACCACGATGATACTGCCAGAAGTGGTTTCAGCCCTCTCTCTTCTCTCACCATCGGACATTACTGCAAAAGGAAGTGTTCCTCCCTCCCGTTTCTTCTTTTTCTCTCTCTCTCTCTCTTCTCTCTCTATCGTCCTGCGTCCTCGGGTACCAATCCCTCCCAGTCGGTCCTTCTTCTCTCGTTCTCATCGCTCCCCTTCCTCTCGTCTCATCTCTCTCTCTCATCTCTCATTCTTCGTACCATCGATGAATACTGCCAGAAGTGTTTCCTCCTCTCTCTCTCTCACCATCGGACAGTACTTCCAAAGGAAGTGTTTCCTCCCTCCGTCCCCATTCTCTCTCTCTCTCTCTCTCTTTTACCATCGATGAATACTACCAGAAGAAGTGTTCCTATCTCTGTCTCTGTCTGTCTGTCTGTCTGTCTGTCTGTCTGTCTGTCTGTCTCTCTGGCGATGGGTACTACCACAAGGAAGTGTTCCCCTATCATTCTTTGGTATAAAAACTCAGAAAACTATTATCTTTGGGAAATTCCGGTTCTAATTTATTTGCACAATTAAACAAAATTAAGCTATCAAGGAACTGCTACTGTTTACATTTAATCAGAGTGGTTTAACAGTTCCAGGTTTTTTCGTTTAGTAATTACCTATCTGACGTCCCTTCGACTGCTGGACGTCCGATGTATTTTGGATGAGGGTCTTCGGTTTAGGTTTTTGCACCGAGGTAAGGTAGTAGTTTTTAAAAGCCCTCTTCCGTATGAATTGGATGGATGTTTTGTATTCACCTGTACTAAGCCTATCTTTGTAGTGACAGATGTCATATAGCCACTTGTATCCTATTGTTTGTATGTCTGTTTGTCTATTCACAAGACGTCTCAGAAGAAAAAGTGAATTCTAACGAAGTTCTGTAGAGTTGTAGGCTGCGGGCCAAGAACTTGATTAAACGTTGAGCTGAATCCTGCGAAGGATGCAAATTCAGTTATTTGATTCTTTTTGTTTGTTTGTTTGTCTGCCGGAAGGCTCACCAGATATATAAAGAAGTTATTAGAATCTGGGATGACTTAGGGTCCTGAAGCTCTTATTGGAATTTCTTCTTTTTTAATTTACGTCGTTATTGAGAGATAGGGAGTGGCTCTCTCTCTCTCTCTCTCTCTCTCTCTCTCTCTCTCTCTCTCTCTCTCTCCATCATCCTCCCTCGTCCTCCTGGGGGGAAACAATGAGTCTCTGCTCTCGTCCTCTCATCTCTCTCCTCTCTCCTCTCTCCTCTCGTCTCTCTCTCTCCGTCTCTCTCTTCTCCTCCGTTCTTCCTTGGCTTTATGTCCGTAAGGTATATGCCGTCAAAATGATGATGGGAAATCTTTCACTATATGATATTTAATTCGGATACAGATAACTAACCAGATCTAATGAATACGACCGTTTTCTCGTAGGCCTTTATTGATTTTTTTATTTGTTTACTTGGAGATCATCTCAGTTCCTTATTCCATTAATATGCTTTGATTCCGTAAGCCTGCGTTTATTTCTAACAGTGGCCGGTAGTAATCAACCTTCTTAAATTTATATGGTATCCTAATTATCATATTTTTATGTTAAGTTGTGAAGCTCTGCATAATCCCTCTACATTTCCTTTACTGGGGCTGCGTAGTAAGGATCTTATATTAATTTAACAAATATTTTCTTTCACATGGTTGATTAAATGATTTTTTCAGATACTTACCCTCACACTCGTTCCCTCAAACACACACACACACACACACACAGAAAGAGAGAGAGAGAGAGAGAGAGAGAGAGAGAGAGAGAGAGAGAGAGAGAGAGAGAGAATAGGTGTGTAAATCTTTTCGCGAAATATAAGGTAAATCCAGTTAAAAAGGATCAAGATGAATTTTATGGCTTGAATCTATCATAGAGAAAAGAATTTTAGTCAAATAAGATATCGAACTCCTCCATTAACTGGGAGAAGGTGCTTTTAAAGAGAATTTCCTGTACTATACTACAGCCAGTATCAGCAGTGGGCGTAGCCAGTTTCAGTTTGACGGAATGAGGCGGAGCAAAAATAAAACTTCACGTAAATCTAATTACTGTCTATTTTAATACATTATCGCTAATACTTTCCTTTCGTTTCAAGTACAGAACATTTACTGTTCCTTTGTTGAAGGTTGTACATTGGGAGGCATCAGTTTACCTGTTTCAAGTGGCCGGTATTCAGGGGGCGGCAAGCGCCACACCGCCCCATCCTAGTTACTTTCATGGCATCAGTTAATAATCTGAGAAAAATCTTCCAAAATATCGGCATTTTCAGGATTCAAGATGCCGTCGTCTCACTGAAGCTCATGGCTGGCCAATGTCACTTCTTTCTTTATGCCTCTCGCTTCAAGACTCAAGTAAATAGTCACTGATTATCTAAGTAAACATGCTTTTAATGAAAACAGGGAAAATAATTAATTTAAATCTTATTCAAGATAAAACTCCGAGTGTTAGCATCAACGTACTGGCCCAAGTAGCGAATTACATTTCAAAGGCCTAGGACGTATATTTAGAGCGCGATCAACAGCTTAAATGAGATTATTGCTATGGTGCATTCAGTTTGCAACAAAATCATCCGTATTATTGACTCATTCACGACATCACTGTTCATTGCAAGCATATCTATACGAAACTATAGAGCACTTTTGTGTTTTGTTAGCTTCTGTGATTAAAAAAAATTATCTTATAATTTCTGTGTGGCATAAAGGAGTGGTAATGAGACGTTATCCCACCGTAAATTTTAATTTCAATTTACATGAGAATCAACATCATTTATAACTAAGGTATAATTTACCAATATACGTTGGATAATATGCCGGATTTTAAATCATTCATCTTTTGTAACTCTACACTTTCAGTATTCAGTTGCTGTCTTAAATCAGTTTACTTCCTTTAAAGCCTATTGTTGGCTCCGGCAGTGATAGCTATATATATATATATATATATATATATATATATATATATATATATATATATATATATATATATATATGTATATATGGTTGCTTTTTCGTTTTATTTTTCATTTCTTGCAATAAAAGTATGAATAAAGAAAAAAGGGAAAAGCAAAAGGGTTGTTCCCCAGTTCAAATTCAAGTATTTGGCTCAGGGCTGTTTTAATCTTCAGGTCTCTCTGTCAAATCAATCATAAACAATCCCAGAATCTCGTCTGCAATGGGAACGACAGCTTAATGTCACCATCGATCTGCTTGTTGTCACAATAAATCAGTTTAGATTTATCTCGCTTATCGTATAGTCCACACCTCTTCCATCTTTCTAAAATCCTTTCTCAGGTCATAGGAATACAATAGCGCGACATTAGCAGACTCCTTCAGAAACCTCTCAGTATTCTTGACCTAACATTAGTGCGGCATCTTTGAGAACACCTGTCTCACTCTTAACGACGTCCTTCAGACGAAACTAGGAAGCCAACCGTCCCTTGACTATTGTTAGGCTCCTTGTCCAATTTTCTAGCTGTCGTTAGCACCTTAGGCCGACCAACTAGCAGGCCACCAGCATTTGGTTACAAGTGGGAAAGGGGGACAGATTCAATTTTCACTCTACTCATCATCCTATTGTGTTAATTCCCTTAGGGTCGCGATACCTTGTTAATACCTCCACTCCAGCAGCCAACACCTTTCAACCCACCTGCGGGTCATTCAAGATCTGATATGACTCTTGCCTTTCGCACCTAATAACTCCACCCATTCCAACCTTTCTCTCCGTTGCAACGCCATTCTTTTATTGTAGACAGTAGAGACACCAAATTCTGGCAAGATACTTTTTGTTCCAGCGCTACCTGAGGATTAAAAAGGTCTTCTGGGAGGATAAGACAATGACTACCGACCATTGGAAAACATCAAGATGATGATTGCAAATGGGGATATGAATACCCCAGATTGGCCTCAGAAATCAGTATGGCAGGAAACATGTATGTCAATATGGCAGCAGTAAGGTGGGAGGCCCTGCCACGATACCTTACATCCATAGGTATTTCTGGACCGAGCTGTCCATAATGAGTTGAGAGAGACTCACCAGGCCCAGCACTGCATCCAGCCAGTTTGGTGCCTCGGCTTAAGCAAGAAGCGTACGAGCCCTTCCACTTTGGATTCATAGAGTATAAATACAAAATGGAAGGGCTCTCAAGACAAGTTCTCCACTATGCCTCACAACACATCACCCACTGCAACCCTTGTGTGACCAAAATACTCCAGTCACGCTCTGCCTGCTCCCTTTCTTGGTAATCTGAAGATTTATGTTCCTCGGCGACCGTTTCTACTGGCTCATTCTACAACAAGAGTCCAGTCCACCTGACTTAATCAGGTAAAGTCCCAAGAACTGTATTATCGACCAGTTATCACTGTCTTTAATCCAGTCCCTATTCCTAAAACCTCTCCATTCTTATTCTTAGATCCTCAATCCAATTTTGAATCTTGTCTCCTATTTTCATTTCAGTGAACAGTGACTTTCTATTATAGTGATATAAACCTTCGTGTTACAAAGTGAAGTGATATAGTTATATTTTTCATTAGCGATTTGTTGTATTTGGTGACAAGCACTTCGAGTAAATATCTGCTTGAAACAGTGTAAATTTTGTAAAGAATTGCTTTTTCGCTTACATCAATAGTAAAGTAAATCTTGACATATCTTAGCTTCGTTCATCACAACTTTGACAGTCTTGCAGATTTACTGGCAGTGCTGTTGTATCTACCTCTGTCAAGCAAATGTGTTATCAGACAATTGCCAAAGTGCATCATATTTTCCAAGTGATCATAGACACTGTAGAATTGTGAATCTTTTCCTGCTGTTCTGTGCAGCCTTGTCAAAGGATATCCTACTTATTCTTAAACATGTTAATTTCAGAAGATAGTTCTAGTTATTTTAGTTGCATCAATTCATACCTGGTTTGGCACTAGTTAGTTTTTGTAATCCTTTGACAAAGTAGACAGTGCCACGGGCTTCTATAGAAACCCATGTAATATCCATGAATTTTTAGTGAAATTATACTTTATTGCAGTGAACGCATAGTGTTTCTTTGAACCAATTTGGTAGCCTAGTATACTTTTCACTGCAATACCTACTATTCTATTCACTGCTCCTCTGTTGGCCCATCGTAGTCACTGATTAGTTGTCCTGTTTCAAAGGCATCTAAATTGAGCAAAGTCATTGAATTAGTTAAATCAACTGTAAAGCTTAGAACTCGGACCCAACAACCCGGTGGCATGCGACATACAATATATATATATATATATATATATATATATATATATATTATATATATATATATATATATATATATTATATGAGAAAAAAACATATATAGACGAAAAGAGAGAGAGAGAGAGAGAGAGAGAAGAGAGAGAGAGAGAGAGAGAGAGAGAGACGAGAGAGAGATGAGAGAGAGAGAGAGAGAGAGAGAGAGATTTTTAAATCTCTAACATCAGTTTTTGCAATACAGTAACAAAAGAGCACAATGTACAGAGATCTTTTATGAATGTCTGAAAACAAAAGAAAAAATCCTCTCTCCGCCAAGGAGGAAACTGCATGATGTGGAAAAATACAACCTTTGCAAAACACAGATACATGAAAGGCTTAGAAAAAACGCTTGAAGAAATGCTTTACGGAATTCCAAGTCTCCCGAAAACTGAGCGGAATTGTAGCAGCGTATTTTTTTATAACTTAAATCTCTAGTCTTTTCTTTTTTATCATTTTATCTTTTTTTATCATTTTATGGCTGGTGCTCTCGCGTTGAAAAAGAAAAGTTAATCCACTTCTGTCTCCCGTGTGTGGCAGTGTAAAGAGTTTTTATTTTCTAGGTTCTTTGAAAAAAAGTTTATCTTTCCATTCACCGACGCTAGCAAATAGTGCTTCTTATATCTGAAGATATGTGGTTGGCGAGTTGAATTTAATTTAGTTCATGGCCAAAAAAAACCGTCACTCAGCTATCTTCGATAACTTATAACTAATGTGATTTCTTAAATCAGTAGTTAAACAAGGTTCTTTTTCATTGCACTGCATCTGTATCGTATATGGTCGTGGTTTTTCAGTCTTTTTTTGGCTACATGCGAACTTCAAAAGCAGAATCTGGTGAGTAAGGTTTATAAGTGTATTACTACCATAAAGTTGGGAGCTGCCTGGAGTATTTCATGGAAAAATTGGATTAAAAGTGTGACCTCGCTATTTCTCTTGGGTACTATGGTAGATTCACATCACCCGTGCATCTGATGTCTACGCCAGTCCCTTACGACGCTCCTGATTGGCTGTTGATAAGCCAATTACATTGGCCAGGGGTGGAACCTCTCAGTCACTCTCGAGAGTTCACATGGGCAGGATGTATGTTCCACCTTTTCTGAGGGATACGTCTTTCAAAAGTGTCCCTCAGGAGAGGTGGAACATACATCCTGCCTATGTGAAATCTTGAGAGAGACTGAGAGTTTCCAGCCGTGTGATTGGCTTATCAACACCCAATCAGGAGCGTCGTAAGGGACTGGCCTAGACATCAGATGCACGGGGGATAGTGATTTCAATCTGGGCTGAGTGCTCTTGAAAAACAGAAATAAACCACGGTATAATGCCAGGTTGCGATTAGCACAGTTACATTATGTATCGGTTGTTTAAAAGCGATGAGCGGAATATGGGCCACCACAGCAGACTAAACCTCACTTCCAGAAAATGTCAAGCTTCCTAGAGAATAGTTAGACTCTCTCTCTCTCTCTCTCTCTCTCTCTCTCTCTCTCTCTCTCTCTCTCTCTCTCTCTCTCTCTCTCTCTCTCTCATACAACAGGCAAATTTGTTTCTTAGGATAACCTATCTTCACTAACCTCTAAGATTTGGAAAAGCTTGTTTTTTCCTTGACTGTTCCTAGGGAAGTAGGTTGAAACTTTATGTTTTATTTCCTTTCTTTCTATACATACAAGGACATAGATTATCTTGGACTATTTGCCCTTCGCCATCTTATTAGTTTGAAACACTTCACATCTGAGAAACCGAACAATTTTTTTTATTGAGTCATGGGTGAAGTTTAAAAGGAATACTCTAATTTTCATGAAACAGTGCGAGAAGAGGACAAAATACTATTTTCCCTGCTGAAGAGAACTTTTAGTTTAATTCAAATATGCTATATGCCAAACATACAAATGTAAAAAATGAGATTATAGACACAGAATAATCTTGGCACGTGTATGTTAAATCATAGCTCTAAAAACAGTTGCAAGAAGAATAAATACCCGAACAGGAGAATCAACATATAAAATTATTAAAATATCCCGCCCCTGTTTTAAGCAAGAAATAAAAGTAAATGATTAGGCGAGTCCATCAAATTCCAAAATATGTACGGCTCCAAAATTACGACCATCTCTCCATGATCAATATCCACCTCCAATTTATAGAGAACGGACGATTTAGCATTATGTGATAAAGAGTTTCATAACTCGGTAAAACGAGCGATAATCTACCTTGGCGAAATATCTAACCCGGCATTTAATTATCCGCAATGATTTAAAAACCCTGAAAGGTTTTGAATATCGGATGAGATGAGCGACGCCATAAATTCCCGATTTAAGATATAGCAGCGGCGAGTTTGGTTTCGTTCATGTTCGTGGTTGTCTATTAAAAAATCATCAAAAGGAAATTAAGAACTTTATGAAGTGGAGGAGGATGAAATTTCATATTAGAATGGTATCTTTTCTCTCGGGGTTCGTAAGTTATATTCATTATCTACAGATTTTAGAATAAACTATATTAGAAGATCAGGGTTGGGGGGTCTTCAACTGAAGAAAGTAGTTATATTTAGTACGAAAAGGAGGACACTGCAGTAGGTGGTTTGAAAGAGAAGGAAACATTAATATGTAGACCTAAAGAAAGGATTATTTATATTTCAAGTCGAATTCTGTTTTTTTTTCTGGTTGTATCAGCAAGGTATCCTTTACTTGGTTGACGATTTACATAAAAAAGTGTTTGGTCCTATAAGCCACCAAGCAGCTAGACTAATAACAGTGGTTACTTCCTCTTTACACCTGACCTTAAACTTTTAGAGAATTTCCTTGTGATCATCATTGATGTGTGATTTTATACGCAGCCTTCTTAATTTCCTGGAATAATAGACATCCGTAATATATGCTACCCTTAATGTGTTCTGCAGCCGACCAGTAAGTGTTGTAGTCCACCTGTCAGATCCTGAACCTTATGAAACCTGTGTTCTAATCAGTCGAACCAATTCTATGCTACCGAATCATATAATCCGCTGCATTGGCAGCACTAGATTTAATAATGTGTTGCTCTATGTTACTTTTTATTGAAGTTCGTTTTACATAGATCGATAAACATATAAAAAACGGGGAAAAACAATTTTTACTGAAATACTCTCACGTATTCAAAAGTAATTTTTAAAAATTTTTCACAGTTCCTCTTTTTCTGTATCAGCAGCATCTTAAGATCTTTGTTAAAGTCACTGTCGGAAGGTTTCATTCTAAGCTAATTTAATTCTACTAAATATTATGAGGAAAATGCCATAAGAGATTGTGGTGAAGTATCTTTGGAGGCATAACTCATGACGAAAATGGAACACGAACTTGAGGTTTTGTGATCGTGTGTAATACAAGAAAGAAACTAACAACGTTGAGAAAAGTAAGTTGAGCCATTCACGGATGGATCTGGGAATATGCTAGTGATAGGCAACATTACAAGTACAAACTGATATCCCCAAGGGAGGAAAAAACTTTTAACTTTTTACTTTCATCTTACCGGACATAATCGCATTTTCCTCGATCTGCGACAAAAAGCTATTCGACTTTGGCAAAGCGACAAGGACCGGCCGCAGAGCTGACTAGAGCTCTCAAGAGGATTAAAATGCACTTACAAGGAAGGTAGCAGAACCTGGCAGAGGGAGTTACACGTTCTGTAAAAATCGAAAGCGACCAATGGGATTACATGGGGCTTAAACTTAGGGGAAAGAGTGCTGTTCTTGGTCCTGTTGTGGTTTGGCAATATAAAAAAAATATAATAAATGGTAAAAAATAAGGAATAATTTTGTCAGGAAACGAAACCGAACAAAGATCTAAATGAACTCCCTTTTGAGCCATAATTAAAGTAGTTAAAATAGGCTTCTGTCTCTACCCCTAGACCAATCATTTCAAATACCATGAAAGCCTCAGCTCATTTCAACCATTCCTGTTGCATTTTATCGTAAAGGGTCGACGTATGAAGAATTGTCATCTTTATGAAAAGTGAAGGTGCCGAACTTTTGCAGTCCATCAAAATGAACTCTTTAATGGCAAACTTATGACAGTACATGATATTATCTACCATTTAATGCATAGATATAACAAATCAGCAGACACTAAAGTTAAAGGCTTAGATGAAAGTTACCTACGAAACAAATAAAAAAAATCAAAACATATTTTGAGCTAACTATATGATTTCTCATGTCAGACAGAAACAGGGCAAAACTTAGCTATTCAGGTATAACCTTTAAAACATAAAATTAGTTTAATGAAACCACTGTGGCACACTTCACTATCAAAGGGATGACGCAAAGGGTTTCTTCATTAAGA